>NW_027445439.1:1536890-1844268 GCF_035582795.1 Mycteria americana
GCTGTCGTGGTGTAACCCCAGCCGGCAACTAAGCACCACACAGCCGCTCGCTCACTCCCCCCACCGGCAGGATGGGGGAAGAGAATTGGAAGGGTAAAAGTGAGAAAACTCATGGGTTGAGATAAAGACAGTTTAATAATTGAAATAAAATAATAATAATAAATTGTAATGAAAAGGAAAATAACAAAGAGAGAGAAATAAAACCTAAGAAAGACAAGTGATGCAAATGAAAACAATTGCTCACCACCAACTGACTGATGCCCAGCCAGTCCCCGAGCAGCGGCCCCCCCACCAACCTCCCCCCTAGTTTTATTGCTGAGCCTGATGTCATATGGTATGGAATATCCCTTTGGTCAGTTGGGGTCAGCTGTCCCGGCTGTGTCCCCTCCCAACTTCTTGTGCACCCCCAGCCTACTCACTGGCTGGGCAGTGTGAGAAGCAGAAAAGGCCTTGATGCTGTGGAAGCACTGCTCAGCAATAACGAAAACATCCCTGTATTATCAACACTGTTTTCAGCACAAATACAAAACATAGCCCCTTACCAGCTACTGTGAAGAAAATTAACTCTATCCCAGCCAAAACCACCACAAGGGGCCATCCTGGTGGTTTGGGTCTGGCTGTGAGAGCCTCTTGTTTCAGCTCACAAGATTGGTCTCTTCTTTGCCCTGGGGCAGGGGTTACATGGATGCCCCTTGAGTAGCCTCCTAGGAGGGGTCCATAGCCCTTGTGCATGTTCAAACTTCTTTGTGTCTCTCTGATCCTTTTGGCACACCCCATTCTCTTAAAGTCCTCCTCACAGAGAACACAGAGAATAACAGAGCAGGGGCACAGAGGAACCAAGCACTTCAGAATAGGAATAACGCTCTGGGCACTGGTGAGGACAAACAAGATCCTTCAGGGGATTCATCAGAGCTAGGTGAGGCAAAGCCTTGTGTCTGCACGAAGGAGAAAAGGCATATGATAGTTACTGGAGACTCCTTCCTGCAGGGGATGGAGGCATCAGTCTGCCAACCTGACCTGATGTCTCAGGAGGTTTGTTGCTTGCCAGGAGCTAGGATCCAGGATGTTGCAGAGGGACTGCCAGGGCTTGTCCGGCCCTCTGACTATTACCCCTTTCCTGTTCTTCCATGTAGGCAGGAACAGTACTGTCAAGGGTATCCCAAAGTGTATCAAGAGTGACTACAGAGCTCTGGGGATGAGGGTAAAGGGCATGGGGGCTCAGATGGTGTCTCCTCAGACCTGTCAGTGAAGGGGAAAGGCTCATGTAGAACTGGACTCATTCAGAAGATCAACACCTGGCTGTGGGGCTGGTGTCACACAGATAGGGCTTTGGCTTCTATAACTATGGGACCCTATTTGAGGAGTGAAGACTGCTGAGCAGGGATGGGATACATTTGACAAAGTGGGGCAAGAGTGTCTTTGCAAAAAGGCTTGCTAACATACTGAGGAGTACTGTAAGCTAGGTATGTTGCTGGAGGGTTACTACAACCTGAAGAGAAATGAAGATGCAAGAGGCAGAGCAGATGTGTCTAGGGGACAGCATGACAGGGGAGGCTTTCATACTTTGCCTGTGTAAGGGGCTTAAGGCAGTCCTGCCGAGTTATAGGTTTGGGATATGGTTAATGTGGTGGGTTAGCCTTGGCTAACAGCCAAATGTCCACCCAGCTGCACATTCATTCCCCCTCCTCAGCAGGACGGGGGAGAAAATAGGATGAGAAAGTTTGTAGGTTGAGATAAAGACAGGGAGATTGTTTACCAGTTACTGTCATGGGCAAAACAGACTTGACTTGGGAGAAAAAAAAATTTATTGCCAATTAAAATAGATTTGGGTAGTGATAAACAAAGACAAACATTAAAACACCACCTTTCCTCTCCTCCCTCTCCTAGACTCTACTCCTTCACTCTGATATCCTCTACCCTGCCCCACCCTGCTGAGTGGTGCAGGGGGATATTGGGGGGTTACAGTCAGTACATAGCAGTTTCTCTCTGCTGCTCCTTCCCTCTCACACTTTTCCCCTGCTCTGGCATGGGCTCTCCCATAGGGTGCAGTCCTTCAGGAAAAAAATCTGCTCCAATGTGGGTTCTCCTTGGGCTGCAGTTCCTTCAGGAAATATCCATCTTCTCAGGTATTGGTCCTCTATGGGCTGCAGGGAATATCTGCTTCAGCACCGTGGAGCACTTCCTTCTCCTCTTTTTCTGACCTTGGTGTTCCCCCTGCCGTTTCTCTTTTTGTTTTATTTTTTTTCTCCCCTCAGCTGGAACTGGCTGTGCCTGGCACAGGGCAGCCCCTGACCTCTTCCCACAGAGGCCACCCCTGCAGACCCCCCACTACCAAAACATTGCCATGTTGTGACCAATCAAGGAACCCCTACAAAAGAAGAAGACTGAGAGAAGATAGGCAAGGATGATGCGCTCATAAAGCTCAGAAAAGAATGCAGGAAATAACCACAGCTATCGTAAAGGAAGCTGAACTTATCTGAACTTATCTCAAGACCAAGGGGACCAGAGGGTCACCTTTGCTCTAGATAAATGGCTGTATCAGTTGAGTGGGTCAACTGGTTATGTAAATGGCCTTCCCTAAAATAATCAATAGAAAGTATTATCTTCCTGAGCCAGCCAGGCCAACATGGGGGAAGGGTATATGTGTCTCAGCCCAACACAGAGTATAAAAATTGAACAACCAGCAAAATGAACTTTGAAGAGAGCAACTGGCTTGAGCTGGCTTCAACCCATGTATTCCTTCCCAGCAATTGGGGACGCCCAGCATTGTGACGATGAGCATAAAGAGACTGGTAATGGGAATCATGTTTGTTTTGTGATTCAATTGTATATTGCAATTGCTATATTATGCTTGTGTTGTGATTTCAGTATATTGCTGTATCACTCTTCTAAATCAAAATCCCATGTATCATCAAATATCTTCAACTAAGTAAATTTGGTATTAAAACATTAAAGCCTTCTTGTATGGAGTATCTAAAAGAACCTGGTCAGAGAGTATTTGACTCTCACACATGTACACCCAATACAGTAACAAGACACCAGACCAGCAGCTTTAGGGCTAAACAATTTATCTCAAAATAACAGTACAGTAGCAAATACAAATCAGTAGTACAATTAATGAGGTTGAAACAACAGTAAATCCAGTAATTCACTGGGCTAAACTTAATATCCAGGCATGCAAAGACTTATATAACCAAAGTTATCAGGCAGGCTGGCAGGAAGCAGGGTATAGTTTCTGTTACGAGTGACTTGGACCAGCTGACAGGCTTGGGAATTCCAAATTCCCTGATCAGACTGTCCTTTTTTATTATGGAGTCACGGAAGCACTATTTGGGCTTGATAACCAATCATCGCATTCCAGCTCTGCTCCCCCTCTGTGCTGGTTCTTTCCATTGTGTGCATGATGCTCAGATGCTACCTTAAAAGTTGTGCAATCACCATATGGAGCTATAGCCATATAAGGTGCAGGGTCATAATGTGGAGAATTACCATATAAGGCAGTAATATAGGGACAACTTTTATCCAAGATAAGAAGTGACAGGTGCCCTGCCTCCCTGCAGGCATCCACGTGTACCATTTGCCCCAGAAGGCAATCCCCTCTTCTGGTCATATGCTCTGTTGTGATTGGCTGACAGGACCAGCCATCCCTTCCAGTTTACCCAGAAGTACATCAGACTAGAAAGTGCCTTCCCCTACACACAAAAGGGGCTGCCATTTTCTTTAAGATGCCATTTTATGGCAGAGAGTTGCCATTTTTGACAATGTCATACCTATGTGTTCTCAGATCTCCCTCTGATAGGCTGCCTGCATCCTTTGGACCAGGAAGTGCTCAAATATCACAGAATCACAGAATCACAGAATGGTTGAAGTTGGAAGGGACCTCTGAAGGTCATCTAGTCCAACCCCCCTGCTCAAGCAGGGCCACCTAGGGCCAGTTGCCCAGGACCATCTCCAGACAGCTTTTGAATATCTCCAAGGAGGGAGACTCCACAGCTCCTCTGGGCAACCCCAGTGCTCAGTCATCCTCACAGTGAAAAAGTGTTGAAAAGAGCTAAAATCCCCAAAGACAAAAAAGAAATGCTGTAAATATCTTGGTTGCTCAATGTTTCCTTTTAGTCTCCCTTTCGCAGATAATTTGGCCTAGCTTGCCAGTATTGTTGGCCTTAAGTAAGGAAGCTTAGATAGTAGAATTGCTAACGAGCTTTCTTTATTTGACCTAATCATTAGAGTAAGAATGCTTTGCCTGTGTTAAATCCTTGGTTAGCTGAGATAGTTGCAATGTAGATAGATAAAAAGGAATTCTTCAGGCCCTGTGTCCCTGGAAAGGGCTGATAAGGAGAAACTACACAAGAACCACCTGATTTTGGATATGCAAGGAAGGTATGAGCAAGACAAAGATGGACTGAGCATGCGTAAAGACAAAGTTCAGTCAGCGGTCAGAGTGATGAAGACTACTGACTTCCTCCAACGACCACCAGAGGATCCCTAACGACCACCTAAGGACTTAAGTACGCATGCGTCAGGGACATTTACATATATTAATGAGTTCCAAGAAATCTCATGTTTATGTATATTTTGCAACATATAACCTCTGTGATCTTGCTTGTTTGTCGGAGCACTTGTGGCGGAGCGATCCCCAGTGCTGCCCAGCGCTGCAATAAAGAATACCTGCTTAATAGTCATCCCGACTATTGAGTTCTGATTTTGGCTTTTCACGGCAACAGTGTTTCCGGATGTTCAGACAGAACCTTCTGTGTTTCAGCTGGCCTGAAGGGGATTCTTCTGTTTTCAGAAAACCAACTCAAAGAGTTGGCTGCAGAAATAGCCCATGGAGTCTCAGTGTTGGTAAAAGTGAGAGGCAGTCTCACAGGTGTGATGCATTTCTTCTATGTGCCTAGGAATGTATTTAAAGCTTTAGACTGGAATATGGATTAGTTGTTTTCTGCAGACCTTGGAAAGGAGGTTAGTCTTATAATTTGAGCTATGGCTCCATGAGCTGCTTACAGTTCTAGCCATGGAATTTCTTCTGCCAGGTGAAGTTTGCAGTTGAGATACTATGCTTTTGTTTGCATTCGTAACATCTCCTTTTCAACCCTGCTGTGTGTTTGGTCCTAGGCAATGAATAAATATTACTTGCTGTTTCTCAATTTGAAGAGAAACATAAGGGATATTACTTTGGTAAACTGTGCTTGTTTACCCTACTACTTCTGATAAAACAAGAGCCTTTACAATAATATGTTTCAAACTTTTATGCTGATAATGTGAGGGGAGAGAACTTAAAAGGTAGTTTTATTTAATAGGAAATGAATCTTTAATGAAGGCTAAAGGTTGAATAGAGGTTTTTATATAAAGTATTTTGGATGAAAAAAGCAAATAAGGAATGTGCTATTAATAAGCAGAATACATATCTGTTTCAGAAAGTATAGTTAGATCCTAGAGTTCTATAGAATAGAATAGTTCAGTTGGAAGGGAGCTACAATGATTGTCTAGTCCATTCTGCTATAGAAGAGTTGCCCGCTCTCATTCCAGCTCTTTTAGGAGGTTTAGAATATTGATTTTCTGGATTCAAGGAGGGGGGGGGGGGGTGTTTTTCAATTAGATGTTGAGAAAGAGCACAGGCATTTAAACAGTTTCTGTGTCTAGAAACCTGGGTTGGGACAAGTTATTGCTGTCATGCTGATTTTTATCAAAACTTGTGATAATATCTCAATCCAAAACTTTTTGAAAATAATAACTTTCATTAAAGTATCTGCAAATGTCAGTCACTGATCCTTGTGAGCTAGGATAGAACTGGAGCAAGCAATTTCCTTGCTTCTATTAGGTGATGGTGCATGCACTGATAAGTGAAGTGAATGATGTACTGTGCTTTGGGAATCTCTGGGCATTATGTGTGTAGTAATGTATTTTGTGTCATGCTCGCATTTAGAATTTGTCCTGGGGACAAAATGAGCACTTAAGGGATGACTAGAGAATTTTAACACCCCTTAAAACAAAACCCCTCTGAAGGGAAAGAAACTTCAGAAATAGCTATTTTTTTCCTTCAGCCTTAGAATCCACTTCTATGAAGTTTCTTAAGGCATCTAGGAACAAGTTTGTTAAATGTCTGTATTCTTGCATCAGGAGTGCCAGGCGTTGTCAGATCTGTACATGTCAAAAGAAGTGCAGCAGTACCTAGGTTGTTTCTCAAAGGAATGGCTTTCAGATGTTATTCAGCATGCGTCAGTCCAGCTGTTTAGGCAATTAGTGAAAGCCCATTTTGTTGATGATACTGCTAAGCCTGTCTTCTCTCTTTCTGTGACGCTATGCAGGTTGAATGATCCTAAGATGTCAGAAGCAGAGCGTCAGTCAAAGGAAAGCGAACGGGCAGACCGCAGCTTGTTTGTTCAAGAGCTTCTACTGTCCACTTTGATGCAGGAAGAAAGTTCCTCCTCAGATGAGGATGAACGGGGGGAGATTGCTGATTTTGGTGCTATGGGCTGTGTAGATATTATGCCTCTAGATGTTGCTTTAGAAAACCTAAATTTAAAAGAGAAGAATAAAGGAAATGAGCCTCCTCTTTGATGGCATCCCACTTTGCAGACAATGTCCTCTGTGCTGTATTTGCCAATGAAAGTGGACAACAACTATCTTGGGTTTGTTTTGGTGATTGTAATTTCAGGTCTGTCACTCTTGTTACATTGTGTACATTCAAAGGAAGAGAGAAAAGATTTATACGATAATCATTTCCACTTAACCAGTTTTTACTTTTAGCAGGTAAATATAGGTTGCAGTGTGGAGAAAAAAGCTCTGCATCCTGTAGCTTGACGTGCAAAAAGCTCTCCTAATACTCCACATTCAAACTGAAGAGGAAAAAATGAAAAATCTCTAATGAAGCTGCTGTGTGTATTTATGAATATTAATGAATAAAAATTGCTTGGATGGTTTACCTTAGCTACTGCATGATTTTTTTTGCAGCGTGCATGAGTTTTAGTGACCTTGTCATTTAAAGAATGTAAGTACAAGGAGTAAAACTATAAAACCCCAAAGCTTTCCCATTATTCAAAGGTAACGTGACAAAAAAAAGATTAATGCTCACTAGCAGCTTGTGGCCGTGAAGTAGCCTTTGAGTAACACATGACCAATGACCTTTTTATGTGCTCTCCCTGCGTATTAATGCAAACTCTGCAGCGGGCTATATTTTTGCTTCCAGAGTGTGACATTTTGCTATATCGTGACCACTACGTTGCCCTGTTAGACATCATATCCATGTGGAATTGAACTTTGTATTCATCTGTAGGAGACAAAAAACAAGGGCCACTACTGGCATCTACCACAAAGGGCTTCTGTGTGCCCTAAACCCAAATTTTGTTCACCTTTCTTTAAAGTTTTCCTTTTTGTGTTTAATATACTTTATTTAGGTGTAAATGATTCATATATTCACTGTTGGGGGCGGGAGGGGGGAAGTTAACCTGGATTATGGTGTCTTAGTTCTAAGCCTTCACAGTCCTTATCATTTTGAGTTATTTATGTATTTGCTTCATAGTTTGCAGAGACTCCTTAGTATCAGGAGAGCTTGAGGATTTGACTTCCCAGATATCTCCATATGTTACAATTGAATTCTTAATGCTAACTTCCTATCAACCTTTATTTATTGGGTTTTTGGGTTATATTTCTGACATAAAAAATAAAGCCTTTTTAATTGAGTCATGCTACCTATTTGCCTATACTGTTAATCCTATAAGGTTTTTTTGTATGGATTATTATAATAGCCCCAAAGCAAGGGACAGCAAGGCTTTAATTATTTGGAATGTAAAGTTAGCTTATAAAGATAAAAATGCACACAACTTCTGAAAATTAGACTTGAAAACCTGATGATGTTCCTAAGAGAACTGTGATATGTATATTAATCTAAGATAACAGCAACAAAAGAAGCTACCCCATAGGTTGACATTTTCTCAATTCTCAAATTCTGATTGTTTCCATTTAGTACTGTATTAGCGTTGTTTTTCTTTTAGTCTCTGCAACAGAAAATGTTTTAAGGGAACTTTTTACACTAGTCTTCTGGTTATCTCAGGAGTTACCCTCAATAAAGATTCATTTTTAATTGATTGTTGAGGATGTTAAAAAAAATAAACTGCAGTCTTTTCGGACACATCTTCTGCACATTACAAAAAGACTCAGTTCAATAAAGCATTTTAAGGGGTGTTGTTCAGTCAATTCTTTGGTGATGATGTATTATCCAGATAGCTGTAGAAGAAATTCTGGAATTAAACTGTCCTTCACAACTGTATGCAAAGGCATTTCATGGCGAAACCCTGGGTGATTTACATAAACACTTTTTAAAAAGTGCATATTCTGTGCAGTGCATGTAGCAATGATTAAGCATGTAATCTTATAGCTTCATAGGTACGTGCATTGAATTTCTAGAAAAGACTTGTTTAAAAACAGTATCTTAATGAATATTAATTTTTTTAAAAAAAAATCTATATATAGCTGGTCTATTGAGGATGTTTACATTGCAGGGTTTGCAAACTCCATTCTGCTTTTACATAAACCACTTGGAAAGCCTGCGAACTCTTACTGTCCATGTTTATTATTAGAATCTGAGTATCTGCTGGCTTACATTTAAAATTAAATTTAGTTACTGCATTAACTCCTCTAAGAATCATAAGTGTGTTAGATTTTGTTAGCTTAGAAATAATGCCAAACAGCGACTGGGAGAGTGTTGTTCTAGCACTCTGCTGATGAGTATTTGCAGGGAAGCGTTCTTCATTGAAAGAATGTTTCCCAGAATTATATTTTTGTTACTTTCAAAATACTGATGTTTATTTTCATAATGCTGTGGGCTATAGTGAAAATAGCCTTTGAGAACTTTTCAAGGGGAGCCTGGAGGGGATATCGCATAATTTCCTACCTTAAGACCACTGCTTCAGAAAAGAGAACCCTAGCATTCGGCATACCTGACATTCACACGAAGTCTGTTGAATACTGTGCATTTGCGTGAGAGACTTTTGTTTTCCCAAAAACGTGGCGCAGCCTGTGACAATCTTCGCAGAGAGGCTACATCTATGAATAGAGAGCACATCTGGAATTTGGTGTGCTCTCCTATGAATTTGCACCTCAGAGCTCAGACGTGGCTTGCTTCTGCTTCCTCTGTTTAATCAGCCAAGAATCTGTATGTTGCCTTATGGAGTATGGAAGTTGTGTTGAATTTTGCAGGGGAGGGTAGGGTGCCCATGTGCCCTTAGACTGAGTCTTGCAAGATGGCAAATGAGACTCTACCTGTGTGAGGATGTTGACCTTTGTGTGTGTATGTTAGCTCTGGAGACCAGTGAGACTGTTAGGTCAGCTTGGTCTTTTACCTGTATTCTGTGCTGACTGAAAGCACTGTAGCTGTCCTTAGTGTGATGCTGATATTGAGCTTACGAGTGCTGCAAAAATGATCCCTTTTGGGGAGATAAGGGCATATTCATATATAGAAATGGGAAGAGATGTGAACTTTTTTGAAGCTGTTGGGGAACAAGTCGTGCTTTAGGTGCCTGTGGGTGCTTATGTTTAGTATGTATGGTGCAATTCAGACTATTTGCAACTCTTCTAATCTGCTTTAACCAGGTTTTTCATTTGTTTGGTACTGTGCTAGAACCAGACATTTGCATGAGGTGGGTGGAACACGGAACAGAATGAAATTGCATTTTAACTTAAATATCTCTGGGGACTTGGAGGTAATCAGTCAAATGAGATGGCCAGGAGGGGAAATGGTTAGCTACATCTTACTAGTATTATAGCTGGTTCTGGAGACTGTCAGACCTGCTAAACCTCTCAGTAGAAAGCCTTTATGGCTGTCACTACTTCCACTGGGTAGTTTCTTTTGGAAATGAGGCTTTGTTCTTCCCATAGGAGCTTCTTGGTTCTCTCACTTCTATAATGTTGTTGTTAGCCTTTGCCAGCTTCACCTACTGGAAGCTTTTCTATTTTGTGGGAGTTAAGAGTACTGGCTCCGATCAGGTCATTGTTCCTGTTTATTGAGAGGGACAAAGTTATTACTGCTGTAGCAGGGAAAGGACAGTCTGTCCCTTAGCAAATACTTTGTCTGGGAAATGAGTGGGGGAAGAAACATGACATTTGGTCTGGATGAGATTTGGGTCTTGGATGGAAACGTGATGGGTTGCAAACTAAGCATGGGATGTGCTCAGCAGTCTGGGCTCAGCACATGAAGGTAATGTTTTCATACTATGATTCTACACAGAAGGGACCAGCATGATTGCTCATCTGACGTGTAGTGAGGCTGGAAGTGGAACTGTGAGCTTTGGCAGTAGCTCTAACTTGTATATCTCCCTCTGTCTTTGAAAGAAATGAGAGCCTTTTTTTAACCTATCTTGGGTGTGTTATTTAAGGGTGTGGACTCTTACTCACAGATTACTTAAGGACACTGTAGCTTGCCTCAAAAGCCAAGTGTCTACATGTGCATGCATTTCTGTATTGGGGCCCCTGTCTGTTCATAGAATCGTGGAATGGTTGAGGTTGGAAGGGACCTCTGGAGGTCATCTGGTCCAACCCCCCTGCTTAAGCAGGTCCACCTAGAACTGGTTACCCAGGATCATGTCCAGACGGCTTTTGAATATCTCCAAGGAGGGAGACCGGGCAACCCCACTGGGCAACCTGTTCCAGTGCTCAGTCACCCTCACAGTGAAAAAGTGTTTCCTGATTCTCAGACGGAACCTCCTGTGTTTCCGTTTGTGCTCATTGCCTCTTGTCCTGTCACTGGGCACCACTGAAAGGAGCCTGGCTCCACCTTGTTTTCACCCTCCCTTCAGGTATTTATATACATTGATAAGACACACACCCCCCACACACGCACCTCCCCCGAGCCTTCTCTTCTCTAGGCTAAACAGTCCCAGCTCTCTCAGCCTTTCCTCATAGGAGAGATGCTCTAGTCCCTTAATCATCTTTGTGGCCCTTTGTTGGACTCTCTTCAGTATGTCCATGTCTCTCTTGTACTGAGGAGCCTGGAACTGGACACAATACTCCAGGTGTGACCTCACCAGTGCTGAGTAGAGGGGAAGGATCGTCTTCCTCGACCTGCTGGCAACACTCCTCCTAATGAAGCCCAGGATACCGTTTGCCCTCTTTGTGGCAAGGGCACGTTGCTGGCTCATGTTCAACTTGGTGTCCATCAGGACCCCCCAGGTCCTTTTCTGCAGAGCTGCATTCCAGCTGGGTGGCCCCCAGCATGTACTGGTGCCTGGGGTTGTTCCTCCCCAGGGGCAGGACTTTGCCCTTCCCCTTGTTGAACTTCATGAGGTTCCTGTCAGCCCATTTCTCCAGCCTGTTCAGGTCCCTCTGGATGGCAGCACGATCCTCTGCCATATCAGCCACTCCTCCCACTTTTGTGTCACCAGCAAACTTGCTGAGGGTACACTCTGCCCCATCATCCAGATCATTAATGAAGATGTTGAATAGGACTGGACCCAGTATTGACCCCTGGGCTACACCGCTAGTCACTGGTATCCAACTAGACTTCGTGCCACTGATCGCCACCCTCTGGGCCCAGCCATTCAGCCAATTTTCAATCCACCTCACTGTCTGCTCATCCAGCCCATACTTCATCAGCTTCTGTATGAGTATTTTATGGGAGACAGTGTCAAAAGACCTTACTCAAGTCTAGGTAGACAATATCCACTGCTCTCCCCTCAACCACCAGGCCGGTCATTTCATCATAGAAGTTTATCAGTTTTGGTCAGGCATGACTTCCTCTTGGTGCATCCATGCCGGCTGCCACCCCTCACCTTCTGGACCTTTGTGTGCCTGGAAATGGTTTCCAGGATTAGCTGCTCCATCACCTTCCCAGGAATGGAGGTGAGGCTGACCGGTTTGTAGTTCCCTGGGTCCTCCTTCCTGCCCTTCTTGAAGATACAGCTCCCTCAGCACTCTTGGATGCATCCCATCAGGGCCCATGGACTTATGCACCTACATGCATCAGCTGGATGTTCTCTGGTGGTGGGTTGGTGTGGTGTGGCCCATTGGCCATGTTAACCATGTTGCTCCTTTCTGAGTGCAGGCTCTGCTGAAAACAGTTATGCAACTTTTTCCTCTGTTTTCTGTATGTGAAAAATGAAAACAGTTTTAAGAGATAAAAGGAAAGCAGGTGCACCTTTTAGATAATAATAATAATAATAATAATAATAATAATAATAATAATATCATCACTTTATTACCAACACATTCCCCATTGCTGCAAGATCTCAGAGGAACTCCTAACAGTATGAATGTAACTGCAGCTAGAGCTGTGGGGACCTGCAGAGTGGGGGAAGGGGTGTGAGAACCCTTCTGAGAGTCAGAAGGGCCACAGAAGGACAGGAAAAAGTGTGAGGAAAAAGAAAGTTGTTTCCAAAATGTACTCCATTTCAGGGAGATCTCTTCTATGCATTCAAAAGTAAAAGGGGCAGGGATTTTAACCCTATCACCTTGCCACTCTCACCAAGGCCAAGGTGAGTTTTTGATGATCCTCTGGATTATACCTGCTGTGGTTTCTATTTACCATATGGAGTTGTCACTGCTTACTGCTGAGAAGGCAATGACACACAATATGACAGCCTCACCTTCCTTAGGGCTTGCACACATTCATTGAAAACAGTGGTGTGAAGTATATGTGTGCATTTGACAGCTTTCTGTCCAATCCAAGAGGTTGCACTGGAAGCCGCTCCTTTGTGAGCCTACAGAACTAGTACCTGAAGCAGGGAACATGACATCTATCATCTTGCCCAGGTACAAGTAGCACCCCCATATAGAGAGGCAGCCATGTGTCTTACAGGGGTATCTCCCTGAGCCACATGGCCTGCATCTTGTTTCAGCCATGCAGCTAGCAATGGACTTTGATGCCATTTTTGTTCTGCAGTCAAGGCAAGACATTTAATAATAACATGAGGAGTAGAGCCCTTTGTATTCTGTCATACTGCAGCTACCAATTCGTTGTGGAATTTGTCTCCTACCCCAGCAGTACATTCCAAAGCTTCAGCTTCCATTTAAAAATGTTAAAGATGTTAAAGTTGTAGAGGAAGTCCTGGAAATCTAGAGTGAGTGTGTGAGGTCTGCCTGAGTCTGCAGGCAACCTGGCAGCTCTAAGAGGTGGAAGTTGTTTCATTACAACAATACAAGATTAACCCTAGACCCTAATGATTACCAGGTAGATGTCAGGGCTCTTAATGCATTCAACAGAGACATCTAGCTTCTGTACTAATGTTATGGTCTGACTTGCATGCTTCTTGTTCCCAAACCTCAACTCTTCCTTCCCTAGTTACAAATCCTTCTGTCTTTCCTCAGAAGAACTTTTCAAGAGCTTATTATGAGACTTCTAACAAAATCTGCGGCATGCTAAAAACAAACTGTGGAGGCCATGCAGAATGCACTGAATGCTAGATGTATATAAATGAGCGAAGTTCTGCATTCAGGTTGGGCTATTCAATTTCATGCCTAATTTATTAGAACTCCCCAGTTTTGTGTGATGCTACTGGAAAACTTCCATGATTCTGCCACATAATCCAGGGAAACAAGTGGAAGATGCAGGCTCCAACACATTGTAGAATGCATCTGACCTTGGCTGTAACAGTTGTTAACATAAACACAATTCCCTAAACTATAGGCAGAATTGCAGATATTTTTGGCAGGCAGGACAGGACACTACAGGATGTAACTATTTTCAATCCCATTCTGAGCAAGAGAATATTTCAGGTTTGCCAAAATGGAGGAGGGGGAGAGAACAATAAAAATGAAGCTAAAAAGCTACAACAGCCAGAGAATCATAAAGATAAAGAATACATTACTGAACACTCTGCACTCACTGTCTCTCTCTCCCTCTCTCCCCCCACCCCCCCAGTCTGTCTCTCTCTCTACCTCTCCCTCTCTCTGTGATGCACCCTTCCCTCTCTTATCTTTCTGTCTCCCTGTCTCTTCATCTTGGTATCTCTCCCTCTCCCTCTCCCTCTCCCTCCCTCTCCCCCCTCCCCCCCGTCGCTCTCACTATATTTTTCTCTGTCTCTTTGCTGCTCTCCCCCCCCCGCCCCGTGTCTCTGAAGCTCTCACCATCTCTTCCCCTCCCTCTCTCTACCATTGTCGCTCTGTAGCGCTCTCTTGGTCTCCCTCGTGGTCTCTCTCTCTCTTTCAGTACATATAGCTTGGTCTTTCTCTCCCTGTATCTCCCTCCCTCCCTCCCTCTCTCTCTGTCCCGCTGTAGCTCTCCCTCTGTCAGTCTTTCTGTACCTCTCTCACAGCCTCTCTCTCTCTTCTTCTTACACGCTGTCTCTGCCTCTGTCTCTCTTTGTCCTGCTCTCTGTCCATCTGTGTAACTCTGTGTCTATCTATCTGTCTGTGTCTCTCTCCCTGTGTCTGGGTCTCAGTTTCTTTGTATCTCTGTACCTCTCTCTCAGTGTCTCCCCCCTGCCCCCATCTTCCTCTGTCTCTGTCTCTCTGGACCTCTTTTCTTTCTCTCTCTCTCTCTCTCCCCCCCCCCCTTCTGTCTTTCTCTGACTGTCTGTCTCTCTCCCTCTTTCGCTGTGTCCCTCCCTCTCTCACTCTCCTTCTCTTGCTCTTTCCTTGTGTCTCTCTGTCTGAGCCTGTGTCTAATGCTGTCTCTCTCTGTCTCTGCCTCTTTATTTCTCTCTCTCTCTGAATTACTCTGTACCTCTCTCTTTCTGTCCTTTTCTCTACATATCTCTCTCCGTCTCTCTGCCTCGGTCTTTCTTTCTCTGTGTCTCCATCTGTCATTCTGTCTCTCACAGTCTCTCTGTGTCTGTGACACACTGTCACTCTCCCTCTCTGCCCCCTCCCTTTATTTTTTACGCACTCTCTTTTTTGTCCCTCTGTATCTCGTTGTGCATTTCTGCCTCCCCCCTGTGTCACTGTCTGTCTCTCTGACTCTCTCTCTCTGTCTCTCTTGTTCTCTGTGTCTCTGACTCTCTGTCTCTGTCAGTGTGTCTCTTCATTAACATAATTTATTAACATAATTATTAACATAATTTCATAGCACCTTTTCACAGAAGCTTGGAACTGTATCGGTGGGGAGCTGAGGACTGCCAAAGACCTCTGACTTGGTAGAGGAAGTGGGTCTTACAGGGGGCTTAGATTCATCATCCGTGGACCATAAATCCTAATATATGCTGTCTGGGAATCTGTCCCTAGGAATCCACTTCTCACCTTCAGTGATCAAGCTCTTTGCATTCTATATCCTTCCATATCTGCCATTTTTCATTTAGCTGAAGGATGTTAACTACAAAAAGAAGTTATTCCAGGAAGCTGAGAGGAAAGAATAATGGGAAACCTAATGTGTTTCTTCACTTGTTAGGAGGACCCTCTTCATTAATGGAACTGCTTTGCAGATATGATACTTCTGAATTAAGAAGTAATTCTCTCCTTGTCCACAGAGCCAGTCATCTCATCGTAGAAGGCAATCAGGTTGATTAGGCACAAATTGCCTTTGGTAAATGCATGCTGGCTGTTCCCTATCACCTTGTAGTCCTTCATATGGTGGGAAAGGAGCTCCAGGAGGATTTTCTCCATTATTTTCCCAGGGTCTGAGGATAGGCTGCCAAGTCTGTATTTTCCAGATCTTCCTTTGTCGTGGTTTAACCCCAGTCGGCAACTAAGCACCACACAGCCGCTCACTCACCCTCCCTGCCCGGTGGGATGGGGGAAAGAATCAGAAAAGCACAAGTAAGAAAACTCATGGGCTGAGATAAGAACAGTTTATTAACTGAAATAAAATAACAATAACAATAATAATAATAAATTGTAATGAAAAGGAAACTAAGAGGGGAGAGAGAGAGGAACAAAACGCAGGGAAAACCAACAAAAAACCACAAGCGATGCAAGCATTCACCACCAGCCGATCAACACCCAGCCAGTCCCGGAGCAGCGATCGCTGCCCCCCTGGCCAACTCCCCCCAGTTTATATACAGAGCATGACGTCATACGGTATGGAATAGCCCTTTGGCCAGTTGGGATCAACTATCTTGGCTGTGCCCCCTCCCAGCTTCTTGTGCACCTGGCAGAGCATGGGAAGCTGAAACATCCTTGACTAGTGTAAACACTGCTCAGCAACGACTTAAACATCAGCGTGTTATCAACATTATTTTCATACTAAAATCCAAAGCACAACACTATACCAGTTAATAGGAAGAAAATTAACTCTATCCCAGCCGAAACCAGGACAGTATCCACCCCTTATTCTAGACCATCTACCTCATGCCCAGGTCCTACCCTTTCCAATACATTCCAATTAATCACCACCACTTTCCCTGTCTTTTGAAATATACACACAGATATCATTCCCTTGGTCTATGGGCCATCCCTCTAAAATGTCTGTTGAGTTCATTTAGTCCATGACCTTGGGCTCCATCTGTCATAACAGTCCTTCAGGGCAGGAGAGATGGTGTATGGTGTTGGATTGTTGCATGCTGAAATAATTTCTGGTTCCATCACTGCTGCACTTTCCTTGGTTTCATCAAAGTTCATTCTTCATTAATCTGGGTGATCCTTACTGAAATACCATTGATATGGCATATAGCAACCATAAAAGTGATGACATACAGTATTATATAGCAATTAACATAATACCATTTAGTTCATTGGCTATTCTCACCCCAAATCAAATCCCTTTGAGGTACACAGCAGACTTCCCCATCCTTTCGTGTGACCCACCAAGGGCACCCAGGTCCTTGAGCAAAAGCAATCCCATGAATGGGCTTGCCTTTGCCCGAGGCAGGAGTAACCCAGACTGTCTTCCCCAGCATGTTTTTTATGTGCACTACAGGGACTTTATCTCCTTCTGCAGTACATAGAGGTTTTGATTGGGCAGGGCCAGCTCGATTGGCAGATCCCCTAGTGTTGACTAACCAGGTGGCCTTTGCTAAATGTGTATCCCAATGTTTGAATGTCCCACCACCCATTGCTCGCAGTGTAGTCTTTAACAGTCCATTGTATCGTTCGATTTTCCTGGAGGCTGGTGCATGATAGGGGATGTGATATACCCACTCAATGCCATGCTCTTTGGCCCAGGTGTCTATGAGGTTGTTTCGGAAATGAGTTCCGTTGTCGGACTCAATTCTTTCTGGGGTGCCATGTCGCCATAGGACTTGCTTTTCAAGGCCCAGGATAGTGTTCTGGGTGGGGCCATGGGGCACGGGATATGTTTCCAGCCATCCAGTGGTTGCTTCCACCATTGTAAGCACATGGCGCTTGCCTTGGTGGGTTTGTGGGAGTGTGATATAATTGATCTTCCAGGCCTCCCCATATTTATATTTCAGCCACCTCCCTCCATACCACAGAGGCTTTAACCGCTTGGCTTGCTTAATTGCAGTGCATGTTGCACATTCATGGATAACCTGTGCAATAGTGTCCATGGTCAAGTCCACCCCTCGATCACGAGCCCATCTATATGTTGCATCTCTTCCTTGATGGCCTGAGGCGTCATGGGCCCACCTAGCTATAAATAATTCACCCTTATGTTGCCAGTCCAGATCCACCTGAGCCACTTCAATCTTAGCAGCCTGATCCACCTGCTGGTTGTTTTGATGTTCCTCAGTGGCCTGACTCTTGGGTACATGAGCACCTACGTGACGTACTTTTACAACCAGGTTCTCTTCCCGGGCAGCAATGTCTTGCCACAATGCTGCAGCCCAGATGGGTTTGCCTCTGTGCTGCCAGATGTTCTGCTTCCATTGCTGTAACCACCACCACAGGGCATTTGCCACCATCCATGAATCAGTATAGAGATAGAGCACTGGCCACTTTTCTCATTCAGCAATGTCTAAAGCCAGCTGAATGGCTTTTACTTCTGCAAATTGGCTCGATTCACCATCTCCTTCAGCAGTTTCTACCACTTGTCGTATAGGACTCCATACAGCAGCTTTCCATCTCCGATGCTTTCCTACAATACAACAGGACCCATCAGTGAACAGGGCATATTGCTTCTCATTTTCTGGTAGTTTATTCTACAATGGGGCCTCCTCAGCGCACGTCACTGTGAGAGACTGAAAGAGTTAATGTCTCAAACATTGTGGCGAGGCGAGGCACTATTTGCATGGCGACGGCAGGTCAGCGAGCACGGGGTGGGGGAGAGCGAGCGTGGGAGCCGGACGTGGAGAGCGTGCGCGGTTCCGGGTTCCAACGGACCTTACCATATATGGCCAGAGGTCACACAGAGTTGATCTGAGGAAGGGGCTTGCGACCGCCCGAGAGACCCCTCGTGACCACCCCCCTCCCCCAGCGCCTGCGCAGAAGATTGAGAACTTTCTGGAACAAGAACCATATAAGTCCTGAAGGGGTGTACCTGGAGGCGGGGATTAGCATATAAAAGACACGCCCTCCAGGGAACCACGTGCATGCCCACCACTGGAGGATTGCCACCACTGGAGGATTGCCATGTCTGTCATTGTCATCGTGGGATCCAAGGGTGGTGATACTTTTTCTTTCTCTTTCCTCCTCTCTTTTCCTTTCCTTTTCTCGCTTCTCTCTTCCTCTACTCTTCCAATATATGTAAGTTTGGGATAAATTGTGACGGGTTGCCTGTAAAATAGCTCCATTGCCAAATCACCTCTTTCGTTCGTTGAGCTTGCCAGTTCGTTAAGTTTGTCCGTTTGTTGAATTCGCCAGTTAATAAATCACAGAATCACAGAATCGTATAGGTTGGAAAACACCTTTAAGATCATCGAGTCCAACTGTAAACCAGTGTCCTGGTTTCGGCTGGGATAGAGTTAATTTTCTTCCTAGTAGCTGGTATAGTGCTGTGCTTTGGATTTTAGTATGAGAATAATATTGATAACACGCTGATGTTTTGGCTGTTGCTAAGCGGTGTTTACACTGGTCAAGGACTTTTTTCAGCTCCCCATGCTCTGCCAGGTGCCCAAGAAATGGGAGGGGGCACAGCCAGGATAGTTGATCCAAACTGACCAAAGGGCTATTCCATACCATATGATGTCATGCCCAGTATATAAACTGGGGGAGTTGGCCGGGGGGTAGCGATCACTGCTCGGGGACTGGCTGGGCGTCGGTCGGCGGGTGGTGAGCAGTTGTATCTTTTTTTTTTTTTAATATTTTTTTTTTCTTTTTCCCTCCCTTGGGTTTTGTTCCTCTCTCTCTCTTGTTGTTTTCCTTCTCATTACAATTCATTATTATTATTACTATTATTTTGTTCCAATTATTAAACTGTTCTTATCTCAACCCACAAATTTTCTTACTTTTGCTCTTCCGATTCTCTCCTCCATCCCACCGGGGGGAAGTGAGCGAGTGGCTGCGTGGTGCTTAGCTGCCAGCTGGGGCTAAACCACGACAACCTAACACTACCAAGACCATCACTACACCATGTCCCTAAGCACCTCGTCCAAACATCTTTTAAATACTTCCAGGGATGGCAACTCAACCACTTCCCTGGGAAGCCTGTTCCAATGCTTGATAACCCTTTCAGTGAAGTAAAATTTCCTAATATCCAGTCTAAACCTCCCCTGGCGCAACTTGAGGCCATTTTCTCTCATCCTATCACTTGTTACCTGGGAGAAGAGACCGACCCCCACCTCTCTACAACCTCCTTTCAGGTAGTTGTAGAGAGCAATAAGGTCTCCCCTCAGCCTCCTTTTCTCCAGGCTAAACAACCCCACTTCCCTCAGCCGCTCCTCATAAGACTTCTGCTCTAGACACTTCACCAGCTTCATTGCCCTTCTCTGGACACTCTCCAGCACCTCAATGTCCTTCTTGTAGGGAGGGGCCCAAAACTGAACACAGTATTCGAGGTGCGGCCTCACCAGTGCCGAGTACAGGGGCACAATCACTTCCCTAGTCCTGCTGGCCACGCTATTTTTGATACAAGCCAGGATGCCATTGGCTTTCTTGGCCACCTGGGCACACTGCTGGCTCATATGCAGCCGGCTGTCAACCAACACGCCCAGGTCCTTCTCTGCCTGGCAGCTTTCCAGCCACTCTTCCCCAAGCCTGTAGCGTTGCATGGGGTTGCTGTGGCCCAAGTGCAGGACCTTGCACTTGGCCTTGTTAAACCTCATACAATTGAACTCGGCCCATCAATCCAGCCTGTCCAGGTCCCTCTGTACAGCCTTCCTCCCCTCAAGCAGATCAACACTCCCGCACAACTTGGTGTCGTCTGCAAACTTACTGAGGGTGCACTCGATCCCCTCATCCAGATAATTGATAAAGATATTAAACAGAACTGGCCCCAACACAGAGCCCTGGGGGACACCGCTTGTGACTGGCCGCCAACTGGAGTAAATCCATTCACCACCAATCTTTGGGCCCGGCCATCCAGCCAGTTCTTTACCCAGTGAAGAGTACACCCGTCCAAGCCATGAGCAGCCAGTTTCTCCAGGAGAATGCTGTGGGAAACCATGTCAAAGGCTTTACTGAAGTCTAGATAGACAACATCCACAGCCTTTCCCTCATCCACTAGGCAGGTCACCTTGTCGTAGAAGGAGATCAGGTTGGTCAAGCAGGACCTGCCTTTCCTGAACCCATGCTGGCTGGGCTTGATCCCTTGGTTATCCTCTACGTGCCGTGTGATGGCACTCAGGATGATCTGCTCCATCAGCTTTCCCAGTACCGAGGTCAGGCTGACAGGCCTGTAGTTCCCCGGGTCCTCCTTCCAGCCCTTCTTGTAGATGGATGTCACATTCGCTAACCTCCAGTCAACTGGGACCTCCCCAGTTAGCCAGGACTGCTGGTAAATGATGGAAAGGGGCTTGGTGAGCACATCTGCCAGTTCCTTCAGTACTCTCGGGTGGATCTCATCAGGCCCCATAGACTTGTAAGTGTCTAAGTGGTGCAGCAGGTCACTCACCATTTCCCCCTGGATTATGGGGGCTCCATTCTGGTCCCCATCCCTATCTTCTGACTCAGGGGGCTGGGTACCCATAGAACAATTGGCCCTGCTATTAAAGACTGAGGCAAAGAAGGCATTAAGTACCTCAGCCTTTTCCTCATCCTTGGTCACTGTGTTCCCTCCCCCGTCTACTAGGGGCTGGAGATTCTCCTTAGCTCTCCTTTTGCTGCTAATGTATTTGAAGAAGTATTTTTTATTGTCTTTTACAGCAGTAGCCAGACTGAGCTCTAGCTCGGCTTTGGCCCTTCTAATTTTCTCCCTGCACAGCCTCGCTACGCCTTTGTAGTCCTCCTGAGTTGCCCGCCCCTTCTTCCAGAGGTCATAGACTCTCCTCTTTTTCCTGATTTCTAGCCAGAGCTCTCTAGTCAGCCAGGCCGGTCTTCTTCCCCGCCGGCTCGTCTTTCGGCACCTGGGGACAGCCCGCTCTTGTGCCTTTAGGACTTCCTCCTTAAAGAATGTCCAGCCTTCCTGGACTCCTTTGCCCATAAGGGCTGCCTCCCAGGGGACTCTGTCGGCCAGGCTCCTCAGTAGGCCAAAGTCTGCCCTCCGAAAGTCTAAGGTGGTAGTTCTGCTGACCCCTCTCGCCGCTTCTCCACGTATCAAAAACTCTATCATTTTGTGATCACTCTGCCCGAGACGGCCTCCAACCATCACACCGCTCACAAGTCCTTCTCTGTTCATGAATAAGAGGTCCAGCGGGGCACCTTCCCTAGTTGGCTCACTCACCAGCTGTGTCAGGAAGTTATCTGCCACACACTCCAGGAACCTCCTAGACTGTTTCCTCTCTGCTGTGTTGTATTTCCAGCAGACATCTGGCAGGTTGAAGTCCCCCATGAGAACAAGGGCTAGCGATCGTGAGGCTTCTCCCAGCTGCTTATAGAATAGTTCACCTGTCTCCTCATCCTGGTTGGGGGGTCTGTAACAGACTCCCACCATAATATCTGCCTTGCTGGCCTTTCCCCTGATTCTTACCCATAAACACTCCACCCTATCATCACCATCATCAAGCTCTAGACAGTCAAAACACTCCCTAACATACAGGGCTACCCCACTGCCTCTCCCTTCTGAAGAGTTTATAGCCATCCATTGCAGCACTCCAGTTGTGTGAGTCACCCCACCATGTTTCCCAGATGGCAACCATATCATAGTTTTCCTGGTGTACAATGGCTTCCAACTCCTCCTGCTTGTTGCCCATGCTGCGTGCATTGGTGTAGACGCACTTCAGCTGGGCTGTCACCCGTGCCTTCATAGAAGAACACCCCTTGTGTGCTTTGAGGTGTTTCACTGGCGTTTCCCTCTTGGCTCCTATTGCCTCAGTATCCCCTAGCTCAACTGTGTTCAACTTCAGCTGTGCCCCAGTGTACCCCACACATCTCATAGACACAGGCTGAGTGCCCTCGCTGGCACCCGCTCCCTCTAACCGTGGCACGTCGTCCCTCAGCTTCTCTCGGGCAAGCCTGATATTATCCCCCTCCCCCTTCGGGTCTAGTTTAAAGCTCTGTCGATGAGCCCTGCAAGTTCCTGAGCAAAGATTCTCTTTCCCCTTTGAGAAAGATGAATCCCATTCAGACGCCAGCAAACCTGGTGCTGTGTAGGCCATCCCGTTGTCAAAATAACCAAATCCGTGGCGATGACACCAGCCACGGAGCCATGAGTTATTAGATTGGGTGCCTCTCTTCCTTCTAGTGTCTCTGCCCACAACTGGAAGGAGAGAGGAGAAAATAACCTGTGCTCCAGAGTCCCTTACTAGCCGTCCCAAGGCCCTGAAGTCTCTTTTGATTGCCCTAGGACTTCGTGTTGCAGCTTCATCGCCCCCCACGTGGAAGAGCAGTAGAGGGTAATAGTCCAAGGGCCGTACCAGGCTAGGTAGTATCCTAGGGATATCCTTCACCCGGGCCCCAGGGAGGCAGCAGACTTCCCTAAGAGGAGGGTCCGTCCAGCATATCGGACCCTCGATTCCCCTCAGAAGGGAGTCACCCACAACTATAACCCTTCTTCTCTTCCTCGTGGAGGTGGTGGTAAGATGAGAGGTACGTTCTTCTGCGCTGGGCGACACCTCTGGCGTAGATAGACTGTCATCCCCATCCTCCATTGACTGGCCTTCCACCTCCAGGGCCTCATACCTGTTGTACAGAGGCACCTGGGGAGGCAAGGTGGGCAAGGAGGGTGTTTGCCTGCCGCCACGAGCGTGGACTCGCCTCCATTCACTCTTTTCCTTTGAGCTGCTGCCTTTAGCCCGGTGTGGGGGGGACAGAGGATCCCCTTGATCGTGGGTTCTTACTGGTGGCTGCTGCTGCTCCTGTTCCTGTCTCGGGGGGGGCAGAGCCTGGCACCACCAGTCTATCTCTTTCTCAGCCTCCCTGATGCTCCTTAACCTTTCTACCTCCTCCTGTAGCTCTGCCAACATGCAGAGCAAATCATCCACCTGGTCACACCTCACACAGCTGTCCACATGGCTGCCATGCATGAACAGTGAGAGGCCCAGGCACTCCCTGCAGCCTGAGACCTGGGTGGCTGCATGTTTTTGTGGGAGCTCTGTCTGGGTAGCCACATCCACTCTGGCGAGCACAGAGGGCATTGCTTTCTGACGAGTGAAGACCATAGCTGAGTTTCTTCTGAAAGGATGGGGACTACCGAATGAACTCACTTTTCACAGATCCTCTTGAGCTGCTAGGCTGACTTCGCCTTCCCCACAAGCCCTGCCTGCGCGAAGTGCCGCGCAAACTGGCGCACCATGCCCTTCTGACGCGCCACGCCCTTCTGACGCGCTCCTGGTCACTCGCGCTCCCTGGGGGCTGCTCTTGTACGGGAGAGGAATTGCTGCCGTCACTCTTGTCCCCGCCCACACTGAGTTAGAGCCGTCCCCTCGTCAGGAGCTCCCTGCTCCCTGCTCAGGGGCCGGGGCGTGGCTGCAGTAGGCCTCTCTCTCTCTGTGCCCCCTGTTTTTTGTTTTTTTTTTTCTCCCTTCCCTGCGCGGTTTTGCCGCGGTTTAGCCGATCCAGCAACGGTCCCCCGATGCGGTCCTCTGTCTCAGAGCTCCTCGCCTCGGAGGCTTCGCTGAAAATTGTTGGCCAGACTGTTCCTCTGAGTCATTGTCGTGACTCTACCAACCATGCGGCTCTGCCAAGCAGAGATCGGCCTTTCTCGGTACACAAACCGTCAGGGAATCAAAATGATTCACCCATCTTGCAACCCACCGAGTGGGACGAGACAGTCACCTCCTCCTCTGGTGATATTCTGAAATCTTTGCCTTCTGGCTGGTCCATGAGCACTTCCAAGATCCCTGGGCGATTGGGGTTTCCTATTCGAGCCCGTTGTGTGATCAGTGCAACCCACTTACTCCACGTAACATCAGTCGCATGATGTGTAGAGGGGCCCCTCCCTTTGAACATCCAGCCCAGCACAGGCAATCAAGGTGCCAGGAGGAGCTGTGCTTCAGTACCAACCACTTCCAAAGCAGCTCGAACCCCTTCATATGCTGCCAATATCTCTTTTTCAGTGGGAGTATAGCGGGCCTCGGATTGTCTATATCCCTGACTCCAAAACCCTAGGGGTCAACCTCGAGTCTCCCCTGGTGCTTTCTGCCACAGGCTCCAGGTAGGGCCATTCTCCCCGGCTGCGGTGTAGAGCACATTTTTTACGTCCTGCCGTGCCCGGACTGGCCCAAGGGCTACTGCATGAACTATCTCCCGTTTAATTTGGTCAAAGGCTTGTTGTTGCTCAGGGCCCCATTTGAAATCGTTCTTCTTCTGGGTCACTTGGTAGAGAGGGCTTACGATCAGACTGTAATTTGGAATATGCATTCTCCAAAAACCCACAATGCCTAAGAAAGCTTGTGTTTCCTTTTTGCTAGTTGGTGGAGACATGGCTGTTATTTTGTTAATCATCACATCCATTGGGATCTGACGACATCCATCTTGCCATTTAATTCCTAAAAACTGGATCTTCTGTGCAGGTCCCTTGACCTTTGTTTTATGGCAAAGCTGGCTTTCAGGAGGATTTGGACTATTTTCTTCCCTTTCTCAAAAACTTCTTCTGCTGTATTGCCCCACACGATGATGTCATCAATATATTGCAGGTGTTCTGGAGCTTCACCCTGTTCCAGTGCAGTCCTGATCAGCCCATGGCAAATGGTAGGGTTGTGTTTCCACCCCTGGGGCAGTCATTTCCAAGTGTACTGAACACCCCTCCAAGTGAAAGCAAACTGTGGCCTGCACTCTGCTGCCAAAGGGATTGAGAAAAACACATTAGTGATATTAATTGTGGCATACCATTTGGCTGCTTTTGACTCCAGTTCATATTGAAGTTCCAGCATGTCCAGCATGGCAGCACTCAGCGGCGGCGTGACTTCATTCAGGCCACGATAGTCTACTGTTAGTCTCCACTCTCCATTAGACTTTCTCACTGGCCATACAGGATTGTTTAAAGGTGAGCGAGTCTTACTGATCACTCCTTGGCTCTCCAGTCGACGAATCAGCTCATGGATGGAAATCAGGGAGTCTCGGTTGGTGCGATATTGCCTCTGGTGCACTGTTGTGGTTGCAATTGGCACCTGTTGTTCTTCGACCCTCAGCAACCCCACAACAGAAGGGTCCTCTGAGAGACCGGGCAAGGTAGACAGCTGTTTAATTTCCTCCGTCTCCAAGGCAGCTATACCAAAAGCCCACTTGTACCCTTTTGGGTCCTTGAAATACCCTCTCCTGAGGTAGTCTATGCCAAGGATGCACGGAGCCTCTGGGCCAGTCACAATGGGGTGCTTTTGCCACTCATTCCCAGTTAGGCTCACTTTGGCCTCCAATACAGTCAGCTGTTGGGATCCCCCTGACACTCCAGAAATACGGATGGGTTCTGCCCCTATATAGCTTGATGGCATCAGGGTACACTGTGCACCGGTGTCTACAAGAGCTTTATACTCCTGTGGGTCTGATGTGCCAGGCCATCGAATCCACACAGTCCAGTAAACCCGGTTGTCCCTTTCCTCCACCTGGCTGGAGGCAGGGCCCCTCTAATTCCGGTCATAGTATCCATTACCCATTTCTTGTTCATATGAGTCAAGAGTTCCTCCAGGAGTCTGGGGACTTTGTCTGGGGAACTGTCCATTGGAGACTGGAGCAAGGTCAGGAGTCTGGGGACTCTGTCTGGGGAACTGTCTGCTGGAAAGCGGAGCAGCAATTTTCCTGGAAGAACCCCCTTTGGCGATTGTTTTTCCTTGCAACTCACGTACCCGTGCCTCTAGCGTCAAGGCAGGTTTTCCATCCCACTTCCTCATGTCCTCTCCATGATCACGCAAGTAAAACCATAGGGTGCCCCATGGTGTGTACCCTCTATATCCTCTCTCTTGAGCAGAAGAATGCTGATTCCTAATAGCTGAGATACTGGTCTGTACAGGTGGAAAGTAGGACCTATCCTCTTTGAATTGTTGGAACTCCTGGGACCGTTTCTCCACAGCTGAGACGATAGAGGAAGGGATACTTTCTTCGTATTCCCGGAGTTGGCAAGCCACTTCATCCACCGTTGGACCCCCTACGTCTTTCCAGGTCATTACTGCCAATGAGTTGGCATATGACGCTGGTGCGCTCCGTACCAACTTCTGCCACATAGGTCGTGTGCACTGGACTTCATCTGGATCTTTGGATACATGCTCGTTGTCCAGGTCATCATAAATCACTTCCAGCACAGCTAATTCCCTCAGGTACTGGATACCTCTCTCCATGGTGGTCCATTTGCCTGGGCAATATTTAACATCTTCCTTGAAGGGATATCTTTCCTTCATAGCTGACAGGAGTCGCCTCCAGAGGCTGCGGGCTGGTGCCCCTTTTCCAATTGCTTTGTCAATGCCCCCTTCCCTAGAAAGGGATCCCAGCTGCTTGGCTTCCTTACCCTCTAATTCCAGGCTACTGGCCCCGTTATCCCAGCATCGGAGCAGCCCGGTGACAACATGCTCGCCTGGACGATGGCTGAAATCTTTTCGCATATCTCGCAGCTCGCTCAGGGATAGGGATTGGGTGGTTTCCATCTCGTTTACGAGTTCTTCCTCTTCCTTTTCCTCTTCCTCTTCCTCTTCCTCTTCCTCTTCCTCTTCCTGTTCTTGTGATGGCCCTGCTTTTTCATCTTCCCTTTCTAAATGAGCTGATTTTCGCTCCAAGATTTCTTCTTGTGTATAGGGGCGACTGATAGTGACACGTTTTGGTTCCCTGGTTAAACTGCAGTGCCTGTTGCAGGGGAAGCTGGAGTAGCCACAGTGCCTGTTGCCAGGGGGGCTGGAGTAGCTGTGGTGCCTGTCGCTTTGTTGTTGGATCCAGAGACCTTCTCTTCCCCTTGAGGGAGGGTACTGAATAGTGTTGAACAGGGCTCGGTAAGCATGGGCCAGGCCCCAGCATGTTGCAGTGATTTGTGTCTCCCTAGAATTGCCAGGGTGACAGCATACTTTTTCCAAATATTTTACTAGTTTTTCATGATTCTGCACTTGTTCAGGGGTGAAGTTCCAAAACATTGGAGGTGCCCACTGTCCTAGGTACTTGCCCATGCTATCCCACACACCCTGCCACTCATAACTATCCAGCCTTGGTGCAGATATCTGGGTGGTAGTCTTAAATAGTTGTTTAACCTTAAACAAGGCCTGACACACATTCAGGAGACTGAAATAGGAACGTGCTGGTTTGAACATCCCAAGGATAATCAAAATTCTCAAGAGCTATTGTAGTTTGCCTGGAGAGGGAGGGGAAGATGGAGGAAGGTGTCTCCCCAATAGGTTGGCTCTCCGAGGAGAAAAGGTAAAAGGTGTAGTTATCAATAATTCCCGACAGATGGCTCCCGAAGCACAGAGGTGATGGCAGTGCTGAGTACAAGGACAAGATCCATTTTACGAACAACAATTTTATCATAGCATAAGCCAGTGTTACACAATACAGCAAAGTGATAGTCTTAATCTGTCTCCCAGAAGTGATAAACAGTATACAAATACTGATACACAACATATACGGCAAGTAAGGTGTTACATAACACAGCTGTGAGAACCAGTACATCGACATTGTGACCAGTGACTACTAAACTAATATAATAAACGCTTATAACAAATTTGTTTTAACACACTCTGGTCAGATCTGTTATTATCTCAACCCTTCGTGCCCCACGTTGGGCGCCAAAAAGGACTGTTGTGGTTTAACCACAGGTGGCAATTAAGCACCACGCAGCCGCTCGCTCACCCTCCCCCCTCCTGGTGGGACGGGGGAGAGAATCAGAAAAGCACGAGTAAGAAAACTCGTGGGCTGAGATAAGAACAGTTCCACAATTGAAATATAATAATAATAATAACAATAACAACAACAACAACAACAACAACAACAATAATAATAAATTGTAATGAAAATGAAAATAACAAGAGAGAGAGAGGGATGTTGCCGTGAAAAGTCGAAATCAGAACTCAATAGTCGGGATGACTATTAAGCAGGTATTCTTTATTGCAGCACTGGGCAGCACTGGGGATCGCTCCGCCACAAGTGCTCCGACAAACAAGCAAGATCACAGAGGTTATATGTTGCAAAATAACACATATTCATAAGATTAATTTATATAAACATGAGATTTCTTGGAACTCATTAATATATGTAAATGTCCCTGACGCATGCGTACTTAAGTCCTTAGGTGGTCGTTAGGGATCCTCTGGTGGTCGTTGGAGGAAGTCAGTAGTCTTCATCACTCTGACCGCTGACTGAACTTTGTCTTTACGCATGCTCAGTCCATCTTTGTCTTGCTCATACTTTCCTTGCATATCCAAAATCAGGTGGTTCTTGTGTAGTTTCTCCTTATCAGCCCTTTCCAGGGACACAGGGCCTGAAGAATTCCTTTTTATCTATCTTCATTGCAACTATCTCAGCTAACCAAGGATTTAACACAGGCAAAGCATTCTTACTCTAATGATTAGGTCAAATAAAGAAAGCTCGTTAGCAATTCTGCTATCTAAGCTTCCTTACTTAAGGCCAACAATACTGGCAAGCTAGGCCAAATTATCTGCGAAAGGGAGACTAAAAGGAAACATTGAGCAACCAAGATATTTACAGCATTTCTTTTTTGTCTTTGGGGATTTTAGCTCTTTTCATTCCCCCCTTTTCTTTAAACTTTGTAAATTCTTTTACAAAGGTTCTAAATTAAAAGTCATTACTACTTCCACATATTTCTTTCAATTATTCGCTTTACACAGCCAACACAAATGGCAAGGATGATAACAATTATTATCATAACAATTAGCCCTTCTAATAATGTAGCCAGCCATCCTTTCAGTGACCATCCTCCTAGGGTCTGCAGAATTTTATTTAGCCAATTATTTTCTGCAGTCTCTCGGAGAGCTTTACTATCTTTTGCTACTCTTTTCATCTCATCTAACTGTCTTTGCAAATCATCAGTCACATTGGGTATGTGGACACAGCAATGTTCTGTATCTAGTTTTAAGTATCCACATACCCCTTGTTCTTTAATCAATAGTAAATCTAATGCTAACCTATTCTGTATGGTCATCTTAGTATTTGTTTGAACCTGCCTGTTAATAATTTGAAACCCTTTCTGGGTAGCTCTTGATAGTGCTTCTACTTGCCAAGTCAAATTATCTATCAGTATTCTATTTTCTAATGCCATTAGTCCTGGTAACAAAAAACTTTGAATTCCCCAGCTGAATTCCACAGCAGAGGTAGGTCCTGCCCATGAATCGCCTTCCGGTTCTCGTTTTACTTTTCCCCAATAAGTGGTTTTAATTGGACTTTGCTTCCAAGTCGGGCAGAGTGTCAGAAGTCCTAGGGTTACTTGTCTCCCTGTTGATCCTAGTTTTAATCGAGTAGTCCAATATCCATCTGATGTTACCCACACAGTGTAGCCAGGAGAAGGAATCTTTTGCCTACATTCTTGGGAATGATTTTGAGCGCATTTCTGCTGTAATTCCAAAGTGGAATTGAGAACATTGATCAAAGACTGATTTACCTTTGTGGGGCACCTCCAATTTGTCCTACTAGTATCAGACATTGCCTTTATGCTCCAATCAATGCACCAGGCGTTATTTCCTATATACTTCCAAAATCCCTCTACTGGCTTAACCCAAGTTTTGGGAGGCTGTCTAAGTTTCTCACATTCAGGTGATTTTACCTTTTTCCCTTCCTGAATTGAATCGAAAATACACATTACTAGTTTACCCAGGGCAGTTCCTCCTCCTGATACAAAGCCAAAGTCCTTTTCGCTATAATCTTTAGGACATTTTCCTCCTCTTGGTTTAGCAATTATAGTTTTGTTTCCTATGGTCACCGGATCTTGTAGTACATTCAAAACTCTATCCCTGCAGTCTCCTTTCTGGTCTAAATAGTATCTTACTCCAGCCTTATTCAATTCTTGGGTCATTTTGTCATAATATTCTAGCATTGTCAAATTCACAGGTATGATTCCCCATGGGATAGGTTGGCCTGCAGATTGAGGAATTGGGAGGCAAGCAGTTACGCTTGTCAAATTTCGCATTTTACCAAATCCTTGAATGAGCTCTAACATTAAATTGTTAGCATCCTTTTCACACAAACTTTTACACACTAGTAAACAAGCGCATAGCAGCATCAGTAAAACTACTTTCGGGTCAATCTTACGGATGTTGGTCCCGTAGGCTGAGATTTCCATGGTTCATTAGGTGCTTTCTTAATTCTCGAATAGTGGATCCATGCAGCGTGCTTCTCAAGCTTAACTGCAGTGTAGGTTGTGAGCAGAACTTGAAAAGGGCCACTCCATTTCTCTTCAAGAGGGTCACCTGAAATATTTTTAACATAAACCCAATCCCCAGGTTTAAACAAGTGCACTGGAGAATCTAAACCCCACGCTCTGGTAGATACTACTAATTTATTTACTTCTTGTAATTGTTTTCCTAATGCTATTAGATATTGCCGTAAGCTAATTTCCCCTGCTTGGGTGAGATCTTGCCCTCGATATCTGGTTTGAAATGGTCTCCCATATAAAATCTCAAAGGGACTCAATTTCTCTTTAGTCCTTGGTTTAGTTCGAAGTCTCAATAATGCAATTGGGAGGGCCTGATCCCATCTCAAGTTGGTTTCCTGACAAATTTTGCTCAATTGTGTTTTTATCATATGGTTCATTTTCTCTACCTGTCCACTTGCTTGTGGGCGGTAGGCTGTATGCAATTTCCAATTAATTTCTAAAAACTTACTAGCTTGCTGAACTACCTGTGACACGAAGTGTGGCCCTCTGTCAGAGGAGATAACTTCTGGCACTCCAAACCTAGGAATAATTTCTCTTAATAAAACTTTTGTTACTTCTCGAGCTTTATTTGTTCTGCAAGGGAAAGCTTCAGGCCATCCAGAGTAGGTATCGGTTAACACCAACAGATACCTATACCCCCCTTTTCTAGGGAGCTCCGAAAAGTCTATTTGCCAGTTTTGACCTGGAACGTTTCCTTTGCCTATGCTTCCAAATTTTACACCATTTTCTACCTTTGGGTTATTTTTCAAACATGTCTCACACCTATCAACCACACTTTTCACAGTTTGAAACAAATTTCTAGCCACTATCTGCTTAGTGAGAGAGTTATACAGAGCTTCAGTTCCCCAGTGAGTTTTATCATGTTCAGTCTTTGTCAGTGCCCACAGTAGTCTAAAGGGGATTATTATCCTGTTATCTTTTAACACTGCCCATCCTGATAGGCCAATTTTAACCTCTAAGTCAGTAATTAACTTCTGATCCTTTTCATCGTATTCAGCTGATTCAGGTAGTGGCAAAGATTTTTCAGGAATTAAACTTAGTATCTCACCTTGTTCCGCTGCTTGCCTTGCTTCATAATCAGCCAACTTATTTCCCACTTCCCTGTCAGTGTTACCTTTCTGATGTCCTTTGCAGTGCATAATTGCCACTGCTGACGGAAGTTGCACAGCCTCTAAAAGTCGCAGTATTATATCAGCGTGTTTTATACCTTTCCCTTGAGCGGTTAAGAGTCCTCGCTCCTTCCAAATTGCTCCGTGAGCATGCGCTACGCCAAAGGCATATTTTGAATCTGTCCATATATTCACGCGCAATCCTTTGGCAAGCTTCAGTGCTCTCACTAAGGCAACTATTTCGGCTCGTTGTGCAGACGTGCCTTTAGGGAGTGACTTTGCTTCCACCACCTGATCTGTGGTGGTCACAGCATATCCTGCCATTCGAACTCCATTCTTTACAAAACTACTCCCATCGGTATACCAAGCGTGGTCAGCTTCTTCCAGTGGCTCATCCTTCAGGTCAGGCCTGCTTGCGTATACGGTCTCAATGGTTTCTATACAATCATGTACAACAGTCTTCATTTCCTGCTTATTATTTAGAAAAGAAGCGGGGTTAATTACAGCGGATGTAACGATTTCAATATCGTCCTGTTCCATCAGGACTGCTTGATACTTCAGAAACCTTGATGGTGACAGCCAATGTCCTCCTTTTTGTTCCAAAACGGAAGTTACAGCATGGGAAGTATGCACAACCATCTTTTGTCCCAAGGTAAATTTTCGAGCTTCTTGAATGATCAAAACAACAGCGGCAACTGCCTGAAGGCATCCCGGCCATCCTTTACTTACCTCATCCAATTGTTTGGAAAAATATGCTACTGCTCGTTTATAAGGACCCAGCCTCTGGGCTAGAATTCCCAAAGCCACTCCTTGTCTCTCATATGAGAACAACCAGAAGGGCTTTGTTATGTCTGGCAGGCCCAAAGCTGGAGCTCTCATTAATTCCAATTTCAATTCTTTGAATGCCCTCTTGGCTTCATCAGTCCATGTTAACTGTGTCTGACTATTTTTCAACAGTTCGTACAAGGGTTTAACTAAAAGTCCATAATTATAAATCCATAATCGACACCAACCTGTCATTCCCAGAAAGGTTCGCAGCTCTTTTACTGTGGTCGGTTCTGGGGTCCTGCAAATGGCTTCTTTTCGGTCATTCCCGAGCTGTCTCTGTCCTTTAGAAATCACAAATCCCAAGTAGATTACTTCTTTTTTCAAGATCTGGACTTTCTGCAACGATACTCGATAACCACTTAGTCCAAGAAAATTTAACAAACTCACAGTCCATTCCTTACATTCTTCTTCTTTTTCCGTAGCTATCAGAATATCATCCACATATTGCAAAAGGGTACCATTTCCTGGAGGCCTTTCCCAGACCTCTAATTCTTTAGCCAATTGATTTCCAAAAATTGTGGGGCTATTCTTAAATCCTTGAGGTAACACTGTCCAGGTTAGTTGGGTTTTCCATCCTGAATCAGGGTTTTCCCACTCAAAGGCAAAAAAGTTGCGGCTTTCAGGGGCCAAGGTGAGGCAAAAGAATGCATCTTTCAGATCTAGTACTGTGAACCATTCATAGGTTTCTTTTAAACTGGTCAATAAAGTGTATGGGTTTGCCACTACCGGGTGCAAATCTTCAACTATCCGATTTATTGCTCGTAGGTCTTGCACCAATCGGTAGGTTTTGCCATCAGGCTTTTTGACAGGCAGAATGGGAGTGTTGTACTCTGAAGAGCATTCAGTCAATAATCTGAATTTTATAAATTCATCTATAATATGTTTCACTCCTTGTCTATCTTCCAATTTCAAAGGATATTGTTTCACCCTAATGGGTCGTGCTCCTTCTTTGAGTTTAACAACAACCAATTCCGCATTTTTAGCTTTTCCAGTTATTCCCGAGGCCCATACTCCTGGGTATACCTGGTCTTTTATTTCCTGCATAATTTCTTCTTCTCTAACTTGGGGTTCAGTGAGAGCCAAACTTAAAATTTCAATGTGGTTTTCTTCTGGTATTTTAAATTCGATTTCCCCATCTTTAAATCTTATTTCAGCATTCAATTGTTCTAATAAGTCCCTTCCCAAAAGTGGTCTAGGAGCTTCAGGCAAGTAGAGGAATTTATGAATCCCTACACTTTTTCCAATTTTAAATTTCAATGGTCTTAGAAAGAAAGCCCTCTCAACCTGCCCTGTTGCTCCCACAATGTTAACAGTTTGTTTACTCACGGGCAATAAAGTCTGAGTTAATACTGAAAATGTGGCACCTGTATCTATTAAAAATTCTACAGGTTTTTCTTCTTTCCCTAGCTGAATTTTTACCAAGGGTTCTGCTAGGGAAGATTCCCCTGGTCCCCATCAATTTTCTTCCGTGTTGGCTACCATCACCGATTTGCCCAGTCTCGGGCAATCTTTTTTCCAGTGCCCCAGTTGTTTACAATAGACGCACTGATCTTTCAAGAGGGGTTGATTTCCTCTCTTCCCTCTAAGTGGGGCACTTGCACCACTTCTCATAACTCCTCTCCCCTCATTGCTGTTGCTCCGAGGGGGTATCTGACCTTCTACGGTGCGCAAAGCAGCTACTGTAGCATTAGCAATTGTTTTACCCATTTGTTTTTCCTTTCGACTATCTCTATTCCGATACACTTGCCAAGCAGTTTCCAATAACCTTTCCAAGTCCCTTGCATCTGCCCCTTGCACTTTCTGTAATTTCCTTCTAATATCATCCACCGACTGTCCCAGAAACAGAAATATTAGCTGACTTTTACCTTCTTGAGAGGTAGGGTCTAAAGGAGTATATTTCCGCATTCCTTCCTTTAGCCGATTCAAAAAGTCAGTAGGTGACTCCTTTTTATCTTGTTTTATCTCATACAGCTTAGACCAATTTACTGATTTTGGGACAGCATTTCTTATTCCGTACGCAATCCATTCCCTGTACCGCACTAGTAAATTCCTGGTTCCCATCTGGTTAGGGTCCCAGCCGGGATTGGTAATTGGAACATGATTATCCACTGTTCCCGGCAGAGTCCCAGCCAGCACCAGAGCCTGCACCTGAGTTCTAGCTGCTCTCACAACCATCTGTTTTTCTGATTCACTGAACACTGCATCCAGCATTGCATCCACATCCTCCCAGTCAGGGTCCTGGGTTTTCACAATCAATTCAAATCCTTTAGCAACCCTCTCAGGGTCGTCCGGATAATTCCCTGCAGTAACTCGCCAGTTCCTCTCTCTCTCTCGTCTCCGGCTCTTCTCTCCCAACAGCACCCGCATCTCCTTCTCTATCACCTTCCCTTTCTAGCGGAGGCAAATAATCCTCTAACCTTTCATTCTGCGAACCAACTTTCAAACATCTCTGTCCAATGCTACACGCCGAGCAACACCTTTTCAATATCCTATTTTGCTTATTTCTCTCCTTTTCTATCGCCAAGACCATAGGGTCCTGGGGCGCCAAATTAATTCCGCACTCTTTCTGCCACTCAGGGTGATTCCGCAGAGTGAAAAACATATCTGCATAAACCACCTCATCCCATTTTCCTTCCCGCCGCAAAAATAACATTAGTTGCAACAAAGTATTATACTTCAAAGTTCCGTTCAAAGGCCATTTTTCACCATCTTCTAATTTGTACAGGGGCCACCACTGATCACAATATTTGATTAGTGTTTTCTTATTCACACTCCCACCTGGTTGTCCCCCTATCTCTTTCCAGTGTGCTAAGATACATCCTAGGGGGCTTTTCTTTACAATACCACCACTTTGCTGTCCCCCCATTCTACCTTATTGATTCTGTACTTCCGTTATTCTCCCACAGATTATTTTAATAACCTCAACCTGTCGCGCTTTATTCTCCCACTCTGACCACGTTCCACAATTCTCACATTGAATAAACAATTCACAAGGAAAAGCGGTTCACATTCATTTTCAGGATGAGACGCACAGGTCTCCAGGTTTTCCACACTCACTTTGCAATCACACTGTGTTTCAGTCACTCACCAGTCACACCAGAGTTAACTCAGCTCATTCACGCTTAGTTGCCGATTTCGCAGTGCCTAACGAATATATCCAAATTCAATACCAATAAACCAATATCCGAGTTTGGTGCCAGTAAATCCATACTGCCAACAGTACAAACTCATGCGGGTTTCATAAGTGTACCAATACCAAAAGGCACGTTCTTGCAGAAGTACAAGGCTTAACCCGTGCCTGTACCAACGTACCACCAACAGTACAAACTCATGCGGGTTTCATGAGTGTACCAATACCAAAAGGCACGTTCTTGCAGAAGTACAAGGCTTAACCCGTGCCTGTACCAACGTACCACCAACAGTACAAACTCATGCGGGTTTCATGAGTGTACCAATACCAAAAAGCACGTTCTTGCAGAAGTACAAGGCTTAACCCGTGCCTGTACCAACGTACTAAATACCAAATGTATACCCTCAGGCACTAGTAGCCTGGTATACGGCGCTCAGCGTAGGACGTCTCCTACGACTTATGAGAACCTTCCAAATGACCGGTCCCAAATTCCAAAACAGAAAAGATTTAAAGAATACCTTTTTCCTTTAGATGGTCCTTGTCTGCTCCCGCAGTGATCCGATTGAGGCGAGGAGTCCCTCCGGGAAATCCTGGGGGTACCCTAGGGAGTCCTGTTCTCAGCGGGTCCTGCAGCCGAGCAGAGCGGGTCCCACCTGGGTCACCAAACTGTTGCCGTGAAAAGCCGAAATCAGAACTCAATAGTCGGGATGACTATTAAGCAGGTATTCTTTATTGCAGCGCTGGGCAGCACTGGGGATCGCTCCGCCACAAGTGCTCCGACAAACAAGCAAGATCACAGAGGTTATATGTTGCAAAATATACATATTCATAAGATTAATTTATATAAACATGAGATTTCTTGGAACTCATTAATATATGTAAATGTCCCTGACGCATGCATACTTAAGTCCTTAGGTGGTCGTTAGGGATCCTCTGGTGGTCGTTGGAGGAAGTCAGTAGTCTTCATCACTCTGACCGCTGACTGAACTTTGTCTTTACGCATGCTCAGTCCATCTTTGTCTTGCTCATACTTTCCTTGCATATCCAAAATCAGGTGGTTCTTGTGTAGTTTCTCCTTATCAGCCCTTTCCAGGGACACAGGGCCTGAAGAATTCCTTTTTATCTATCTTCATTGCAACTATCTCAGCTAACCAAGGATTTAACACAGGCAAAGCATTCTTACTCTAATGATTAGGTCAAATAAAGAAAGCTCGTTAGCAATTCTGCTATCTAAGCTTCCTTACTTAAGGCCAACAATACTGGCAAGCTAGGCCAAATTATCTGCGAAAGGGAGACTAAAAGGAAACATTGAGCAACCAAGATATTTACAGCATTTCTTTTTTGTCTTTGGGGATTTTAGCTCTTTTCAGGGAGAGGAAAAAACCACAGGGAAAAACAAACACCCCCCCCCCCCCCGCAAGTGATGCAACCGCTCACCACCTGCCGACCAATGCCCAGCCAGTCCCCGAGTAGCGATCGCTGCCCCCCTGGCCAACTCCCCCCAGTTTATATACTGAGCATGATGTCATATGGTATGGAATAGCCCTTTGGCCAGTTTGGATCAACTATCCTGGCTGTGCACACTCCCAGCTTCTTGTGTACCTGGCAGAGCAGGGGAAGCTGAGAAGTCCTTGACCAGTGTAAACACCGCTTAGCAACAACTAAAACATCATTGTTTTATCAACATTATTCTCATACTAAATCCAAAACACAGCACTATACCAGCTACTAGGAAGAAAATTAACTCTATCCCAGCCGAAACCAGGACATCCTTCTTGCCTTTCTTTTAAATGGGTGTGACATTCACCTTTTCATCAGGATCTTCCCTCAGTCACCATGATCTTTCAAAGATGTTAGAGAGACATTGCAATGACATTGGCTAGTTCCCTCAGCACCTTCAGATACATCCCATCTGGTCCTATATGCTTGTATACTGCTTTAAGTGGTCCCTAAATCCATCTTCCTCTACCACGGGGAATACTTCACTCCCACAGACTGTGCCACTGTGTTCTTGCCCAGCAAACCAGCAAGTTCCCATCTAATCCTGGCAGCACTTCCCATCTACACAGTTACTGTTAGAGAGGCCCTTTGCTGACAAGTGAAATGAGGACAGGATAAGCAGGGAGCAGTTTCCTGGCTTGCCAGACCAGGATGAACACATTGTTCTTTGGCTTTGCTCCATGTGCAGTTGTCCTGAGGGAGCTAAATTTAATGGAACAAAGCAGGAGGGGTGAGTCCCTGCTTCAGATGTCCTGGAATCCAAGTGGTTAGAAAGGGGGAATTATGTTTTCACTGGTCTGCAGATTGTGTGGGATCTTCAGGATAGGCCTTTGACTCTTCTTGAATGCTATCATCCCTTTCCAACTAAGGACAGGAGCAAAAGAGCATGGGAACCCTTGACTCAGTCCTCAGCATGTAGGTTTATACCATCCAAGCCACAAGACCACAAAGTGCCACAGCTGCTTCTGCTTCACCAAGATGGCCCACATCTTGGACTGAGGAGAGGTCATGAGCAGTGTTACTGATTTAGTAAGCTCCACCAGTATGGAAAGCAAAGTAATAAGGCAAATGTCTTCTCACTATTCCATTCCATCTCCTGTGGTCTGCAGCTCCTATAGCTTGGGGTGGGGGTTTCTCCAGACTTGGTAGAGCAGTGTCACAGGTTCTGCTTCCTGAACCAATGTTGAGCTCTTCCTTGCTGGCTTTCCAGAAAGAAAGTGCTTCTTTTCAGGTGAAAGTTAATCAGACCATGACAGGAAAGGCAGATCAGTGCTGAAGGACAGAGGAGATGGTACTTGGCCTTTCTAGTCTGCATAGGCCACAAAAAATTGTCACATGCCTGTGGACAGCCACAAGAGTAATTCCAGAATCATAAGGGCTGGGCCATGGGCCTGTGTCCCTTGTGGAAGCTTACAGGAAAATCACCTTAAGTTCCTCTGAACTTGGGCAGCCTGGCACATTCTGGGCCACAGTCACCCCTGGACTTCCTTTGGTTGCTGAACATCACAGTATGACCAATGGAGATGGCATTGGTGAGCAGAACTTTAGCCTATTCACCAGAAGATTTACAAAACATGGACTGATCTTCACATGGGATAAACTAGCACCAGTCCTCTAAGTTCAGTGGGGCTGCCTGGTTTATACCAGGTGAATCTAACTCAAAATGTCCTTGCTGGGGAATTTCAAAGTGGCTTCAGGGAACTGTACAATTCTGAAAAAAACCCACTGCACTGGACACATCTGACTCAGCATTCATCTCTACACCATGCAGTCAGCCACTGACTTGCCTGTCAGATTTTTCTCTCTGACTCGCATAACATTTACAGAGCCAGTTAATGATATTCAGCAAAATAACACACACTGTTTAAAGTACTCATCAAACTAGCTTGAAAGAAATTAACAGCCTTGGAGAAAAGCCCTTGGAGAAATATATATGCAGTGAGAATTTAGAGGTGATTTTTGCCTGTTAAATATAAAAAATTACTTTGACTATTTGTTTGTTTTTTCTAGAAAATGCTAGGAAAAGGCAAACCAGCATGAGTCTTAAAATAATAAATCCCTCTAGGTGCAGTCTTTCAAACATGCACATTATGCAAATAAATTTTCATTGTCCTAATTTATACATAATTCATAATGCATGTGGACTTTATTTGCTCTATTTTAAAGTTTTTCTTCTCCTAGGTATCTCAGAAATTTTTGAAGAATTGTATTTCAAGAGGGAGCTGAAAATGCTTTAAAAAGTTCCTTGCACATTTACTGATAGAGGTTTATATGTAAAACAACATTTGCAAGCCAATTTTCCTAAGATTTTAATTTAATTCCTCACATATTAATGTAGCCATATATTTTCTTCTACTACAGTCCAGTAGTCATGACTTAATATTAATATTATCCTGTAATAATAATAATAGCTGGGTGATGAGAGATTTTTTAAAATTCACATTTGTAATGGGTGTTTCCAGAGTTCACAGCTTAGGGTAATGCCAATTCATGTAAGCATTTTTAATGAGAATCTAAACTTAATCTCTGTGTAAAGTGCCAGTGGCTAGTTCTTCTCATTTGTTGATAATTTCCAAACTAAAATCAAATTGAACTTCGTCATAACAACTCAGCCAGTTCCATAGATGCTTTAATCTTTACCCTGATTACAAAATGTTAATAACATAAGTATAGCCTATTCATGTGAAGAGTTTATAAGATTTATTTCTATTATATTTAAGCTCCAGGGTAAAAATGAATACCTATTGTCGGTGTGGGTTCATTATTAGAAATACTGAACATATTTGCCTACTTGATGATCTGGAATCTAGCTGTAAACCTATACTTAAGTTCTTAAGTAGCTTGAAATTTGATGCTAATTTACACACATATATATGCATATATATGTATATGATTTACATATATGAATATGCATATAATTCACATATCTAGATATGGGTTTAGGCATAAAACTTTACTTGGAAAACAGGTCTCAAATGTACAAAATTTGCTGCAGAATTTTAAGCAGCTATAACAATTTATCAAATGGTTTTATAGAGTCTGTTAGTCGCTTTGCTTAATGCATTCATTGTTTTCAAAATCCAGCAATCCTAGAAAAACTTATCTAAAGAAAACATGAAAACTACCCAAAAGAAAAATGAATATACAGTGTGTTATGAATACTTCAGTGACTCCTAGAACTCTTTAGATCTAGATTATCCTGTCACTATTACCATTCTAGTGAGTTGATCTCTGCTAGCATTTTGACAAAGGTGATTGGTATAGCTGTATGATCCCTTCTAAAACACAAAGAAATTGGTTAGAAATTGAAAGGAGGGGGTGGAGTAAAAAAGGCTCTAAAATCAGCAGGCTAAAAGGAATGATTGGTCCATACCCATAAATTCAATCCCAAGATGCTCTGCCAATGCAGAAATTTGATGAAAAAAAGGAAGAAAAAGTTTCAGAAAGACAGACACTGTACTCAGAAAACAAATCATACAGAAGTATTATGGCTAGTTTATGTCTGCACATTAAAGAGGACAAAGGGGCATGTGGTTAAAGGGGCAGTGCTCAAGTATGCCCCTGTAAACTATATGATCAGAACTTTCATCTTAAAGGGGTTACACACCAAAATATGCATGTGGTAACTTCACAGGCACAATGCGGTGAACACAGCAGGAACCACTAACCCTTAAAGATCTTACTGAGATGAATGGGGCCATGGCTTGAGTATACCACTTGAAAGAGTTGCTTGTTTTAATACAGGACCATAAGAACACAGAGATTATTTACATGGAGCGACATTCCCCCACACACAAAGAGTTTAGCAGAGTCCTCCCTTCTGGCCCTGTTTCTCAAAATGGAGTCGTGGCAGGACACTTCCCTCTTCCTGTTATGTGTATCACCTTCCTGTTGCCTGTTGCTGTCTAGAGGGAAGCTGAGACCAGTCCTTCAGAAGAATGAGCTCTCATCAGCTTTGCAAGTGGTTTAAACTGACTTCAGTAGGACTCCTTCCATTTGTGGTAAATGAGGAGCCAACCCCTCTGTCTTTGGGCTGCACAGCTTCTGCAGAATCATACTTTGGCCAACTGGAATGCACTTTGCGATGAAGGGGTGATGTAATTTCCATAAAATCAATTGCTTAAATTAGCATCCTCAGGCCAGAACAAGTTAGAGAGGGAGAAGGAACACAATTTTCCCTTCTGCTGTGTGCTCTAGGAGAGCCCTTGAGCTTTCACAGGTGCAGGACATTGCTTTGGGCAGAGCAGTTTCCTGACCTGCAGCACTACCCTATTGGATAAAATCCTGGTTGGGTTGAACTCAATGGCAAAACTCCCAGTGCTTTGATAGGGCCAGGCTCACACCCACCATGTGGACTAGCTAAAAGGGTTACCGCACAAAATCATATAGGGCCCAAGTCCTGCCAAAATTTAATTTCTCTTCCCATAGAGCCAACACCATAACCACAGTAGCTCTCACTTTCTTTGTTCTTGTTTGCTGTTTTGTTTTGTTGTTTTGGGTTTTTTTTAATCCAATCCTAATTTTCTAAGCAAGTAGATTTTTTATTAGTTTGTACACATTGGGAGTTCTAATTCTTTCCTACTGATCAGTAACACTTTAATGGTTAAATGAATTGGAATCCATCCAGATTTCTTACTAAAGAGCCAGTATGACATCACTACATGACCACTGCTAAGGATATACAATAGTTGCATAGACAACTTGGGTAAGTCTTCAGTAAAATGAATGACATGCCCATGCATAAATATTGCTTTATTTATTCTTGCTTATAGGTAAGACTGGTAGCCTGGTTGTAATTTAATTTTAGGGGAAGTCATTTGTACCATGCAATTTCTATTTCAAATAATTCAATGGGAAATTGGTACTTAAAATGGAACTATATTCTGGCTGAAAGCCCTAACAAGAAAACTGAAGAAACATTCATTACTTAGTCTTAATCTAGACTTCATATAGCTCTAATTTATTTTTGTTATCCATAGCTACATTCCCTAATCCTGGACAGTATTTTCTTATTTAATCCAATATTGTTCCATATTTGTTAAACATAATGTGGTTTCTACTGAATTTTTGTCCAGTTGATTTAAGAGGAAATATGATAAATTATTTTCAATAACTCACTTTCATTCTAGATGTGATTTTGTTTTGGGCAGAATTGGAAGAAAAACTTCTTGGAGTGCAGTTAAAAGGAAGTGAAGTATGACTAGAACTCATTGGAAATGTTTACGCAAAAGTTTCACCAAAAAGTGCCAGATTTGTTGAAACTAAGCTGTCTTATGGGAAGTGTTTTAGGTTCACTGACTGCCTTGGTGAATCAAAAGTGTTCTCATTGTATCCTAGCTGGATGCACAATAGACTGCTTGGGACACAGTTGGTTTTCAGGGAAGCCCTATAAAATGCCTTGCCTCAGCTCCATGTTGTCTTTACAGTCCATGACTTGAGGCAATCAGCTTACAGGCTCCCATGTCATTTGAGATACACTGGGGTCTAGGGTCTAGCTTCCTGGCAGGGAATCTGGAATCCCTACTTAGAGCAATGATATGGGACTGCTGGAACAGACTCTCCAAGACTCCTGGGCAGAGTCTTCATGTACTGTGCTCAAGAGCTTTTAGACACTCAAGAATTCAGGGTGGCTAGTCTAAAGCATTAGATAGCCAGGTAGTCTGGGAACATCATGCTCTCCAGCTGGAAACAAGTAGAACAGTGGGGTTGTGTGGAAGACCTAGCACCTGACATAGGGAATGACCTATTCTTATCAACTTCACTCGGCAACAGAGAGTTCCAGGGAGACAGATTTCATTTCAGAAGCATCAAGCTGTAGTCTTTCTTGAATGATTTTTTAAATTTTATTTTTAATTTCATTATCTAAATTTGTTCTCTAGGTCACATGAAATTTTAAAAGTTTAGCTTTAGTCTGATTTGGATTAAAAAAAAAAACCCTAAAAACCTCAGAACTGTCACAAACCAGAAATCCTACATTCTGGCCAGTTCTACTTGAGGGCCCAGGATCCCCTTTCTCACATGTGGCTTAGGTACTTTGGACCCAAAATCCTATTTCATTTCCGTGACATTCAGGTTCGCAAATCCCCTTTGAATATGGAATGTAGAGTCCTATGTCTCTTGTGAAAATGTTACCCTATGACTAGTTCAAATTTGAAAAGACATAAAATGTCCTTTCTTAATGAGATGCCCCTATTATACGTTTTCCCCTTTAATTTCTCAGCCAAACATATTTCAAGAATGCAGGGCAGAGCCTATCATCATTTTACCAGAATTTTCCTTCTGCCCCACTTGAGATTATTGCTCACCAAGGATGGCAGAGCTGAAATGGAGCATAATTTAAATTGGCGTATCATACTGAAATACTTGCCTTCAGGAATGCAGGGACCTTTCCCATATTCAATCTATGCATGAGACTACGTATAGATGTGTATGCCCACAAAATATTTTAAATGCCTAGTACAGATATAATTACTAACTAGTGAAGTGAGCAAGTCAGCTAGTTCTCTGGAATGGGGTCCTTGGCACATCCAGGACAGGTTGAAAGGACAAAGAGTTTACCTGTGATTATGTTCTAGAGAAGTGTTCTTCAAACCTCTTTTAAAACCAAGATTCCCCCAGTCTTTCTGAATCCAAAGACCATCCTGAACAGTGAACATTTATCCTTGACAACAATAGTTGTCATGGGTAACTACAAAGAAATTAGGCTAAACTTTTAAAGTTACTTCATTACTCTTATCTTCCTCAATTTGCTTTGCTTCCTTGTTTGCAAGTATGGGAATATGTGAAAGTTTAAATATAAATATACAGAAAAATATATATGTGGAATAGATGTATTTTTGCAACCCTTTTGTGGACCACTTTCTTATGTTTTGTGGACCACTTTCTTATGTCTTATGGACCACCAGCAGACCATAAGCTCCAAGGTCAAAACCACTGTAGCAGAAAGCCAACTGGTACATTTCTACCCTGAATTCTATGGATGCAGCATGAACCCACGGCCAACATCCATACACTAGGTTTACACATGTTCCCTATTGTGTCTGTCTCAAATCTTCCCTTCCTCATTTGGTAAGACTAGGTAGTTCAAGGGGATGGGAGAACACACCCAGTGGCAGGTATAGCTGTTATGCTCAAGGAAAGGACCTTACAGGATCTGCCAGCTGGACCTCAGAGACCAGCAAGACTAACAACATTTGTTCTTTATTTCACCTTGGGCTGCAATGGCAGGAAGTACTAGTTAAAGGGGAAACATTGCTTAGTTGCAATCCTGGAGATGATTATGGTAGTGGGGAAACTAAAAGCTGACAAATCTCAGACATTTATATGGAGGAAGTTTCCTTAAAGAGATTAATCTAAATGAATTTTGTCTCTTTTCAGTCTGCTTTCAGTGCACCATGATAACCAAACAGTGTTTACATATTTCAGGGCCAACTAAATTGTTCCCTAGACAAACCAGCAAGTTTTGCACCCTGTTGGTGAGATTTTCAAAACACTCAGCATTGGTCTAGTTCTGATTCTGCCCTAGAACTGATTTGTGAAGCTAGCTTTTTCTTAACAGCCAAAGATACAGCCTTAGGATAGTAACAGCTCATCTCTAGGCATTCTTTACATGGAGCCCTATTTAGATACTCTTTTCGAATGAAAAAAGACCCTTCTGAAATCAATTCAAATTAGATGGCACTATATAGTTCACATGTACATTTGTATTTAACATTCTAGTTTACTCTATAATTTGCAAAATTATTTTGATAGAACTAAATTAAATTATTTACCTGCTATACTTGGTCCAAATTATGAGCTTGCCTTTCAGCCCCAGATTAAACGTTTTCCTGAAGAGAACTCTCATTCTGAGTTCTCTTTTTTAATTGTATGCCCTGATCAATATTGGTCATAGTAATAAAAAGTCATATAAGTGATTTGTAATTGATTTTTCTGATTAAATATAAATGTACTCTCATTGGACCCATTCCAAAAGTGTCATTTTAAGAACTGTAGCAATTTAAGAAACTTCACCTTATGCTGCAGATGTAAGGTGCTAGAATCTAATAACCATTGCCCGGAATTCTCAGAATAGCCTAAGATAATTGTGTGCTCTCCTGACAGTGCATTTAAAGGAGATTTAATCTAGATTCTCTTAAGAGTATAACTGAGAATATCTCCTGCTGAAAGGCAAGGGCATCTCTACTTTTTCCAGGGAGGCAACTTCAGAAAAGCTCAGCTTGGCACCTACTACACAGAGAGTAATTTAGGAATCCAAATCATAATTAAGAAACTGAAAAAATAATGGGGGGGGGGAAATCCCAAATAAATCTGGGGTTTTTTTTCTGGGTCTAAAAAAATGAACTTAGTATAAACAATTCTTCCATGGTTTTCAGTGTAAATTCAGTTGCAAAAAAGTGGATACTATCTTTTTACACCATCTCCTTTTCAATTGTTCTTCTAAGCTGTTAGAAAGCACTAAATCTTTACTTTTCTTCAAAATAAAGACAAAAGGCTATTTAAATGTAAATCTTGGTAAACTAAAGCACTGTAATAGCCTAGACATTTTTAGATCCATAGGTATCAGGAGTATTTTTTTAAAAATAACTCAAAATCATAAGACTTTTAAAACAGAGGCTAAAAGAACCACTTGAATGCAGAAAGGTATAATCTCCAGTCAGTGCCCTTGGCATTTACATGGGTAATTTCCATGATGAGCAATATGAATTATGTATGGACATTTTTTATCCATTACTGTAGGAGAAAGCTTATGCATCTTTTCAGGCTCTAAAATGTCCAACAGCTTTTTGTCCTATGTACTAATGGAAATCAAATTGAGCTAGCCTATAGTCTCTGAAATCTTTCCATGCTGGCCAGCACTATTCCATGTTAATTTCACAGCATTCCTAAGTCCTCCATTTCCCCATAACCCCCATGTCAAACAATCCAGGAGAGTATTACAATTATTTTTTGTTATCATTTTCATGCAACAGGCAGAACTGATGAATAATAGGCCTAAGGCAATATATCTAGTTACAGATTAAAAAAAAACAAACAATGGAGGAAAGATGCACCAAGAAAGCAGAACCAAATGAGCATGCTTCTACTGCAGTACAGACAGAAAGGTAGTGGATGTACTGTAGAAGCTGGCCATTATGTAGTTTTGGCAGCCATAACCTGTAAATGCATTTAGGCACCTGAGAGGAAAAACAAACAAAAAAATAGTAGAGAAAAACACAGAAAAGAGAAGAGGTGAATATATGATAAGAAAGAAAAACCTTCAGTGTGAACTGATATGAATTGGTGAGTTTACTTTCAGAAAAAGAATCTTGATTTAGTGTGTCAAAATGGTTCAACATGTTGAAAGCAACTCATTTGCTCTGTGGAAACAAAAAAGATCACACCCCCCCCCCAAAAAAAAACCCCAAAACCCAATCAAACCCAAAACAATCCAGATCAAAGTGTGTTTCGAGATATGAGAGAGAAATTCACCATTCCAAATTCCCAAATTGCTTTTAGAATGTACTTTTCTGAAGGCAGCTAGGAAACAGAATCTGTACATCACCGATTTCAGTGAGTTTGTTCTTTTAGGGTAGCATTTTACATCAGTCTTCCAAACAAGAAAATTGCTAGTGTGTGCAATACAAACAGATGTGTGAGTGGATGGAGGGATTAAACTGAGAAAACACTAAAGGAGTAACATTTGGGAGTTCAATAATGCCACGGTGTACAGTGTCAAGTTTAAAGGATCAAGTAATAAATCAGAGTGTAAAGATGCCAGTTCCAACTGAAATGTGAAAACACCAAGTACTAGTGATTTTGTTGTTGTAATTTGGGAAAAAAAAGTTCAGATTATTTTAACATACTTTCTTGGTTTAGGATTTTTCATGGGCAGCATTTCGGTACATCTTGCTCCAGTGAATCCAGGTTGGCACCTAAAGGGCAAAAACGTGATAAGCAATAGAACAGCAAAACCACTGCAGTATCAGACTGACATCTGCTGGCCTAGGGAGGATGATTGCTTTAAATGACCTACTTGTTAGGTGTGAAATATGGTCAGAAAAGGGGGAAAGAAAGTCTAACCTTTGAGGAAGATAACACTTTGCAAAATTTACAACAAAAAACATAACAGAGAAAAAATCTAGGAAGCCTTTCTGTTTGTCTGATTTTAAAAAGAAAGATGAATCAGGGCTAGCAAAAATGAATTTAATCTCATAAGCAATGAGATGATTTGCATTTTTGCTAGTCTTGATTCATCTTTCTTTGCTTATTCCTCCTCATTAAGGGACCATGTTGAATTATTTCAATTTGCAATGCAGTGTGTGACACTGTTGCCTTCACTAATCTTAGAGGACCTATGGAAATATCATGATCTTCCTATTTCTGTAATAGCATGTGTTTTCAACTACTTTCTTTAAAAGGGGAATAGATAAAACAACAATCTGAAAATACCCACCCCTCCAAGTGAGAAAACAGTCTGAAACCCAAAGGCAGCACTCATATTTGACATGGCTGACAGTATAGGCTCTGGCTGGGATGGAGTTAACTTTCCCCATAGCAGCCCTCATAGTGCTGTGCTTTGTATTTGTAGCTAGAATGGTGTTGATAACACACCAGCGTTTTGGCTGAGCAGAGCTGGCACAGCATCAAGGGTGTCTCTCCAAACCCCTGCCTCACCCTAAGGCCAGTAGGCTGGGGGTGGGCAAGATCTTGGGAGGGGGCACAGCCAGGATAGTGATCCAAACTGGCCAAAGGACTATTCCATACGATATGACGTCATGCTCAGTATATAAACTGGGGGGAGTTGGCCAGGGGGCAGCGATCGCTGCTCGGGGACTGGCTGGGCATTGGTCGGTGGGTGGTGAGCGGTTGCATCACTTGCGGGGGTTTTTTTTGTTTTTTTCCCTGTGTTTTTTCCTCTCCCTCTCTCTCTCTTGTTATTTTCCTTTTCATTTCAATTTTATTATTATTATTATATTTTATTTTATTTTATTTCAGTTATTAGACTGTTCTTATCTCAGCCCACGAATTTTCTTACTTTTGCTCTTCAGATTCTCCCCCATCCCCCTGGCAGGGGGGGAGGGTGAGCAGCTGTGTGGTGCTTAGTTGCCAACTGAAGCTAAACCACAACACTGACCAAAGGGATGTTCCATATAATAGGATGTTGTTCTCAGCAATAAAAACTAAGAGAAAGGAATAGAGGGGACATTCATTATTAAGGTGTTTGTCTTCTGAATCAGTTGCTACACGTACTGAGGCCCTACTTCTGAGGAGGTGTCTGGACATTGCCTGCTGATGGGAAGTAGAGAATGAATCTCCTTTTCTTTTTTTTTTTTCTTTACTTCTACACACAGCCTTTTGCTTTTTTTTTTTTTTTTCATTAAACTGCCTTTATCTTGACCCATGCTTTTTTCATCTTATTTTCATCCCCCTGTCCTGCTGAGGAGGGGGAGTGAGAGAGTGGCTTGGTGGGCACCTGGCGGCCAGCCAAGTTAAACCCACCACAGTGTGGGTGTGTAATTCATTAGCAAACTTCAAACTAGACTAGCCAGTGAGTAGGAGTCTGGGCAGAGGTATCAGGCAGGCAAGGGTCTGTGATGGTATCTTGGGGGGACTTGTGAGTGTAGAGTGCCTGTGGAATGAGTATGTGAGTGTGTGCATGTGTTTGCTAGCGAGCATCATGCTGGACTAGCCAGTGTATAGAAGAACCGTCAGGCGGGTAAGAGACCCTGGGATCCGGGCAGTGGTACCTGACATACAGAGGCCCTGGGTCCCAGGGCGCACCAGACTTGGCTCCAGCAGCTGGGCAGGAGGAAGTACTGGGCCAGAGCATCTGGAGGAGATAGCCCCACTTTTAACATCTCCTAACAGGGAGGAGAGGTCAAATTTTTTGCTGAGTCAACTTTGGCCATCTATTTCCTCCCTGGACAGTGCTAGGTCTCATCATTATGGCCAATTCCTGAGTCTGGTGAGAGTGAGAATTATTAGGGCAATTGCTACAAAGGATTGCCACACAACCAAGACGACAGTTCTGTGCCATCTCAAAAGCTTTTTATGCTTCTCCTATCAGTGACCTACTGAAGTCTCCACTACTAGTTTATTCCCAAATTCAATATATTTAGGAAATGAGGGCACTGTGGCAATAGCTTTCTTAAAAAAAAAAAAAATCGCATGACTTTTCCTGCAGCATACCCTGAAGAACAATGTTTACCAAGGCTCATTCTTTTAAAATGTGAATCTTAGTATCTTAAATGTTACATGTTTTTAATATGGGTGTTAGATTGCACATTCAAGTGACAGATGGATTAAAGCTACTGTAAAACTGGTACTATTATCCTCTTGATACATTCACTGTATTTAAGTGTTAGCGTGTCAGGGGGAGGGTGGAACCCCCCTCCCCAAACTCCACTGCCATATTTATAATTACACAGCTTCTAGGCCAGCAATGCCAGTACTCTCTGTTCCCTGTGGTTCAAAGATTTCTTGCTGACTTTATCCTCATCACAACTGTATGCCCATCAGAGGATGCTGGTCCTCACCTCATTTTCTGCTGTGATATTTATCAAAAAGCAGCTCAGATTACATACTTTTCTAATATTATATTTTCATATCATAGTCTTGGCTGTTTAGTTGCCCCAACTGCAGCTTCTCTTCCAAGCAATAATTGTACTCTTCTCCCAGAGCCAGGAGCAGAGACTGCATAATCTGTTTTCTGGCATTCTTTTGCTTTCTATCAACCACCACCAAAGAAGCTGTAAGCATGGAGGAAGTGGTTGTACAATTAAGGTTTTATGCTGTGCCTGAAGGGGACTTGAGTTTTATCCCTGACTGTACCACATACTTCCAAAGCAAGCAAGCTGGTGAGTTCTCTAAGTCACTATTCCTGTTTCTCTCATTTTCTGACAGCTGGGACCTGATCTTTCCAAAGCACAGTGTCTTCCAACATCCTGTCTGCAGGGACTGAATGTGGAACTGAGGAATCTAAAAGCTAAAGTTCCAAGTATCAGGGTCCTGAGTGCACTAAAAGGCCTTAATGGCCCTGACCAGCCTCAACTGGGGCCTCCACCTACTGCCCATGGTCCCAGGAGCCCCATTTAAGCTCAGCCCTGGGCCTTCAGTCCTTGCTTGAGCTATGTCATGGGTGTATCTGTACCCAGTCCTGTTGTCTGATTATTGTTTGGACTTCTTAGATTGACCTTGGACCTGACTTGTTGCCTTGCCTTTGTCTGATGATTTCTGGACTGTTCATGGAACCTTTTCTTGTGACCATCCCCACTCACCCAGCTCAGGTGCTTTGGGACTGCACACTGATTGGTGAGGGTACTGCCACTACCTGTGTTGTGGTCACCCTTGTCTCACCTTCACTTGTGGAACAGTCTGCTTTTACTGTTCTCTGACACTAAATGTGTGAGAGAGGACTGGAGTTCTTACAGAGAAAATAGTAACACATTTACAAATTTACACATGGTCCAGCCTCTAGAGGGAGACGAAGAGAGCATTCCCTGAAGCTACACAAGAGGGCACACTTAAAGAGTTCAGTCAGTGGCATGGAGGATACTCTTTCAGCCTTACAGGCAAAACATCCCACTCTTCCAGGTATTAAGTGAAAGGTCCAACTGAGAACCCTGGTCTCAGCCATCAAATAATTTGGTCAAGGAACCCAGTTTCAAATCCCACAAATACAGGCAAGTAACACAAACTGTTTCATGTGACTCATGGTCTGTGAAAAAGCATCCTCTAAACAGTTTTTATGGTTAAAATTATTATAATGTCAATTACAGTATAACATGCAATAGGGCACAAGTATTCTGCATTTCTGTCATTTGTTGTACATTGATATGACCTGTGTCACACACTGTCAGAACTGATTGAGAAATTTGGTTATGGTGTGTGAGAGTGTGTATGTCTATGTCCTGGTTTCGGCTGGGATAGAGTTAATTTTCTTAACAAGCACTGCGGTTCAAACAGGGAACCAATCCATGTCAGTATCAGTTGCCCCTATACATAACAAGAAATCCTGGAAGCAAAAGTCAGCTCGTTTAGAAAGGGAAGATGAAAGAGCAGGGCCATCACAGAGAGAGGAAGAGGAAGAACTCGTAAACGAGATGGAAACCACCTGATCCCTATCCCTGAGTGAGCTGCGAGATATGCGAAAAGATTTCAGCCGTCATCCAGGCGAGCGTATTGTCACCTGGCTGCTCTGATGCTGGGATAGTGGGCCAGTAGCCTGGAATTAGAGCGTAAGGAAGCCAAGAAGCTGGGATCCCTTTCTAGGGAAGGGGGCACTGACAAAGCGATTGGAAAAGGGGAACCAGCCCGCAGCCTCTGGAGGCGACTCCTGTCAGCTATAAAGGGGCAGAAGCCATCTGTATTTGTGGAGTGACAGGGGGATCCCAACAGCTGACTGTATTGGAGGCCGAAGTGAGCCTAACTGGGAATGAGTGGCAAAAGCACCCCATTGTGACTGGCCCAGAAGCTCCGTGCATCCTTGGCATAGACTACCTCAGGAGAGGGTATTTCAAGGACCCAAAAGGGTACTGGTGGGCTTTTGGTATAGCTGCCTTGGAGACGGAGGAAATTAAACAGCTGTCTACCTTGCCCAGTCTTTCAGAGGGCCCTTCTGTTGTGGGGTTGCTGAGGGTCGAAGAACAGGTGCCAATTGCTACCACAACGGAGCACCGGAGGCAATATTGCACCAACCGAGACTCCCTGATTCCTATCCATAAGATGATTTGTCAACTGGAGAGCCAAGGAGTGATCAGCAAGACTCGTTCACCTTTTAACAGTCCTGTATGGCCAGTGCAAAAGTCTAATGGAGAGTGGAGACTAACAGCAGACTATCGTGGCCTGAATGAAGTCAGGCCGCCGCTGAGTGCTGCAATGCTGGACATGCTGGAACTTCAATACGAACTGGAGTCAAAGGCAGCCAAATGCTATGCCACAATTGATATCACTAACGCGTTCTTCTCAATCCCTTTGGCAGCAGAGTGCAGGCCGCAGTTTGCTTTCACTTGGAGGGGTGTTCAGTACACCTGGAATCGATTGCCCCAGGGGTGGAAACACAACCCTACCATTTGCCATGGACTGATCCAGACGGCACTGGAACAGGGTGAAGCTCCAGAACATCTGCAATACATTGATGACATCATCATGTGGGGCAATACAGCAGAGGAAGTTTTTGAGAAAGGGAAGAAAATAGTCCAAATCCTCCTGAAAGCCAGCTTTGCCATAAAACAAAGTAAGGTCAAGGGACCTGCACAGGAGATCCAGTTTTTAGGAATTAAATGGCAAGATTGACGTCGCCAGATCCCAATGGATGTGATTAACAAAGTAACAGCCATGTCCCCACCAACTAGCAAAAAGGAAACACAAGCTTTCTTAGGCATTGTGGGTTTTTGGAGAATGCATATTCCAAATTACAGTCTGATCGTAAGCCCTCTCTACCAAGTGACCCAGAAGAAGAACGATTTCAAATGGGGCCCTGAGCAACAACAAGCCTTTGACCAAATTAAACGGGAGATAGTTCATGCAGTAGCCCTTGGGCCAGTCCGGGCACGGCAGGACGTAAAAAATGTGCTCTACACCGCAGCCAGGGAGAATGGCCCTACCTGGAGCCTGTGGCAGAAAGCACCAGGGGAGACTCAAGGTTGATCCCTAGGGTTTTGGAGTTGGGGATACAGAGGATCCGAGGCCCGCTATACTCCAACTGAAAAAGAGATATTGGCAGCATATGAAGGGGTTCGAGCTGCTTCAGAAGTGGTTGGTACTGAAGCACAGCTCCTCCTGGCACCTTGATTGCCTGTGCTGGGCTGGATGTTCAAAGGGAGGGTCCCCTCCACACATCATGCAACTGATGCTACATGGAGTAAGTAGGTTGCACTGATCACACAACGGGCTCGGATAGGAAACCCCAATCGCCCAGGAATCTTGGAAGTGATTAAGGACTGGCCGGAAGGCAAAGATTTTGGAATATCGCCAGAGGAGGAGGGGAGGCAAGCACCAAGGCAACCACCATGTGCTTACAATGGTGGAAGCAACCACCAGATGGCTGGAACCATATCCCGTGCCCCATGCCACCTCCCGGAACACTGTCCTGGGCCTTGAAAAGCAAGTCCTATGGTGACATGGCACCCCAGAGAGAATTGAGTCAGACAACGGGATTCATTTTCGAAACAACCTCATAGACACCTGGGCCAAAGATCGTGGCATTGAGTGGGTATATCACATCCCCTATCACACATCAGCCTCTGGGAAAATTGAACGATACAATGAACTGTTAAAGACTACACTGCGAGCAATGGGTGGTGGGACATTCAAACATTGGGATACACATTTAGCAAAGGCCACCTGGTTAGTCAACACTAGGGGATCTGCCAATCGAGCTGGCCCTGCCCAATCAAAACTTCTACGTAGTGTAGAAGGGGATAAAGTCCCTGTAGTGTACATAAAAAAAACATGCTGGGGAAGACAGTCTGGGTTACTCCTGCCTCGGGCAAAGGCAAGCCCATTCATGGGATTGCTTTTGCTCAAGGACCTGGGTGCCCTTGGTGGGTCACACGAAAGGATGGGGAAGTCCGATGTGTACCTCAAAGGCATTTGATTTGGGGTGAGAATAGCCAATGAACTAAATGGTATTATGTTAATTGCTATATAATACTCTATTTCATCACTTTTATGGTTACTATACACCATATCAATGGTATTTCAGTAAGGATCACCCAGATTAATGAAGAATGAACTTTGATGAAACCAAGGAAAGTGCAGCAGTGATGGAACCAGAACTGGCTTCAGCATGCAACAATCCAACACCACACACCATCTCTCCTGCCCGGAAGGACTGTTACGACAGATGGAGCCCAAGGTCATGGACTAAATGAACTAAACGGACATTTTAGTGGGATGGCCCATAGACCAAGGGAATGGTAGCTGTGTGTACATATATATATATATATCAAGAGACAGGAAAAGTGGTGGTGATTAATTGTATTAGAAAGGGTAGAACCTGGGCATGACGTAAATGGTATAGAATATAGGGTGGATACTGTCCTGGTTTCGGCTGGGATAGAGTTAATTTTCTTCCTAGTAGCTGGTATAGTGCTGTGGTTTGGATTTTAGTATGAGAATAATATTGATAACACACTGATGTTTTGGCTGTTGCTAAGTGGTGTTTACACTGGTCAAGGACTTTTCAGCTTCCCATGCTCTGCCAGGTGCCCAAGAAATGGGAGGGGGCACAGCCAGGATAGTTGATCCAAACTGACCAAAGGGCTATTCCATACCGTATGACATCATGATCAGTATATAAACTGGGGGAGTTGGCCGGGGGGCAGCGATCGCTGCTCGGGGACTGGCTGGGCGTCAGTCGGCGGGTGGTGAGCGGTTGTATAATTTTATTTTATTTTATTTTTATTTTTCCCTCCGTTGGGTTTTTTTCCTCTCTCTCTCTTGTTGTTTTCCTTCTCATTACAATTCATTATTATTATTACTATTATTTTGTTCCAATTATTAAACTGTTCTTATCTCAACCCACGAGTTTTCTCACTTTTGCTCTTCCGATTCTCTCCCCCATCCCACCGGGCGGGAGTTAGTGAGCAGCTGCGTGGTGCTTAGCTGCCGGCTGGGTCTAAACCACGACAGTCTAGTAGACAGTATCTTCATAAAGAGGGATTTTGATAAATTGGAGAAATGGACTGGGAAAAAACTAAGATGCTGTTCAGCAGGGACATGTATGCAGGATGAGTGAACTATATATATACAGAAAGGGGGAGCAACTCTAGAAAAGGACATCAGAGGTATCATATATCACAATGTGAATCAACAAAGTCACACAAATGGCACATCCCATGTTGAACTGCATCAACAGCAGTGTCATCTGCAAGACGCACACTGTTCTTCAGGAAAGATGTGAAGAAGCTGGAGAGAGTAGAGAGGATAGCAACAAACACCCTGAACATGAGCTATTACAGAGGAGTGATAAGTTGGGGTTGTTTAGCCTGCAAAAGAGAAGAGAGAATGGAGACAGAGATACAGTATTCAAATGAACTGCTTCAAGAAGTAAGGGACTATTGGACTGTTCTCTGTGGCCGTGGTGGACAGAATAAGAAATAACAGGCTTAAACTGCAGTAAGAAAGATTTAAGTTAGATGCTAGGAAAAAGCTTTCTAGCAGGAAGACTAGTAAATCACTGGAGCAGACTGCCTAGGGGGGTGGGATGCCTCCATTGCTAGACATCTTTAAGAACAGACTACATAAGTATGTGTGTCAGGAAGGACACAGGTATGTATGATATTATTCTGGGGATGAGTAGGGACTAGATGACCTCCTGGGATTCCTTCCAGCCCTATAATTCTATGGGATATATGTTAGGAAGCACTGAAGAGCCCATGTTCCAGTCCATGGACTATTACATTTTAAAGATCAGATGTGCTTAAACATAGCAACAGAAATTATGCGTTTAAATTTTAGATAATCACTTTAGCTTTTGGAGTATCACAATGTAATACTTATCACTGTAATAGTACCAAACTCTGTTTTTGTTGGGATATGGAGTTTCCCTACTGATGTCAGATGCATTTCCTTTGTATTTACCCTTTTATGCTTCAAATTCAAATGTGGCTCAAAACATGGGAGAGGTTACTGTTTCATAGTCCTTTCCTTTTCATTTTTCGAAGAGGGTTATTCAGACAGGCAACCTGCTTCATGTTCCTGCTGATGGAAGGATATTGAGTCAAGACTCAATAGTCCTCGTCAAACTTTCAACTCCTATACTAAGAGCAATAAGGCCAAACAATAGATCAAAAGTTTAGTTTTAAGAGTATGTTTATAATGAGAGCATTGCTTAATTTTCAGCAAAAATCATCACTCTACTTGGGGCAGTTGATAAAACCATTAGGTTGGCTACAATCTCTTTCAGCAGATGGAGGGTTATTATATTCAGCTAATACGACTTTCTGCATAACTTAGGACATGCAGCTCTTGAAGAGTAAAGGAGACAAAAATATCCTTATGCTGCATTTGGAAAAATAGATTGTTTGGGACATGTTGTGTTTGTGTGTGCATGCACATGTGTGCATAAGCACACATTTTTGTGTGGGCACAATGGGCAAAAAATTCACAATTAAAGCAACTTTCTGTCACTTGGAGGGTGCAGGATGTTTATTGCTAGGGATAGAATAGTTATTGTCTATTGGAAAAAAATACTAGTGTGGAAATTCCAGAAAGTTTCAAAAATCACCCTTAACATTTCTGAAACAATCTAGAGGTTTTTAGACATTTACAAGATCATTCAGCTCTTCCATCAAAAATGTGTAAGAGCCTGTTCATATTTTTATTCAGGCAAATTGGAGACTTCACAAAATAAGGAAAAATATTTAAAGAAAAAACAAACAAACAAATAAAAAACTTGGTCTGAAGAGCTTGCCATAAAATGAAATTAATTAATATATGTTTTATCATAACTAACAAAATCATGTTCTCTTAAAATTCAGATTCCTGACAGTGCCAAGATTTTAACCTTCTGTTTTCAGTAAAAGATCATACAGGATTGGCAAGACAGACTAAGCGTACAAAACCCATGAAACTGGCATAAAAAATGAAAATCTCTTTTAAAATTATATATTAGGTTTTGGGCCTCTGGATTTTTGACGTTTTATGGTCCACATTTTCAGGCTTCTCTTTGTAACCACTAAGATTAGTAACTAACTAAGAAAAGAAAGTATAGATTTTTCACGTAGTATTAGGGCCCAAGGGACTGAGTCTTTCTGAAGGAGGCTCCAAGTACTGAGAGACTCATGATAACAGCATAAGAGTTAGCCCATGCAGAACAGTTTGCAGCTCTATCTGGATGATTTTTTTACAAGACACTTGTCAATTCTTTCTTTCTTAAGTGCCACAATGGTAGAAAATCTGACTTGGCTACAAAAGTCTTGCAAGATACTTGGTATTGTTATCTTTGTTAATTGTTAGAGCGTGGGGTCGTTTACCCAGTGTGCGAGATGCCAATATAAACACAGGGCAGAGGTATTTTATTTCATGTCTGCGCAGAGATGGGTGCTAGGTGGTTATTCCACAAAGCTAGCACAAAGTTTGGTCATGCAGGTACAATATTTACATGATCTAGTTATACATATGCATAAGTAATTACACAAAGCAGTTTTCTATTGGTCTACATTTCTCTTGTTTCAACTTAAAGCTATAGTGCTACTTTAATATTCTGCGCATGCTTGAAAGAGGTGGGGGGGTAGCTTTCTTTGGTCTTTAATTGAGTCAGTGCTCGTGATCTCCCCCTGCCACCTTTACCTTTTCCCTAGTTACTGCAGTTTTTTCCCTGACTTCATGTTTCTTTGGCACTCCCCCAGTCTTCCGTGCCTTCTAGGGCAGGATGTTCCCCTTTTATCAGTCTTTTAGTTCCTCTTCAAGGGCACAGTCGTTAGCAAGGCATGCATTGTTCATACAAAAAGTATCTTCTTTCACAAAGCCTTTATGGTCCTTACATCATTTCCCCCCTTTGAGACTATGAGACTTTTCTTCATAGTCCTCATATGTCTCATAATTAGTTCTCATTAACAGTATATAATTTCTGGCAGTAGCTTGTACAATTAGTCATCTAACACATTTTAAGGCACAACTAATGACAACACAGATAATTATCATGATGATTACAATTATAATCATCGTTTGAAGTAAACTTGCCAACCATCCAGTTAGGGAGAATCCAAAACTTTGTAATATTTTGTTTAACCATCCTCCTTCCATAGAGGCTTGAATATCTCTACTTGATTTTGCCACTTGTTTTATTTTGTCTATTTGTTGATCCAAATGTTCAGCCATATTGTAACCAGATGTAACCAAAATAATTAGTTTGTTCTTTTGTAACTAAGCAACATAGAGATAGGAGAGGGATAGACAATGCTTTAATATTGTGTTTGTACACCTATGGCTATGGATATGCTGCCATGCCCAAAGACAATTGGACAAGGAGCAGTATGGACATGCTGCTATGCTCCCAGTACAGCCCCAGCCCATCTTGACAATGAGTCGAGGGTGGTTAGAATAATTGGTTTGTGTTAAGGGTGCCAAATCATTGTTAGGGACCATGCACCATGAAGAAGGGAAGCAAGTTACATAAGCAAGGTGATATTGCGCATGCCCAGAAGAAGGGGCCAACTAAAGGACGCACCTGTACAACCACCAAGGACCACCAGAGACCCCCACGGAAGCCCCTCAGAGTTCAAGGATGCATGCGTAATGACCACGCAAATATGATAATTAGTTCTGGGAAATAGAATGAATATGTATGATCATTCCGGGAAATTTGATGCATATGCATGTAATTGGACAATATAAGCTTTGGTTAATGTAACCTGCAGTATGCACGCTAGGTGGAACGATCCCCGTGCATCTGGCGCCGTAATAAAGAATGCCTGCTTCTTAATACTACATTGGTGTTAAGGAGTTTGATTCCCGATTTTGGTGACAATATTGGGGATGTGGATGCAACAACCTTTGTTTTTCAGATACAGGTACCCACATACCCCGTGTTCATGTAATAACATTAAATCTAAGGTTAGCCTGTTCTGCAATGTCATGTCTGAAGTTTCCTATAACTGAGTGTTTAAATCTTGTAATCCTGCTTTAGTTGCATTCGCTAATAGTTCTACTTGCCCTGTCAGATTTTACCACCACATTCGATTCTGAAAGGAGGTAATTTGGGGACTGAAGATAGCTTCTAAGATCCATTCGATAATAATGTGTCAAAGGTTAAGTTTAAATCTAAAGTTAGAATTCCCCACTCGAGGGGATCGGCTGCAGATTTAGGTAATGGTAAACAGGCCATTACACTGCTGACATTATGGATTCTTCCAAAGGACTGGACAAGTTTTAAGACTAGATTTCTGTTAAAAAAAGTAAATGCTAGGTTAATCAATGTCACAGATACAATTTTAATTGTAACCATGCTAAATTCATAACACTTTCTGAGAGTGTCCTAGGGGTAACTTCAATAGTGGTTTTCTAAAAGAAAAACCTTGATACAATTCATTGACAGTCCCTGGTTAGTCAGAGTCTCAGTTCGCCAGTTGGCATAGAGGTCCACTTGTCCTGGTCTGGCGCCTTCTTCACTCTAGTATAATGAATCTAGGAGTTGATCCCATTCACCTTTACTGCTGTATAAGTTTTTAATAGCACTGTATATGGTCCTTTCCACTTTTCTTTCAAGGGCTCATCTTTCCAAGTTCATATGTAGACCGTGTCTCCTGGCTGGAATGGGTGTACTGGAGTGTTCAAGGGAATGGGAGTCTTCTGGTTTAAGTACCTATGCAGGGAGGATAAACTCTGCGAGAGAGAAATCAAATACTCTGTAATTACAGCCTGTCCCTCTATATGCATTTGGTCTCCCTTTGTGGTTAAATGATTGATTGGATGTGGTTTCCCCAACAGGATCTCAAATGGACTAACACCTTCCCTAACTCTGGCTGTAATTCGTACTCCCATTAATGCTATGGGTAGAATATCTACCCATTTCATTTGAGTTTCCTGACACACTTTAGAAATCTGTCTTTTTAGGGTTTGATTAATTCTTTCTACTTTGCCGCTGGACTGTGGCCTCCAAGGGGTATGCAAATCCCATTGAATGTCTAGAAATCTAGAAACTCCCTGCACTATTTCTGCAATAAAGTGGGGTCCGTTATCGGAAGATATACCTTCTGGAACACCGAATCTGGGGATAATTTCTTTCAGTAAAATTGTAATCACTTCCCTAGCCGCCTTAGCGCGACAAGGGAAAGCTTTAGGCCAACCAGAAAAGGTGTCTACCATTACCAAAAAATATTTATACAGATTACACCTTGTCGATTCTGTAAAATCTATTTGCCAGTATTCCCTGGGAGTTATTCCTTGTTTTACGATTCCTCCCATGTTTTTCTTTGCAATTTTGGGGTTATTGGCACAACAGAGAGCACACTTTTTGACTATTATATCCTCTAGGCTTTGCATTCTTGGCCCAATGATGTGTCTTTTGGCAATTAGCACTAATGCATCTGCTCCCGAGTGTGTTTCTTGGTGCAGTTTCTCGAGTAGAATTTCCATCATCTTTTCAGAAATTAATAATTGCTTCAGTGGTGTCACCCACCAACCCTGATCATTTTTGGAACAATCTAATTGCTCTGCCAATTTATTTTCCTTCTTGGTATATTGTGGGGGTGATAATTCCAAATGGGGTACTGGAATTAAAGCTCCTTCAAATTTTGATTTCTGTAATGCTGCTTCTTTTGCTAACTGGTCTGCTTTTCGGTTTCCCTTTGTGATTTCACTGTTTCCCTTCTGATGTGCTTTACAATGCATTATAGCAACCTCCTTCGGTTGAAGGACTGCCTGTAAAAGCTTCATTATTTCTGTTCCATATTTGATCGGGGTCCCGTGTGAACTTGATAGTCCTCTTTCTTTCCAAATTGCCCCATGTGCATGCACTACTCCGAAGGCATACTTAGAATCTGTGTAAATATTGAGTGTTTTTCCCTGACTAAGCTCCAAAGCTCGTGTTAGTGCAACCAATTCTGCCTTTTGAGCAGATGTATTACTAGGCAAAGATTTAGCTTCTAAGGCCCGAGTAGGTGTTACCACTGCATATCCGGCTTTTCGTCTTCCTTCCAACATAAAACTACTTCCATCAGTAAATACCTCCAGTTCTGCATTTGGTAGGGGTTCGTCTCGCAGGTCAGGCCTACTAGAATACACTTGTTCGATGGTGGTTAAGCAGTCATGATGCAATTTACCGGATTCGGAAATCGGGAGCAGGGTTGCAGGATTTAGAGCAGATGTCAGGGAGATTACAACATCACCTTGTTCCAGCAGCACTGCTTGATATTTAGCTAACCTGCTTGGGGAGATCCAATGGTGCCCTTTATATTCAAGGAGAGAAGACACAGCATGAGGTACTGTTGTGGTTTAGTCCCAGTCGGCAATTAAGTACCACACAGCTGCTCGCTCACCCTCCCCCCCTGGTGGGATGGGGGAGAAAATCGGAAGAGCAAGACTAAGAAAACTTGTGGGTTGAGATAAAGACAGTTTAATAATTGGAACAAAATAAAAAAAAAAAAAAAAACTGTAATGAAAAGAAAAACAACGAGAGAGAGAGAGAGAGAGGAACAAAACCCGAGTGAAAAAAAAACAGTGATACAACTGCTCACCACCTGCCCAGAGAGTCCCCGAGCAGCAACCACTACCCCCTGGCCAAATCCCCCCAGCTTTATCTACTGAGCATGACGTCATATGGTATGGAATAGCCCTTTGGTCTGTTTGGATCAACTATCTTGGCTGTGCCCCCTCCCAGCTTCTTGTGCACCTGGCAGAGCATGGGAAGCTGAAAAGTCCTTGACCAGTGTAAACACCACTTAGCAACAGCCAAAACATGAGCCTGTTATCAATATTATTCTCATACCAAAATCCAAATCACAGCACTATACCAGCTACTAGGAAGAAAATTAACTCTATCCTAGCCAAAACCAGGACAGTATCCACCCCTTATTCTAGACCATCTACATCATGCCCAGGTTCTACACTTTCCAATACATTCCAATTAATCACCACCACTTTCCCTGTCTTTTGATATATACACACAGATCTCATTCCATTGGTCTATAGGCCATCCCACTAAAATGTCCGTTGAGTTCATTTAGTCCATGACTTTGGGCTCCATCTGTCATAACAGTCCTTCTGGGCAGGAAAGATGGTGTGTGGTGTTGGATTGTTGCATGCTGAAGCCAGTTCTGGTTCCATCACTGCACTTTCCTTGGTTTCATCAAAGTTCATTCTTCATTAATCTGGGTGATTTGTACTGAAATACTGTTGATATGGTGTATAGTAACCATAAAAGTGATGACATAGAGTATTATATAGCAATTAATATAATACCATTTGGTTCATTGGCTATTCTCACCCCAAATCAAATCCCCTTGAGGTACACATTGGACTTCCCCATCCTTTCGCGTGACCCACCAAGGGCACCCAGGTCCTTGAGCAAAAGCAATCCCACAAATGGGCTTGCCTTTGCCCGAGGCAGGAGTAACCCAGACTGTCTTCCCCAGCATGTTTTTTTATGTACACTACAGGGACTTTATCCCCTTCTACAGTGCGTAAGAGTTTTGATTGGGTAGGGCTGGCTCGATTGACAGATCCCCTAGTTTTGACTAACCAGGTGGCCTTTGCTAAATGTGTATCCCAATGTTTGAATGTCCCACCACTCATTGCTCGCAGTGTAGTCTTTAACAGCCCATTGCATCTTCCGATTTTCCCAGAGGCTGGTGCATGATAGGGGATGTGATATACCCACTCAATGCCATGCTCTTTGGCCCAGGTGTCTATGAGGTTGTTTCGGAAATGAGTCCCGTTGTCTGACTCAATGCTTTCTGGGGTGCCATGTCGCCATAGGACTTGCTTTTCAAGGCCCAGGATAGTGTTCCGGGCGATAGCATGGGGCACAGGACATGTTTCCAGCCATCCGGTGGTTGCTTCCACCATTGTAAGCCCATAGCGCTTGCCTTGGTGGGTTTGTGGGAGTGTGATATAATTGATCTTCCAGGCCTCCCCATATTGATATTTCAGCCATTGCCCTCCATACCACAGAGGCTTTAACCGCTTGGTTTGTTTGATTGCAGCGCATGTTGCACATTCATGGATAACCTGTGCAATAGTGTCCATGGTCAAGTCCACCCCTCGATCACAAGCCCATCTATATGTTGCATCTCTTCCTTGATGGCCTGAGGGGTCATGGGCCCACCTAGCTATAAATAATTCACCCTTATGTTGCCAGTCCAGATCCACTTGAGCCACTTCAATCTTAGCAGCCTGATCCACCTGCTGGTTGTTTTGATGTTCCTCAGTGGCCTGACTCTTGGGTACATGAGCACCTACGTGACGTACTTTTACAACCAGGTTCTCTTCCCGGGCAGCAATGTCTTGCCACAATGTTGCAGCCCAGATGGGTTTGCCTCTGTGCTGCCAGTTGCTCTGCTTCCCTTGCTGTAACCACCCCCACAGGGCATTTGCCACCATCCATGAACCAGTATAGAGATAGAGCACTGGCCACTTTTCTCATTCAGCAATGTCTAAAGCCACCTGGATGGCTTTTACTTCTGCAAATTGGCTCGATTCACCTTCTCCCTCAGCAGTTTCTACCACTTGTCATATAGGACGCCATACAGCAGCTTTCCATCTCCGATGCTTTCCTACAGTACAACAGGACCCATCAGTGAACAGGGCATATTGCTTTTCATTTTCTGGCAGTTTATTGTACAGTGGGGCCTCCTCAGCATACGCATCACCTCCTCCTCTGGTGATATTCTGAAATCTTTGCCTTCTGGCTGGTCCATGAGCACTTCCAAGATTCCTGGGCGACTGGGGTTTCCTATCCGAGCCCGTTGTGTGATCAGTGCGACCCACTTACTCCACGTAGCATCAGTTGCATGATGTGTGGAGGGGACCCTCCCTTTGAACATCCAGCCCAGCACAGGCAATCAAGGTGCCAGGAGGAGCTGTGCTTCAGTACCAACCACTTCTGAAGCAGCTCGAACCCCTTCATATGCTGCCAATATCTCTTTTTCAGTTGGAGTATAGCGGGCCTCGGATCCTCTGTATCCCTGACTCCAGAACTCTAGGGGTGAACCTCGAGTCTCCCCTGGTGCTTTCTGCCAGAGGATCCAGGTAAGGGCATTCTCCCTGGCTGCGGTGTCGAGCACATTCTTTACATCTTGCCTTGTCCGGACTGGCCCAAGGGCTACTGCATGAACTATCTCCCGTTTAATTTGTTCAAAGGCTTTCATTGCTCAGGGCCCCATTTGAAATCATTCTTCTTCCGGGTCACTTGATAGAGAGGGCTTACGATCAGACTGTAATTTGGAATATGCATTCTCCAAAAACCCACAATGCCTAAGAAAGCTTGTGTTTCTTTTTTGCTAGTTGGTGGGGACATGGCTGTTATTTTGTTAATCACATCCATTGGGGTCTGACGACATCCATCTTGCCATTTTATTCCTAAAAACTGGATCTCCTGTGCAGGTCCCTTGACCTTACTTTGTTTTATGGCAAAACCGGCTTTCAGGAGGATTTGGACTATTTTCTTCCCTTTCTCAGTGTCCTGGTTTTGGCTGGGATAGAGTTAATTTTCTTCCTAGTAGCTGGTATAGTGCTGTGGTTTGGATTTTAGTATGAGAATAATATTGATAACACACTGATGTTTTGGCTGTTGCTAAGTGGTGTTTACACTGGTCAAGGACTTTTCAGCTTCCCATGCTCTGCCAGGTGCACAAGAAGCTGGGAGGGGGCACAGCCAGGATAGTTGATCCAAACAGACCAAAGGTCTATTCCATACCATATGACGTCATGCTCAGTATATAAACTGGGGGGTGTTGGCTGGGGGGTAGCGATCGCTGCTCGGGGACTGTGTGGGCATCAGTTGGCAGGTGGTGAGCAGTTGTATCGCTTGTTTTTTCCCTTGGATTTTGTTCCTTTCTCTCTCCCCTCTTATTTTCCTTGTCATTACAATTTATTTTTTTTTCCCAATTATTAAACTGTTCTTTTTAGCGGATTGATGCAAGGACTCCGATAGAGGGTAAATCGAAGACCCCTTATTGAAATATTCCATGGCTTATATACTTTCTACTTGTTTACACAAGCGTTACTGAGAGAACTCTTATTGGTTTATATGTCTTGTTCACGCGTCCTTCATGTGTCCCTTCAGCTATCTTCTTGCAACCTTGCAGTTCCTTCCTTCACAACAAAAGTCACGCGCTCGCCTGCCTCCCTCTAATCCCGTCCACCCCTGCTCCAGACGCGCAGCCTCCTTCCCTCGGACATGACCTGGACCCTCAGTACTTCAATCTTGTTAACCCTTTCACTCCCGCAATGCCTAATTCCTCCTCAGTTCTTATCTCAACCCACGAGTTTTCTTACTTTTGCTCTTCAGATTCTCTCCCCCATCCCACTGTGGGGGGAGGGTCAGTGAGCGGCTGTGTGGTACTTAATTGCCCACTGGGGCTAAACCACAATTATCTATTCTCTTTTTCCTTCTAGTTTTAGCTCCAATTATTGGCCTTTTAATCAAAACCTCATGGGATTTGACTGCCTTTCTTACTGGGATCATAACAGACACTGGCCCTGGTGCACTACAGTCTTATCCAGTTGAGTCCTGAACAGCTCCAAGGATGGAGGTCGCTGGGTCGCTGGGCCCCTATTCCAGTATTTGACCACCCTCATGGTAAAAAAAAGTAAAAAATAATCCTTATATCATATCAGAATTTCCCATGCTGCACTTTGGTGTGATAGTGATTAGAACAGCCATCACTATTCATTTGTAATAAAGAATAATATATGTAAAATTAAAATACATAGGAAATGTAAATGTACAGCAGATACAGCCTAGGTATGCATCTTTGGTAAAATCAATGTGTATTAGGATCCTAAAAGTGTCAGTAAGAATCCTGAGAAGTGAAACACATCACAGCTATTTTCCAGTCTCCACAAAGAACATAATCAGATATTACTGAGTAGCTTGGGGAACCTGCTTGCTATCTATTAAGAATGACTCAAATACCACATTCTTTATTGAATGTTGGTATAATGAGATGCCATATTTATCAGATCTCAGTCCTGTTAAAAAGGTAAACATGCAGCACATTTTCCCGGAATGTGAGCGGGAGATCAGTACATGGTATTGTGCGCTGTCCCAGGCTGAGCGACAGCCCAATCTTAAGGCTGTGCAAGGGGAAGGTAAGCCTGAATTCACCCTTGAGTTGACTGACACAAGAAACTCACAAGATGAAGGAGACTGGACCCTTGTCTCCGCTCAGGGCAGAAGGAAAAACCTTCCCCTAAAGTGCCCCTACGTAACAGAGACGATGCTCTGGGGTTGGAGAATGAAGAGCACATGAGTAACAAACAGGATCCAGGAAAAGCTGACCATGCAAAGTTGATCCAACCATCCACCTGCATTAGAACCAGTGCCACCAGAAAAGCACATAAAGTATTAGTAAATGGAGACTCCTTACTGAGAGGCACGGAAGCACCCATTTGCCATCCAGACAATTTCTCTAGAGAAGTTTGCTGCCTACCAGGAGCTTGCATTCGTGATGTCACTGAGAGGCTGCCGAGCCTGGTGAACCCCACAGATAATTATCCACTCCTACTATTCCACATAGGGTCCAATGATACTGCAATGAGGCAACTTAGAACCATCAAAAGAGACTGTATGTCCCTCGGAGCAATGTTAAAAGGATCTGGAGCACAAGTGGTGTTCTCCTCTATCCTCCCAGTAAGAGGAAGGGGTTCAGGAAGGAGAAGACGAACTGAACAGGTGAATGCCTGGCTGCATGGTTGGTGCCATACTCAAGGTTTTGGCTTCTATGATCATGGATCTGCCTTTGAGAAGCTGGGTCTGTTGGGAGCTGATGGGATTCACCTGACCAAGTGGGGCAAGAGGGTCTTAACCAACAAGCTGGCCAGACTTATAAGGAGACCTTTAAACTAGATTTAGTGGGGGAGGAGAGTGGAGTTCTGAGCAATAGAGAAGAGCCAGGGGCTGCTAATGTATTAGGAACCAACAGGGAAACACCTGTGGAATGCCTCAAAGGAATTAGGGCATGCTCCTCTAAAAAGGTGACAAGGTAGGTAGTCCAGCTGAAGTGCCTCTATACCAATGTATGCAGCATGGGTAACAAGCAGGAGGAGCTGGAAGCCACTGTGCAGCTAGAAAGCTATGATCTAATCACTATCACTGAAGCGTGATGGGACGAATCGCACAACTGTAGCACTGCAATCAATGGCTATAAACTGTTCAGAAGGGACAGACAAGGAGGGAGGAGCAGGGGGGTGCCCTCCATGTAAAAGAATAGACTGACTGCACAGACCTGTCTTTGAAAAACAGCGATGAACAGGTTGAGAGCTTATGGGTTAAAATTAGGGGCCAAGCAAACAAAGGAAGCCTCGTGGTTGGTGTTTACTGCAGGCTGCCCAACCAAGGGGAGCCTGTGGATGAAGCGTTCTTACTTCAACTACAGGAAACATCACAATCGCAGGCTCTGATCCTGCTGGGGGACTTCAATCACCCTGACATCTGCTGGAAAAGCAGCACAGCAAGATGCTAGCAGTCCAGGAGACTCTTGGAGTGTGTCGAGGATAATTTCTTAATCCAGGTGGTAGACAGCCCAACCAGAGGAGAAGGGTTACTGGACCTCTTGCTCACCAACAGATGAACTAATTGGAGAGGTCAAGACTGGTGGCAGCCTGGGCTGCAGTGATCATGCCCTGGTGGGATTCACAACCTTGAGAGCTACGGGCCAAGTGAAGAGTAGAGTCAGGACCCTTAATTTTAGGAAAGCAAACATTCAGTTGTTTAAGGAACTAGTGGATGTGACCTCCTGGGAAACTGCCCTCAGGGACAAAGGAGCTGAACATAGCTGGCAGCTCTTCAAGGACATTTTTCTTAGAGCAGAAGACCTCTCGATTCCCATGTGTAAGAAATCAGGCAAAGAAGGCAGGAGACCAGCCTGGCTGAGTAAGGACCTCCTGGTGAAACTAAAGTGTAAGAAGGAAATGCATAGGCAGTGGAACCAGGGACATGTATCCTGGGAAGAATATAGCATCCTGGGACACTACCTGGATGCATAGGGATGGGATTAGGAAAGCTAAGGCACAGCTGGAGCTGAATTTGGCAAGGGATGCAAAGAATAATAAGAAGGGATTCTACAGGTACGTTGGCCAGAAAAGGAAGATTAAAGAAAATGCACCCACCCCTGATAAATAAGACATGCGAACTAGTGACAACTGACATGGAGAAGGCTGAGGTACTGTCATGGTTTAGCCCCAGTCAGCAACCAAGCACCACACAGCTGCTCGCTCACCCTCCCCCCCTGCCAGGATGGGGGAGAGAATCTGAATAGCAAAAGTAAGAAAACTCGTGGGTTGAGATAAGAACAGTTTAATAATTGAAATAAAATAAAATAAAATAATAATAAATTGTAATGAAAAGGAAAACAACAAGAGAGAGAGAGAGGAACAAAACCCAGGGAAAAAACAAGTGACACAATTTTTGCCTCTGTTTTCAATGGTAATCTCCCTTCCCACATCCCTCAAGCCCCTGAACCTCAAGGCAGGGAGTGGGGGAACGAAGTCCCTCCCTTCATAGGATAAGATCAGGATCGAGACCACCTGAGGAACCTGAAGATACACAAGTCCATGGGACCTGACAAGATGCACCCCAGGGTCCTGAGGGAATTGGCTGATGTAGTTGCCAAGTCACTCTCCATCATATTTTGAAAAGTCATGTCAGTCAGGCGAAGTCCCCAGTGACTGGAAAAAGGGAAACATCATACCCGTTTTTAAAAAGGGTAAAAAGGAGGACCCTAGGAACTACTGACTAGTCAGCCTCACTTCCGTGCCCAGTAAGATCATGGAGCAGATCCTCCTGGAAGAGATGTTGAACCATATGGAAGGCAGGGAGGTGATTAGAGGCAGCCAACATGGCTTCACCAAGGGCAGATCATGCGTGACTAATCTAGTGGCCTTCTATTATGGAGTGACTGCATCAGTGGACAAGGGAAGAGCTATGGATGTCATCTACCTGGCCTTTGTAAGGCCTTTGATATGGTCCCCCACAACATTCTTGCCTCTAAATTGGAGAGATATGGGTTTGATGGATGGACTGTTAGATGGATAAGGAATTGGCTGGATGGCCACATCCAAAGAGTTCTAGTCAATGGCTCAATGTCCACGTAGAATCCAGTAACAAGTGGTGTCTCTCAGGGGTCCATACTGGGACCAGTACTATTTAATATCTTCATCAATGACATAGACAGTGGGATTGAGTGCATCCTCAGCAAGTTTGCAGATGACACCAAGCTGAGTGATGCAGTTGATTCCCTAGAGGGAAGGGCTGCCATCCAGAGGGACCTTGACAGGCTTGAGGAGTGGGCCCATGTGAACCTCATGAAGTTCAACAAGGCCAAGTGCAAGGTCCTGCACCTGGGTCAGGGCAACCATCACTATCAGTACAGACTGGGAGATGAATGGATTGAGAGCAGCCCTGCAGAGAAGGACTTGGGGATATACTGGTGGATGAAAAATTGAACATGAGCTGGCAATGTGCACTTGCAGCCCAGAAAGCCAATCATGTCGTGGGCTGCATCAAAAGAAGCGTGGCCAGCAGACTGAGAGAGGTCATTCTCCCCCTCTACTCTGCTCTGGTGAGACCCCACCTGGAGTACTGCATCCAGCTCTGGGGTCTCCAGCACAAGAAAGACATGGACCTGTTAGAGCGGGTCCAGAGGAGGGCCATGAAAATGTTCAGAGGGCTGGAACACCTCTCCTCTGAAGAAAGGCTGAGAGAGTTGGGGTTGTTCCAGCCTGGAGAAGAGAAGGCTCTGGGGAGACCTTATTGCAGCCTTTCAGTAATTAAAGGGGGCTTATAAGAAAGACAGAGAGAGACTTTTTGCCAGGGCCTGTAGTGACAGGACAACGGGCAACTGTTTTAAATTGAAAGAGGGTAGATTTAGAATGGACATAAGGAAGAAATTCTTTACGATGAGGGTGGTGAGACACTGGAACAGGTTGTCCAGAGACATTGTGGATGCCCCATCATTGGAAGTGTTCAAGGTCAGGTTGGACAGGGCTTTGAGTAACCTGATCTAGTGAAAGATGTCCCTGCCCATGGCAGGGGGGCTGGACTAGATGATCTTTAAAGGCCCCTTCCAACCCAAACTATTCTATGATTCTGTGAATATTCTTTTTCTTTTTTGTCTTCTGCCCTACACAGCAAGTTCCCCTTCCATTGACTAGCCTTTGCCCAGCTAAGTGGCTTAAGGGAAATTATACTGCCTCTGATTCACATTCTGCTTCCTGAGCTTGTTACCAGTTATCTGTATACATTTACAATTGTCTTTGAAAAATAAACAGTATGTGCTAATATACTGATTGCCTCTTTGATCATGAAACATAGCCTTTATTTTGTACACAAACAGAATACACACACACAGAGATGTACGGCATGAAAGCTACATATTTGAAGGAGGTACAAATGGCAAACATTGTTACTGATAACCTGTAAAATCTATTAATTCCGTCATTGAATCAAAGTCTCCAAAAATAGGGTAGGTTGATAAATCTTCATGAGGCAATAGCTGAAGCGCATTGAAGGCTTTTTGATCAATGTGACAGGAAGGTTTCCATGATAAAAAGCCACTTTGTGGGCTTTGTTCTACAGGTGTAAGAGACTGACTCCAGCCCTTGCGGATGATGCGGGGAGCAAGGCACAAAGGGCACATCCTTGAATCTCAAAATCCATGAAAATTCAATAGTGGGCTTGGCCTGAACATGAGAGGAACTGCCTTTCAGAGGTACCCTTAGAAACGTAGTATGGCCAAAGGATAGCTTTCATTCGTACTCTGGCCCTTTAATAGGGGGCAGACATCATGCAGCATCTGCTGCTGGATCGGCGAAACCGCGGCAAAACCGCGCAGGGAAGGGAGGAAAAAGAAAAGGGAGGGCGCAGCCACCCCCCCGGCCCCTGAGCAGGAAGGCGGGAGCTCCTGACGAGGACCCGGCTCTGACTCAGCGTGGGCGGGGACGAGAGTGACGGCGGAAATCCCCTTCCCGTACAAGAGCATCTCCCAGGGAGCGCGAGCGACCAGGACGGGCAAACAGGGCGTGGCACGTCAGAAGGGCGTGGCGCGGCAGTTTGCGCGGCAGTTCGCGCAGGCAGGGCGTGTGGGGAAGGCGAAGGCACCTACTAGCTCAAGAGGATCTGTGAGAAGTGAGTTCATTCGGTAGTCCCCATCCTTCCAGAAGGAACTCAGCTATGGTCCTTACTCGTCAGAAAGCGACGCCCTCTGTGCTCGCCAGAGTGGATGCGGCTACCCAGATGGAACTGCCGGGAAAACATGCCGCCACCCAGGTCTCAGGCTGCAGGGAGTGCCTGGGCATCTCCCTGTTCACACATGGCAGCCGTGCGGACAGCTGCGTGAGGTGCGACCAGGTGGATGACTTGCTTTGCATGGTGGCAGAGCTACGGGAGGAGGTGGAAAGGTTAAGGAGCATCAGGGAGGCTGAAAAAGAGATCGACTGGTGGTGCCAGGCTCTGCCCCCCCTGAGACGGGAACAGGAGCAGCAGCAGCCGCCAGTAAGAACCCATGATCAAGGGGATCCTCTGTCCCCCCCCCCGCCGGGCTGAAGGCAGCAGCTCAGAGGAGGAAAGTGAATGGAGGCGAGTCTGCGCTCGTGGCGGCAGGCGAAGGCCCTCCCTGCCCGCCTCGCCCCCCCAGGTGCCTCTACACAACAGGTATGAGGCCCTGGAGGTGGAAGGCCAGTCAGTGGAGGATGGGGACGACAGTCTATCTACACCAGAGGTGTCGCCCAGGTCAGAAGAACGTACCTCTCGTCTTACCACCACCTCCACGAGGAAGAAAAGAAGGGTTATAGTTGTGGGTGACTCCCTTCTGAGGGGAACCGAGGGTCCGATATGCCGGACGGACCCTCCTCTTAGGGAAGTCTGCTGCCTCCCTGGGGCCCGGGTGAAGGATATCACTAGGATACTACCTAGCCTGGTACGGCCCTCGGACTATTACCCCCTACTGCTCTTCCATGTGGGGGGCGATGAGGCTGCAACACGAAGTCCTAGGGTGATCAAAAGAGACTTGAGGGCCTTGGGACGGCTAGTAAGAAACCCAGGAGCACAGGTTATTTTCTCCTCTCTCCTTCCAGTTGTGGGCAGTGACACCAGAAGGAACAGAGATGCCCAATCTATTAATGCATGGCTCCGTGGCTGGTGTCATCGCCACGGATTTGGTTTTTTTGACAACGGGATGGCCTACGCCGCACCGGGTTTGCTGGCATCTGATGGGATTCATCTTTCTCAAAGGGGAAAGAGAATCTTTGCTCAGGAACTTGCAGGGCTCATTGACAGAGCTTTAAACTAGACTCGAAGGGGGAGGGGGATAATATCAGGCTTGCCCGAGAGAAGCTGAGGGGCGACGTGCCATGGTTAGAGGGAGCGGCTGCCAGCGAGGACACTCGGCCTGAGTCCTCGAGATGTGCGGGGTACGCTTGGGCACAGCCGAAGTCGAGCGGAGTTGAGCCAGGGGATACTGAGGCAACGGGAGGCAAGAGGGAAACACCAGTGAAACGCCTCAAAGCACGCAAGGGGTGTTCTTATATGAAGGAGGCATGGGTGACAGCCCAGCTGAAGTGCCTCTACACCAATGCACGCAGCATGGGTAACAAGCAGGAGGAGTTGGAAGCCATTGTACATCAGGAAAACTATGATATGGTGGCCATCACGGAAACGTGGTGGGGTGACTCGCACAACTGGAGTGCGGCGATGGATGGCTATAAACTCTTCAGGAGGGATAGGCGAGGCAGGAGAGGTGGTGGGGTAGCCCTATATGTCAGGGAGAGTCTGGATAGTTTAGAGCTCGATGATGGTGATGATAGGGTGGAGTGTTTATGGGTAAGAATCAGGGGGAAGGCCAACAAGGCAGATATTGTGGTGGGAGTCTGTTACAGACCCCCCCAACCAGGATGAGGAGACAGATGAACTATTCTATAAGCAGCTGGGTGAAGCCTCACGATCGCTAGCCCTTGTTCTTGTGGGGGACTTCAACCTGCCGGATGTCTGCTGGAAATACAATACAGCAGAGAGGAAACAGTCCAGGAGGTTCCTGAAGTGTGTGGCAGATAACTTCCTGACGCAGCTGGTGAGTGAGCCAACTAGGGAAGGTGCCCCGCTGGACCTCTTGTTCACGAACAGAGAAGGACTTGTGAGCGATGTCATGGTTGGAGGCTGTCTTGGGCAGAGCGATCATGAAATGATAGAGTTCTTGATACGTGGAGAAGCGGCGAGGGGGGTCAGCAAAACTGCCACCTTAGACTTTCGGAGGGCGGACTTCGGCCTGTTTAGGAGACTGGTCGAGAGAGTCCCCTGGGAGGCAGCCCTTATGGGCAAAGGGGTCCAGGAAGGCTGGACATTCTTTAAGGAGGAAGTCCTAAAGGCACAAGAGCGGGCTGTCCCCAGGTGCCGAAAGACAAGCCGGTGGGGAAGAAGACCGGCCTGGCTGACTAGAGAGCTCTGGCTCGAACTCAGGAGAAAGAGGAGAGTCTATGACCTCTGGAAGAAGGGGCGGGCAACTCAGGAGGACTACAAAGGTGTAGCGAGGTTGTGCAGGGAGAAAACTAGAAGGGCCAAAGCTGAGCTAGAGCTTAGTCTGGCTGCTGCTATAAAAGACAACAAAAAACACTTCTTCAAATACATTAGCAGCAAAAGGAGAGCTAAGGAGAATCTCCAGCCCCTACTAGATGGGGGAGGAAACACAGTGACCAAGGATGAGGAAAAGGCTGAGGTACTTAATTCCTTCTTTGCCTCAGTCTTTAATAGCAGGGCCAACTGTTCTATGGGTACCCAGCCCCTGGAGTTGGAAGATAGGGATGGGGACCAGACTGGAGCCCCCATAATCCAGGGGGAAATGGTGAGTGACCTGCTGCACCACTTAGACACTCACAAGTCTATGGGGCCTGATGAGATTCACCCGAGAGTGTTGAAGGAGCTGGCAGAAGAGCTCACCAAGCCCCTTTCCATCATTTACCAGCAGTCCTGGCTAACTGGGGAAGTCCCTGCTGACTGGAGATTAGCGAATGTGACACCCATCTTCAAGAAGGGCCGGAAGGAGGACCCGGGGAACTACAGGCCTGTTAGCCTGACCTCGGTGCCGGGGAAGCTGATGGAGCAGATCATCCTGAGTGCTATAACACGGCATGTAGAGAATAACCAAGGGATCAAGCCCAGCCAGCATGGGTTCAGGAAAGGCAGGTCCTGCTTGACCAACCTGATCTCCTTCTATGACAAGGTGACCCGCCTAGTGGATGAGGGAAAGGCTGTGGATGTTGTCTATCTAGACTTCAGTAAAGCCTTTGACACGGTCTCCCACAGCATTCTCCTGGAGAAACTGGCTGCTCATGGCTTGGACGGGTGTACTCTTCACTGGGTAAAGAACTGGCTGGACGGCCGGGCCCAAAGAGTGGTGGTGAATGGAGTTTACTCCGGTTGGCGGCCGGTCACAAGCGGTGTTCCCCAGGGCTCGGTGTTGGGGCCAGTTCTGTTTAACATCTTTATCAATGATCTGGACGAAGGGATCGAGTGTACTCTCAGTAAGTTTGCAGACGACACCAAGTTGTGTGGGAGTGTTGATCTGCTGGAGGGTAGGCAGGCTCTGCAGAGGGACCTGGACAGGCTGGATGGATGGGCCGAGGTCAACTGTATGAGGTTTAACAAGGCCAAGTGCAAGGTCCTGCACTTGGGCCACAGCAACCCCATGCAACGCTACAGGCTTGGGGAAGAGTGGCTGGAAAGCTGCCCAGCAGAGAAGGACCTGGGGGTGTTTGTTGACAGCCGCCTGAATATGAGCCAGCAGTGTGCCCAGGTGGCCAAGAAAGCCAATGGCATCCTGGCTTGTATCAAAAATAGCGTGGCCAGCAGGACTAGGGAAGTGATTGTGCCCCTGTACTCGGCACTGGTGAGGCCGCACCTCGAATACTGTGTTCCGTTTTGGGCCCCCCACTACAAGAGGGATATTGAGGTACTGGAGCATGTCCAGAGAAGGGCAATGAAGCTGGTGAAGGGTCTAGAGCATAAGCCTTATGAGGAGCGGCTGAGGGAGCTGGGACTGTTTAGCCTGGAGAAAAGGAGGCTGAGGGGAGACCTTATCGCTCTCTTCAACTACCTGAAAGGAGGTTGTAGAGAGGTGGGGGTCGGTCTCTTCTCCCAGGTAACAAGTGATAGGACAAGAGGAAATGGCCTCAAGTTGCGCCAGGGGAGGTTTAGACTGGATATTAGGAAATTTTTCTTCACTGAGAGGGTTATCAAGCATTGGAACAGGCTGCCCAGGGAAGTGGTTGAGTCGCCATCCCTGGAGGTATTTAAAGGACGTTTGGATGAGGTGCTTAGAGACATGGTGTAGTGGTGGTTTTGGCAGTGTTAGGTTTACGGTTGGACTCGATGATCTTAAAGGTCTTTTCCAACCTATATGATTCTGTGATTCTGTGATCTTCTGTAAGGTCAGCCATGAGTCCTGTGCAGACTGCAACTATCTGTGACATCAAGGAACAGATACTCCTTGCTTTCTTCTAATTCAGGAAAGGTCAGACCTCCTCTTCTCTCCCATTCTTTGTAGTATATCCACTGCTTCCCAATTTCCCAGCAGATGCTTTCCCTGGCTATCTCACTATCTTCCTCTATTGCTAGGTATGAGTTCAACAGAGTCCAGAGTCCTGTAAGAAGCCTTTTATCATCCTTCCTTTCCTGTGCTCTTCAATTCCCAACACCCCAATAAAATAGTCCCAATGGCAAACCAGTTTGTTCCCTGCTCAATTTCAGCTAGATCCAGAAATTATAATTCTTCCATTCTCATTACAGTTCTCTCTCTCGTCTTGATACCTAGGCTCTTGGGGAACACTTCATCTCCTATCAGACTGCTAACTATCCTGCCAAGTATCCTGATCTTCTCAGCCATTGTAAATCATTGTGTGAGAGAGAGCTTGCACATTTCTCACAAGCCAAGGAATTCTGTCCCTGCCTGCTAGTCCCATCTCTCTTAAGCATATCAGTTGTTGTGACTCTTCTTGATATCATCACACTCCTGAATTTCCATGTCCCTTTGATGATATAAGATACTTGGACATCGTGCAACCCTATCAGGCTGAATTAGTGCTGAGTTCCACTGTGGGACAGAAACGCAAGAATATACATCACAATATCACAGTGTCTTTAAATTGGGTACACAAGTGATCTACTTGCCTCTAATGAGTGCATACACTGGAGCTGCTGTTACTTCAGTGGGGGTTTCGGAAGGAAGACTCTGATCCCAGTGGAGCTGACACAAACTGATGTGCATCCTTGGGTCAACACAGGGAGAACTACTTGGAAGCATACACAGGAGTCAAGGGAACAGAGGAGTCCCTGCATTTAAAGCCACTGAGCCAAACCTTTCATCCATCTTAGACGACCTGTTGAGGGTGTCCTTCAGATCAGGGTTTGGCTGCACAGAATTGGCTGGGAAATGGGAAAGATGGACTTGGTCCTTAAATGCACACAGCACTGCCAACCAAGGGTGCTACCAGGTCCTTCCTTTCCTTTACTGACCATCAGGACTTGTTTTTCCACCCTGGTCATAGAATATCTCAAGCTGGAAGGGACCCATAACGATCATCGAGTCCAACTACCTGCTACTCGCAGGACTACCTAAAACTAAACCATACGACTAAGAGCGTCATCCAGACACTCCTTGAACTCTGACAGGCTTGGTGCCGTGACCACTGCCCTGGGGAGCCTGTTCCAGTGACCGACCACCCTCTCAGTGAAGAACCTTTTCCTAATGTCCAGTCTGAACTTCCCCTGATGCAGCTTCATTCCATTTCCTCGTGTCCTATCGCTGGTCACCAGAGAGAGGAGATCAGCACCTCCCCCTCCACTGCCCCCTTGAGGAAGTTGTAGACTGCAATGAGATCACCCCTCAGCCTTCTCTTCTCCAAGCTGAACAAACCAAGTGGCCTCAGCCACTCCTCATAAGTCTTACCCTCGAGGCCTTTCACCATCTTGGTTGCCCTCCTCTGGACACACTCTAATAGTTTGATGTCCTTCTTATATTGAGGCACCCAAACCTGCACATAGTACTCGAGGTGGGGCCGCACCAGTGCAGTGTAGAGTGGGACAATCACCTCCCTCGGCCAGCTAGCTATGCTGTGCTTGATGCACCCCAGGACACAGTTGGCCCTTTTGGCTGCCAGGGCACACTGTTGACTCATATTCAACTTGCCATGACCCCAGACCCCCAGATCTCTTTCCGCAGGGCTGCTCTCCAGCCTCTTGTCCCCCAATTTGTATGTATAACCAGGATTACCCTGTCCCAGGTGCAGAATTCAGCACTTGCTCTTGTTAAATGTCATATGGTTGGTGATTGCCCAGCTCTCTAGTCTATCCAGATCTCTCTGTAAGGCCTCTCTAGCCTTGAGGGAGACTACAGCTCCTCCTAGTTTAGTATCATCAGCAAACTTACTTAAAGTATATTTGATTCCTGCGTCCAGAACATTTATAAAACCATTAAAGTGCACTGGCCCTAAAACTGAGACCTGGGGAACCCCACTGGTGACTGGTTGCCAACCTGTTGCAACCTCATTTAGAACAGAATCATTTAGGTTGGAAAAGACCTTTAAGACCATCGAGTTTAACCATTAACCTAACACTGTCAAGTCCACCACTAAAACATGTCCCTAAGCACCACATCTACACGTCTTTTAAATACCTCCAGGGATGGTGACTCAACCACTTCCCTGGGAAACCTGTTCCAATGCTTGATAACCCTTTCAGTAAAGAAATTTTTCCTAATACCCAATCTAAACCTCCCCTGGCACAACTTGAGGCCATTTCCTCTCATCCTATCGCTTGTTACTTGGGAGAAGAGACTGACACCCACCTCACTACAACCTCCTTTCAGGTAGTTGTAGAGGGCAATAAGGTCTCCCCTCAGCCTCCGCTTCTCCAGGCTAAACCACCCCAGTTCCCTCAGCCACTCCTCATAGGACTTCTGCTCTAGACCCTTCACCAGCTTCGTTGCCCTTCTTTGGATGCGCTCCAGCACCTCAGTGTCTTTCTTGTAGTGAGGGGCCCAAAACTGAACACAGTATTTGAGGTGTGGCCTCACCAGTGCTGAGTACAGGGGCATGATCACTTCCCTAGTCCTGATGGCCACGCTATTTCTGATACAAGCCAGGATGCTATTGGCCTTCTTCACCACCTGGGCACACTGCTGGCTCATATTCGGCCAGCTATCGGGCAACACCCCCAGGTCCTTTTCCGCCGGGCAGCTTTCCAGCCACTCTTCCCCAAGCCTGTAGCGTTGCATGGGGTTATTGTGACCCAAGTGCAGGACCTGGCACTTGGCCTTGTTAAACCTCATACAATTGACCTCGGCCCATTGATCCAGCCTGTCCAGGTCCCTCTGCAGACCCTTCCTACCCTCAAGCAGATCAACACTCCCGCACAACTTGGTGTCATCTGCAAACTTACTGAGGGCGCACTCAATCCCCTCATCCCCTCCCCATTGATGAAGATATTAAACAGAACTGGCCCCAGCACAGAGCCCTGGGGAACACCACTTGTGACCGGCCACCAACTGGAGTAAACTCCATTCACCACCTGTGGAAGAATGGTTAAGTGAAAAAGGACACAGCTTAATTGATGTGAGCAATCCAGCCTTTGATGGGGCCTGGGAGCCAGAGATCAAGGTGAAATTCCCTTGAGAACAGCAGAAGGAGTACTTGGTAAAGCAAGATAAACGGGACTAAGCCTGGGAAAGTGCTGATAAGACCCCCTTTGTGAACAGTGCGTGAACGGCAACTTTGTACCAATCATATAATTGTTTTAAGCGCGTGGACAAGTATAGTTATCCAATAGAATAGTCGCTGTTAGCGCGTGCTTTGCTTAGCTTCTATATAAACCTGTTAAGTAATCTGAATAAAGGAGGACGACCATACTCATATTGAGATTCATCGTTACTCCGGGTCCGTCTCCCACTCCGACATCTGGTAGCAGAGGACGCACCGATGAAATCTCCGTGACTGCGGTAAGCAGCTAGAGGAGGGGAGTTGGGAAACCACGGCTGAGGGAAGCGCTGCCTGGGGCAAGAAGCAGGGCAGACACCGGTGTGAGGTCGCTCCTCACCTCTCAGGCGCAGTGATGGAAACAGAAGCTGCGGCCACGTTGCTCACTGGAATCCTCTCTAAGAGAGGGATAGAAGCACCAGTGAAGCAGTTAATAAGGTTGATTAAATTGGGACAATGTTGGGGTCACTTTTCTGACACCTGCATGTTATTTTCCGTATCGGAATGGCGAGATTTTGGAGGAACAATGTGGCAGAAAACAATAGAGGGGGATAAAAAGGAAGAAAAGGAAATAAAGGCGGTTCGTGGACTCTAGAACACTGTCTTGGAAACTTTGAAAGCGATGAAGGCGGAGAGGGAAGTAGCTTGCGCTGCTGCCCAAATGTTAGGTCCGGGAGTGTCTAAAGATAAGCCCGAAATCAAACCGGGACCTATTGCGCGATTTTTTGGGCTGCCTGCCGTGAGAGGCGTGTCTGGAACTGTCTGTAAAAACGTTTCTGAACTGCGTGTTATGGCGGAATCAATGCAGGCGCCAGAAAAGGCGGAAGTTCCAGTTAGCAGGGTTAATGCAAACTGTGAAGCGAATGCGGAAGTTGCTCCGCCAAAACCCCCTGGAGGGGCGGGAGCGACAAAACGTAACGACTTGGGCGGAGCAGCCTGCCGACTTCCCCCTACAGCTCCGCCCAGTGAACCACCCTCCGCGCCTCCGTTGCCGCCCTCAACCTCATTCTATCCGCCCCTACCCCCCTCTACGGAATCCTCTGGAACTACCACACCATCTAGCGGGGAAGAGCTGCCACAATCCTCTGATGCCACTGCAAAAATGTTGCAAGCAGTTTTAAAACGTCTTGATACTCTGGAATTACAAACAAAAAGGAAAGGAGAAGCTGTGCCTCCATGTTTAATGAACCTTCCAGCACTCCCTAAACCCACACGCTGGAGCGGTGTCATCAAAGATGCAATTGTAGAAGGACAGTGGAAGCCTGTGGGGGGGGCTGAAGGCCCTATGACACTAGCATTTCCAGTTGTGCAGAGAGACGGGCAAGGAAAGTGGGAGCCTCATGATTGGAAAATACTGCAACAAGCCTGAACCACCGTCTCAACATATGGATTAAAATCCGAGGCTACAAGACAAATTGTTAGTTGGATCTTTTCTGCCGACCTCATGTGTCCATATGATTGTCAAAACCTGATGAGACTGTTACTTACCCCAACACAGTATTTACTGTGGATGTCATCCTGGCAACAGCGAGCCATTAATGCTGCTGCTCAAAGACAAAGAGACGGGGACCCACTTCGTGGAGTCACTGCGGATATGCTCGTAGGGCAAGGACCATACAGCGACTATCAAGTGCAGATAACTTTTCCAGCGAATATGCTACAATTGTCTGCTCAGCTAGCACTTGAGGCATTCCTTAGCCTACCGGGATCCAACGTTCCCTCCTTTAGTAATCTCCAACAAGGAGCAACCGAGAAATACAGTAATTTTGTAGATCGACTCTGGGAAGCTATCATGAATCATCCTGATCTATCAGAAGACAACAGACAACAAATGTTCAAAATATTAGCTTTTGATAATGCTAATAAGACAACAAGACAAATGCTAGCCAGTTTGCCCAAAGGAGCTGGAGTAGAGGAAATGCTTCTACGAGTAGAAAGAGCCGAAACACAACGACAGGGAAATACCGTTGCTGCTGCGGTCCAGGGAGCAGTTCGAGAAATAATGCAGCCACTAGCTGCAGTGGTGCAGAAAAAACAAGGCCCTACTCCCAAAGGAAAACCTCGCCGACCGCCAGAACAACCTTTTCGTGGCAGCTCCTTTCGCTGTGGGGAATCAGGCCACATGAAAACGAATTGTCGTGCTGCAGTTTGGTGTGACCACTGCCAGAAAAACAATCATGCTACCAAGGCATGCTCGGGAAACTGGAAGCCGAGCGCGGAGAGAGGTCGCGCGCAGACACAAATGAACCCCCAAAACGGAACACGGGTTTTCTACAACAGTGCCTACCAGCCACCCGAGGAAGCCTGGGAGTCGACGTGGAAACCACAGTAGATGTCACCCTCGTTGACTCTAATGTCCAGAAAGTTCCCAGCAATGTTATAGGACCTCTTGTTCATCAAGAAAGCAACGTTGGAGGATTGCTACTAGGCCGGTCCTCCGCCGGTATACAAGGTCTCATCGTGTTACCTGGAGTAATCGACGCAGATTACACGGGTCGTATCTACATCATGGTCTATACTGTTTGTCCACCAGTGTTTATTCCTAAAGGTAGTAAAATCGCACAAATAGTTGCTATTAGCAACCCATTGACCCATATGCCTCAATCAAATGTTCGACGGGGCAATCAAGGTTTCGGGTCCACTGGCCCTGCTGTTTGTTTTACAACAAAATTAAATCAGCGGCCAACGATGAAAATTACTATTACTCAACAGGGCACATCGCAACAAATTGATGCGATGTTAGATACTGGGGCGGATGTTACAATCATCAGCCGCAACATATGGCCTTCAAGTTGGCCAGTAGAATTACCAACATCAAGTATTGCAGGAGTTGGTGGACAATCAGTACCCTATATTAGCAAACATCCAATACATTTACAGTTTCCGGAGGGGCAGCATGCCACTCTTAAGGTGTATGTGTTGCCCTTGCCTGGGACGTTAGAAGCACTAATCGGGCGAGATGTGCTAAGTCAACTTGGAGCCGTTCTGACAACAAAGCATTTTTAGTCATGGGCACTGGGGAGCAGCCGCCCAACCCGTCACTTACATGGCTTACAAATGAGCCTGTGTGGGTTGACCAGTGGCCCATGACTAAAGAGCGACTGCAAATTGCCAAACAATTGGTTGCTGAACAACTGGCAGCTGGACATATTAAGCCTTCTGTTAGTCCCTGGAACACTCCCATTTTTGTAATCCCGAAGAAAAGTGGAAAATGGCGACTTTTGCATGACTTGCATAAGGTCAATGACCAAATGCAATCTATGGGTGCGTTGCAGCCCGGAATGCCATCTCTCAGTATGTTACCACACGGATGGCACATCTTGATAGTCGACTTAAAAGACTGTTTTTTTACCATTCCACTGCACCCGCAAGACACTCAACGTTTCGCCTTCTCTGTGCCGACGGTGAACAAGGCTGCACCGGCAGAGCGATACGAATGGGTTGTTTTACCACAAGGAATGAAAAATTCACCCACATTGTGTCAATTGTATGTAGCGTGGGCGCTGCAACCACTTCGAGCCCAATGGTCAAATACGATAATTTATCATTATATGGACAATATTCTTTGCTGTCGAGAACAGCCATTCTCAGACGAGTCATTGCGCCAGCTCATCACCATATTAGCGAAAAAGGGGCTTGTCATTGCACCAGAGAAGGTGCAGCATACTGCCCCTTGGAAATATCTTGGGTGGTCTATTACAGACTCAAAAATCCGACCACAAAAAACAGAGCTTGTCACTCAACTGCATACCTTACATGACATCCAAACCTTGCTTGGGGACATTCAATGGGTTCGCAATTGTGTTGGTATTTCTAATACTGACATTGCACCCCTGACTGCGTTATTGCGCGGGACAAATCCTGCGGACAAAGTGACATTAACAATGGAGCACCACACGGTGCTACAGCAAATCATTCAAAAAATGCACGCAGCTTGGTCATCGCGCCGCATCTTACCACTGCCAATATCGTTAATCGTCTGTAATGGAAAAGACTCACCTTATGCAGTCATTTGTCAGTGGCAAAATAAGAAAGGGGAACTCACCTCAACCTTTCAATTAAATGCCACTGCCACTGCCAAATGCAAAGGACAAGGAGATATGTTCAATATTTTAGAATGGGTATTTTTAAGCGTACAACCAAAAAGGAGTATCCAAACACGAACTGAAGCAGTAGGCGAATTAATACGGAAAGGATGGTCATGAATTATAGAAATTAGTGGCCAGGAACCAGAGGACATTAGTATACCTGTTAGTACTGTGGAGGTAGAGTGGTGGCTTCGTAATGCTGAGGCCATACAGAATGCCCTATTAGGCTATGGTGGTAAAATACACTCTCAACAACCACAAGGAAAATTATGGCAGATGTTAAGACGGAATCAGTGGATACAGAGATCCAAAGTAAGCAACAACCCATTACCAGATGGTGTCACTGTGTATACAGATGCAGGCAAGCGCCTGCGGCGTGCAGCCTGTGTCTGGAAGGAAGGCGACAATTGGAAGCAGTATGTCATGGAGGGGCAGCCTCAAGATTCCCTCCAGACTTTGGAACTGACTGCAGTAATTTGGGCTTTGACTAATTGGATAAATATTCCCTTAAATGTGGTAACTGACTCAATGTATGTGGCTGGAATAGTGCCACGTCTAGAAGATGCCCTATTACGGGAAACAACGAATCCTAGATTGGGGAGTTTATTTATCAGACTGCGGTCTGTATTAGGTCAACGTACAGCAGCCTGCTGTATCATCCATATTCGTAGCCATCAATTGGACCTTGGTCTTGGTCAAGGTAATCAGCTGGCTGACAGTCTGGTTAGTCCCGTGTGCCACGCACCTCCTATGGACAAATTTCAACAAGCTAGACAAAGTCATGAAAATTTCCACCAAAATGCTAAAGGTCTAAAAAGACAATTTAATTTAACGGAAAATGAAGCAAGAGGTATAATCCAGGCCTGTCCAAAATGTGGAAATCACGGTCCAGGCATAGGGTCTGGAGTGAATCCAAAAGGATTAAAAGCGTTAGAATTATGGCAGATGGATGTCACACATGTTCCCGAATTTGGTCGATTGAAATATTTGCATGTCACCATAGACACCTTTTCAAAAATGATATGGGCAACTGCGTTGCCTGGAGAAAAGGCGCATCATGTATGTAAACATTTGCTCGCTTGTTTTGCGGTGCTAGGTGTGCCTGAGCGTATCAAAACAGATAATGGGCCTGGTTATATTAGCCAAAAAGTTAGAGCATTTTTAGCAAAATGGGGAGTCAATCATGTTACAGGGATCCCACACTCGCCTACTGGTCAAGGACTAGTGGAGCGCACGCATCAAATTTTGAAGGACTATCTAAATAAGCAAAAGGATATAGAGGTAGACCCTCAACAGAGGGTGCATCGTGTACTGTTTACACTGAACTTTCTCTGTCTTATGGGAGATAGAGAAGAACCGCCGGTAGTAATCCATCATCAGCACCTTAAATTTAATGATACAATGACACTACCACAATTTAAAGTAAATTACAAGGATCCTGCCTCTGGAATGTGGCTAGGGCCAGTCCCAGTTATATTTAATGGTCGAGGATATATGTGTGTTTCCACAGGTCACGGTCCAGTGTGGGTGCCGAGCAGAAACGTGAAGCCTGTTCTAACTCCTCATGGCTCATCCGACAAGCAAGATGAACCTACCCCTGATCATCGGGATAGTACTCCCGGTGGTGATGAGTCTTCACAAAATTGAGCCCAGAGAAAATATGTGGGTTACCTGGGCGAACAAAACAGGTCAACAAGCGTTTTGCCTCTCACTTGCGTCTGCTACAGAGCCTTTCCGGACGTGTCTACTAGGGGTACCAGGTTTTAAGGCAACTGACTTTAGTAGTTTTGCTACAAAAAACTGTAGTCGAGCTACCAATGTTAGTGGCTGCAGTGCCACACTCATCAGTAGTCTAAATGTTACACTGCCGTGGGACCCCCAAGAGTTAAGCTTATTAGGATCAATGAGGATTGGCAATAAAACAAAAAATTGGACTCAAACTTGTTTTATATTTGGAGGACCCACCTTTACTGACACCAATTATTATAGAACATCTAATTGGATTGAATGGACAAATGTCACATCAAAAGAAAGGCGCTATAACGATTATTACGATCCAGCTGGTTATTGTGGGGACCAGGCGGCCCTAGGAGCCGAGACTAAGGGAGGAGTACCAATCTGGAACAATGGCACTCCTAAGGCCTTGCCTCCAGATGTCTTTTTAATATGTGGTGATAGAGCGTGGCAAGGAGTTCCACAGAACGTGTTTGGTGGGCCGTGCTATCTTGGAAAATTAACGTTATTAGCCCCAGATCAAAATTGGTGGAAAGATGTAAGAAATAAAACAATAGAAATCAAACATCGAACAAAACGAGAAATCACGGGTCTTTCCCCGGATTGTGATGATGAACTTGCCCTCCTCAGTACCACTGAGAGAGTGTTCCTGTCCCTGTTCATACCTGGGGGGGCAGCAGGACGAGCCCTGAAACATGTTGGGCAATTAGCCTGTTGGGCTAAAAAACAAGCAAAAGTCACCACCCAGGTAATAGAAACACTATTAGAGGATCAAAATAGCTTACGCCACGCAATTTTGCAAAATAGAGCAGCAATTGATTTTTTATTATTAGCCCAAGGTCATGGTTGTGAGGATTTTGAAGGCATGTGTTGTATGAACCTGTCTGATCACAGTGAATCAATTCACAAACAACTACGATGGCTGAAAGAGCATGCCAACAAAATTCGACAAAATCAGGGGTTTTTTGATGAATGGTTAAGCAGTTTGTTTGGGTCCTTACCATCATGGCTAAAGGGTTTGTTAGCTGAGGGATTACGACTTTTAATAATTTTAGTTATCATAGGTCTGTGTTTTTGCGTAGCATGTAGCTGTGTAAAAAAGGCTTTTAGAACCATGATAAATCATGCCTGGATCGCTCAAAAACAAGAAGGGGGAATTGTGGAAGAATGGTTAAGTGAAAAAGGACACAGCTTAATTGATGTGAGCAATCCAGCCTTTGATGGGGCCTGGGAGCCAGAGATCAAGGTGAAATTCCCTTGAGAACAGCAGAAGGAGTACTTGGTAAAGCAAGATAAACGGGACTAAGCCTGGGAAAGTGCTGATAAGACCCCCTTTGTGAACAGTGCATGAACGGCAACTTTGTACCAATCATATAATTGTTTTAAGCGCGTGGACAAGTATAGTTATCCAATAGAATAGTCGCTGTTAGCGCGTGCTTTGCTTAGCTTCTATATAAACCTGTTAAGTAATCTGAATAAAGGAGGACGACCATACTCATATTGAGATTCATCGTTACTCCGGGTCCGTCTCCCACTCCGACAACCACCACTCTTTGGGCCCGGCCATCCAGCCAGTTTTTTACCCAGGGAAGCGTATGCCCGTCCAAGCCATGAGCAGCCAGTTTCTCCAGGAGAATGCTGTGGGAAACGGTGTCAAAGGCTTTACTAAAGTCTAGGTAGACAACATTCACAGCCTTTCCCTCATCCACTAGGCAGGTCACCTTGTCGTAGAAGGAGATCAGGTTAGTCGAGCAGGACCTGCCTTTCATAAACCCATGCTTACTGGGCCTGATCACCTGGTTGTCCTGTACGTGCTGTGTGATGGCACTCAAGATGATCTGCTCCATAATCTTCCCTGGCACCGAGGTCAGGCTGACAGGCCTGTAGTTCCCCGGGTCCTCCTTCCAGCCCTTCTTGTAGATGGGCGTCACATTTGCTAGCCTCCAGTCAACTGGGACCTCCCCGGTTAGCCAGGACTGCTGATAAAGGATTGAAAGTGGCTTGGTGAGCACTTTTGCCAGCTCCCTCAGTACTCTTGGGTGGATCCCATCCGGCCCCATAGACTTGTGTGTGTCTAAGAAGTGGTGTATCAGGTCGCTAACCATTTCCCCTTGGATTATGGGGGCTTCATTCTGCTCCCCGTCCCTGTCTTCCAGCTCAGGGGGCTGGGTACCCTGAGAACAACTGGTCTTACCAGTAAAGACTGAGGCAAAGAAGGCATTAAGTACCTCGGCCTTTTCCTCATCCGTTTTCACTGTGTTTCCCCCCACGTCCAATAAAGGATGGAGATTCTCCTTAGCCCTCCTTTCGTTGTTAATCTATTTATAGAAACATTTTTTATTGTCTTTTACGGCAGTAGCCAGATTACGTTCTAGTTGGACTTTGGCCCTTCTAATTTTCTCCCTGCATAACCTCACGACATCTTTGTAGTCCTCCTGAGTTGCCTGCCCCTTCTTCCAAAGGTCATAAACTCTCCTTTTTTTCCTGAGTTCCAGCCAAAGCTCTCTGCTCAGCCAGGCCGGTCTTCTTCCCCGCTGGCTCGTCTTTCGGCACATGGGGATGGCCTGCTCCTGTGCCTTTAAGATTTCCTTCTGGAAGAATGTCCAGCCTTCCTGGACTCCTTTGCCCTTCAGGACTGCTTCCCAAGGGACTCTGTCAACCAGGCTCCTAAACAGGCCAAAGTCTGCCCTCCGGAAGTCCAAGACAGCAGTTCTGCTGACCCCCCTCCTTACTTCTCCAAGAATCAAAAACTGTATCATTTCATGATCGCTATGCCCAAGACAGCTTCCAACCGTCACATCACTCAGAAGTCCTTCTCTGTTCGCAAACAACAGGTCCAGCGGGGTGCCTTCCCTAGTTGGCTCGCTCACCAGCTGTGTCAGGAAGTTATCTGCCACACACTCCAGGAACCTCCTAGACTGTTTCCTCTCTGCTGTGTTGTATTTCCAGCAGACATCTGGCAAATTGAATCCCCCATGAGAACAAGGGCTAGTGATTGTGAGACTTCTCCCAGCTGCTTATAGAATATTTCGTCTGCCTCTTCATCCTGGTTGGGTGGTCTGTAACAGACTCCCACCACAATATCTGCCTTGTTGGCCTTCCCCCTGATTCTTACCCATAAACACTCAACCCTATCGTCACCATCATCAAGCTCTAGACAGTCAAAACACTCCCTAACATACAGGGCTACCCCACCGCCTCTCCTTCCTTGCCTATCCCTTCTGAAGAGTTTATAGCCATCCATTGCAGCACTCCAGTTGTGCGAGTTATCCATCCCACCATGTTTCTGTGATGGCAACTATATTGGTTTTCCTGGTGTACAATGGCTTCCAGCTCCTCCTGTTTGTTGCCCATGCTGTGTGCTTTGGTGTAGAGGCACTTCAGTTGGGCTATTGATCCCGCCACCTTTTTGGGGGGAGAAGCCCTAATTCCTACGTGACCATTCTCAGGCGCTTCTGTGGTTTCTAACACATTCATAACCCTTGCGTCTTTGCTGCCGCATGGTTCTCCATCCTCTACCTCCACTGAGATGGCAGACTGAAGGACCTCGCTAGCACACTGTCCCTCAAACATTGGCGTGCCGCCCTCAGGCTTATCTCTAGCAGGCCTGGTTTTATCCCTTTCCCCCTTCAAATCTAGTTTAAAGCTCTTTCAATGAGCCCTGCTAACTCCTGCACAAAGATCCTTTTCCCCCTTTGAGACAGGCGTACCCCGTCTGTCGCCAGCAGGCCTGGTGTCGTGTAGACCGACCCATGATCAAAAAACCCCAAAATTCTGCCAGTGACACCAGGCTCGGAGCCAGGTATTGATCTGCTGGCTCTTCCTGTTTCTTCCCTCATGGTTCCCTGCAACTGGAAGGATAGAGGAGAACACTACTTGTGCTCCTGATCCCTTAACCAGTCGTCCCAAGGCCCTGAAGTCTCTCTTGATTGCCCTCGGACTTCTAGTTGCAGCTTCATCGCTGCCTACCTAAAAAAACAATACTGGATAATAATCTGAGGGCTGTACCAGGGTAGGAAGTTTTCTCTTCACTTCTTTAACCCAGGCCCCAGGGAGGCAGCAGACTTCCCTAAGAAGTGGGTCCGGTCTGTATATTGGGCCTTCTGTTCCCTTCAGAAGGGAGTCTCCTATGACAATGACCAGTCTTTTTTTCTTTATGGAAGCAGTTTTGACGCAGGGCATAGGCTGACTTAACCTTGGCGACACCTCCAAGCTAGATGAACCATCATCCTTGTCATTGTTTGGTTCCACTTGCAGAGCCTCGTACCTATTATGCAAGGGCACCTGGGAAGGTGGGGTAGTCACAGAGGAGACGCGCCTGCTGTGCCAGGCAGGAACTTGTTGCCATTGCCCCCTATCCCTTAAGTCACTGTGTTCTGCCAGGAGGAGAGAGGATGGGGAATCCTCCATATCATGCATCCTGTCTGCCTGTTGGGCCTGTCTCAGGGAAGGTAGGGTGCGATTCCAGTGGTCTCTCTCTCTCTCTTGGACTCCCTGATACTCCTCAACCTGCTCACCTCCTCCCAGAGCTCTGCCACTAAGCTGAGGAGTTCCTCTACCTGGGCGCACCTCCTACAGGTGTGGTCACTACTGCCATCCAGTACTGGCATAAGAGTAGGGCACAGCCTGCAGTCTGCCACCTGGGTAGCAGTGTGTTCCCACCGGAGCTCTGTGTGGGAAGCTGCGTCAGTCGTGGTGGGTGCAGAGTTTAGAGAGGCCATGGCTTTCTGCCAGGTGGATACCATTGCTCCCTAGTCGAGCCGGCAGAGCTACAGCACCCTTCCTGCACACCCTTCTGTGCAAACTGCCACGCAAACTGCCATGCCACGCCCTGGTCGCTAGCGCTCCCTAGGGGCTTCTTTTATAGGTGGGGGGAGCTTGGCTGTCGTTGCTCCTGGCCTCGCCCAGGTCTCGTCAGCCGCTGTCACACAAGCTGCGGGCTCCTGGCAGCTCCCTCATCTCCCCCGAAGTTTCCCCAGTTCAGGAACCCCCCCCTGTGCACCGCGCTAGAGCGCTCTGCTGCGGATGGTGCTGGCACCAGAGCTGCTCACCTCGGTGACTGAGAAATAGGAAAGATGGACTTGGTCCTTAAATGCACACAGCATTGCCAACCAAGGGTGCTACCAGGTCCTTCCTTTCCTTTACTGACCATCAGGATTGTTTTTCCACCCTGGTCAGAAGTACCATGTCACCTTTGGGACAGCATAAGGAACATGACTGTGAGGATCTTAGTGTGTGAGACAGGAGTTTTCTGCCCTGATGACATAATTACTGATTTACTACCTAAAATATGAAATGGTCACTGGTGCTAAATCCTGCATTTTGAGCTCTTTTGAGCAGTGACTGAGACACTAAACAATCCCAACCTTTGTTGGGATTCTGGACTAGTCCGCATACGAGCATCATATCAAAATTATATTTTTATTTAGCTAAAATCTAGGAAAGCATGAAGGGGTCTGAAATAATTCCAAGGCTGAAAATAATTACCTCCATGGAGAGAATTATGGACCTCAATCTGCCTGACTTGTGAAGAAGATTTATCCAAAATTGAGTTGATTGTAGTATATAAGTACCTTTGTGAGGGGGAAACGTAAGGCACAGAAGAGCTTTTTAATGTAAGAGAGAAAGGCATAAATGGATGGATGGCTAGAATGGAAACCCACATTCAAAGTCAAAATAAGACACTCCTGTTTAAAGGAGAAGCAGACACTGTTTCCCTTCCCAGTCTTCACACCACAACTGGGTGCTGATCTGGAAGAAGTCTTCATCAGGAAGATATCCTCTGGCCTGTGGTTCATGTACCAGAGCAACTTGAGGGTCTGCTAGGTCTTAAAAACCTATGAACCCCTCCATGCTGTGCAGCCACAGGTAGCACTGTTATGCCAGCAGTAGCAAAGCTGAGCTCCCACAGTGCTTTTCTTCATATCATGCGGCCCACACAACTGCCTCCATTTTCCCACCTCACGTTCCTATTTTTTATATTCCACTGTCTCACTAAATAAGTATTCTTGAAATAAGACAGGCACTTTCATTTTGTTTCCTGAAATACGACGCAACAGAACACTAGACTTCAGGTGACCATTGTACCAACACAGGGAAAATGCATTCCCTCAAATGTGAGGGGATAAAGCTTAGAGGCATACATTTGGACACTCCAGGCTGAAGCAGGCTGGACAAATGCCCTTTTCCAGATCTAACCAGAGTATCTACAGTCATCATTACCCTGCTTGCTCTTCATTTCCCAACAGCTGAAGGTTACTGTCCTCAAAGATCTGCTGACAGAGCAGAAAGTAGGACTGTTCTTGACTGTCTTTAAAGCAGCTGATTTTAGTAACCTAAAAGATTTTGCCTGGCGAGTTAAGGACAATTGGCTGATTTTGTCCACCACAGCTCAGGGAGTGCTCACACGAGCCACTGGCAGAGCTCTTGAAGGATGGGGAGGGCTGTAGTAGGGCAGTGTTACCAGCCGGCTGAAATGTGATAACACCTTAGGTCAGCATAGTTCTGTGCAATGTGAATATAAGCCAGAGAGACCCCATCACTGAAAACACAATGTTGGCATAGTGCTTTTAAAAGCATTAAATGCCAAAATTTCCCACAGACTAAGATTCCATTTCATAATAGCTGGCTGAAACACACCTTTCATGCTTCATGTGATGGGAAATGACTTTGAGGAGGATTTGCTCCATAACCTGCCCAGGGATCAAGGTGAGGCTGACTGGCCTGCATTTCCTTGGATCCTCCTTCTGGCTGTTCTTGAAGATGATGTTTGCCTTTTTCCAGTCATTCGTCTAGCTCCTTCTGCCTGCATAAGCGGCAGAAGAAAGACTAGCCAGTGTTTTCTATTTTTTTTTTGAGTTGTAGCCAAGGCACCAACTTGATCCCTGTTACTCAAATCTCCAACTAGTTTACAGTGGCCAGTGTTTTTATCTTCATAGCACACTTGTGTGTTTGAACACCACTGTTGCCCCCATTTTGTAGTCATAGGGTCTAGGTTCACTCACTATCTCCAGTTAAACAAGTTCATTCCCACCTGCATTAGTCATCAAATGCATTTGTGAACTTGTGGACTTGATTTCGGTCTAACCAGAAGACTGAATCCATTTCTCCTAACTGCTGCAAGTGTATAATCCTTCCATTTCACAAGCCTGTAAAAGTTACCTAAAATATGACAACAGTAGCAAGGGCTGCTAGCTCTATAGGGTTGGTATTGTGAGACCAGGGGTTCTACTGCCAAGGGCCTTCTGGGGCCAGAATCTCAGGGAAGGGCAACAGTGACTTCACAGTCAGCCCCTCTGCCAGCCTCTAGCTATGAATCATTTTGTCCTCAAAGTAAGCTCTGGTTTGTAAGACAGCATGACACAAAGCAGCCAAACCAAAGCCAAGAACTGGCCTATATTTTTGGGGCTGACATTATCCATGCTAACTCACTTTCCCCAGGTAAGTGTTCCCAATGAGATGGAGTAAATTCCTCATGGATGCAGCTGTTTGTATGATGGGGAATTATTGCTACTCTGCACAGACATTGCTATCTAAGATTTGAGTACAAGCCAGGCCTATTTCCCTCTACTCATGGCAGTAAATGTATTCACATGCATAATCCCACTGCTGCTGTGAGAGTCACTGGGTGCTGAAAATTTGAGCAAAGGTCCTGAAAACCTTGATTCAAGGACTTCTCCTTCCTGTATTGATCCCTGGTTAATAAAGTACTTGAATGTGCATGGTGAAGTGCTTTCATGATTAGAAATGGGATAGAGCATATGCCTAAATGCCTTTTTGAGCCAGGGTCTGATTCAGGAACTGAGCAGGAATTTTGGAGCCTAGTGCCATGATACACACTGTTTCGTGATACACACTGGCAATAAGATCATCCTTTTCCCTGTCTCTCCCTGCTTGTTCCTACCTCTGTTCTGCCATCTGAGCTGTTCCAGCACCACTGCTTGTGTGGCCAGGTTGAGAAATGGATCAGGAAATTGCTTTTTTAGCTTACAAAACAATTTTAAAATAGGTTTTTTTCCTTTTCAAATTGGATCAGCTTCCCATTTACTTCCCAACCTGACCCCACAAACATATCTGGAGGCTGCAAGAACTGTGGCAGGACCCAGGACCAGAGGACAGGAATTCCTTGACCTGGTAGTCTCACTGAAGACTTTGTATAGTAAAGCCATGACCCAAGGCCCTTTCTGAGTCAGAGACTAACTTAGGCAGAATTTTAGGATTCTAACTAGATGCCATTTATTTAGAAAAATCTTCACCCTTACAGCCTTCAGTTGTCCCTAATAACAGAATTATTTTTGTACTTGCACATATTCCTAAACTTTTGCTCTTTAAAGCTTTAAGGTATCGAACCATTATTTTTAAATGCCACTATTGAATTCAAACTACACCTAGTCTTTTGTATACAGTTATGCATATGTTTATAGTTTCAATATATGATTATTCCACTGGGATGACAAAAATAAAAGAAGTCATACAGCCAGCATATTGCACTGAGACACTTTTATAATATTAAATAGGATTATAGGATGGTAATGTAGTGCTGGCTTAGATTTTTAAAGTATGTCTTAAAATATAATTATACATTCAGGATTTGCAAGTTTCAAAACTTTACTTGCAGGGAGTGCTATCCTTTCAGCTCAAGCACTGGTTTGATTAGCAACCTTCTGCAAATACCTCCAAATATTGAATATAACCTACAATATCTTTAATCAAGATACTCATTCAATTACACTGGTTGGTTCAGCTCCAGTCACATCTATATAACATAACCTTATAATGTTCTAGTTAAGGTAGTGAAATTTAAATATTCTCTGCTTCAAATATATAAACAACATAGAATCATAGAATCATTAATGTTGGAAAAGACCCTTAAGATCATCAAGTCCAACCGTCAACCAAACACCTCCATGCCTACTAAACCATGTCCTGAAGTGCCACGTCTACACGTTTTTTGAACTCTTCCAGGGATGGTGACTCCACCACCTCTCTGGGCAGCCTGTTCCAATGCTTGATAACCCTTTCAGTAAAGAAATTTTTCCTAATATCCAATCTAAACCTCTCCTGACGCAACTTGAGGCCATTTCCTCTCGTCCTATCGCTTGTTACTTGGGAGAAGAGACTGACACCCACCTCACTACAACCTCCTTTCAGGTAGTTGTAGAGGGCGATAAGGTCTCCCCTCAGCCTCCTTTTCTCCAGGCTAAACAATCCCAGTTCCCTCAGCTGCTCCTCATAAGACTTGTTCTCTAGACCCTTCACCAGCTTCGTTGCCCTTCTCTGGATACACTCCAGCACCTCAATGTCCTTCTTGTAGTGAGGGGCCCAAAACTGAACACAGTATTCAAGGTGCAGCCTCACCAGTGCCAAGTACAGGGGCATGATCACTTCCCTAGTCCTGCTGGCCACACTATTTCTGATACAAGCCAGGATGCTGTTGGCTTGCTTAGCCACCTGGGCACACTGCCGGCTCATGTTCAGCCAGCAGTCAACCAGCACCCCCAAGTCCTTTTCTGCCGGGCAGCTTTCCAGCCACTCTTCCCCAAGTCTGTAGCATTACATGGGGTTGTTGTGACTCAAGTGCAGGACCTGGCACTTGGCCTTGTTAAACCTCATACAATTGACCTCGGCCCATCGATCCAGCCTGTCCAGATCCCTCTGTACAGCCTTCCTACCCTCAAGCAGATCAACAGTCCCGCCCAAATTGGCGTCATCTGCAAACTTACTGAGGGTGCACTTGATCCCCTCATCCAGATCATTGATAAAGATATTAAACAGAACTGGCCCCAACACAGAGCCCTGGGGAACACCACTTGTGACCGGCTGCCAACTGGATTTAACTCCATTCACCATCTTTCCAAATCAGAATCTCAGAACTTTTAGGTTTTTGGCTATTCCATAGCAAATATTTCTTGGTGAAACTTTTAAACAATTATTGGCACCTAAACCTGAATACAGTTTCATGCATTCCGCATGAATGCTCTAATCAATGACTATTAGTTACTTCAGCACCCTTCTTTCTTTTTCCCCACAAAACCTTTGAGAGATCTTGGGTTCATCCCACTGTGAAAAAGGAACACTTCTGAGGTTTCAAAAAAACATTTCCTGCCCAACTCCAGTTGATAATCTCCTCCATTATTGGTTCCATTGTCTTCCAATACCAATAGACAAGACAGCTACTGATCCAACACCAAACTCATAAAGCCTGGCTCCCAAGGAACATCAAGAAATACAAGATGAAATCCAGGTTCCACTGAGTTGGCAGTACTAGAGTTTCACACTTTATCAACATCAGGCAAAACTTAATACTAAGAATGTTATTTTTCCTGTATATGCACAACTAACAAAGAGCAGTTGTCACAGCAATTTCCGTACTTCCTGAGGAAACATCTTTTGGGAGCTTGTGGTGGCTTGCTGCTGCTGGTGAGGGTTCATTTCTGGAAGCCTTTGCTTCTGTCAGCTTTAACAGCCAGTTTCTGTTGGCCATCTCTTAATAGCCTACAGCTATTATCTTCAACTGACTGCTGATCAGGGAATGTCAGGCATCAACCTATTCAACTGGTGCTTGGGGGAGCTGCTATACAACTGGTAGGCAGGAGCACAGCTCCCAGAGGCAGCTAGCAGAGATGTAGAAGCTTTGTATCAAGGATGCAGAAGGCTCCAGAAATTTTGCTCAGGGCTGTATAGAACTGCTTGAGACCATGCAACAATGGTATTAATGTACCACGGGGCACGGTCTCTGCCACTTGACCCAGATGGAGCTTCAGAAGGAGGGGGAGGATGCTGTTGAAGTCTTAGGCTGCAGGATGTGCCTGGTGCCTCTTGCTGGGGGTGATGCTGGCCTCACCTGTGGGAGGTGTGCCCCGGTTGAGGTGCTGAGTTGCCAGGTGAGGAAGCTGTGGGAGGACGTAAGCAAGCTGCATAGCATCAGAAAGAATGAATAGGATATTGACAGGGTCTTTGCAGAGACAAGAACCTGAGTGAGCCCTGTGTTACAAGGAAGGAAAGACAGCTCGAGGCTATACTCAAAGAAGAGGTGGATGAAGAGTCCCAAAGTGGGGAAGGCTGGAAACTTGTGTCAACAGGAGGAAGCCTCCTTCTCTGCCTGCAGAGTGCCCTGGAAACAGGTGGGGAGGAACAAGACCCATCAGAGGAGGCATCAGCTAAGAAAGCTGTGCAGTTAACAGAGCACAGCTTGACAGAGGCAGCCAACAGATACAGCAGTTTGTGCAGTAGTCTCTGAGTTCTGCTTTGGAAGCTTCTGGATCTTCTGAGGACAGGGTCCAGGATCATTGGGGGACTCCTAGGAATCCTCTGAGAAACTTGAGGGTACCTGCTGCTGCCAAGTAAGGACAAGGTAAGGGGAGCCACAGGAGTGCAGGCCTGAGAAAGCTCTAGCAGATTCTAACAAGATAGGTCAGTTGACCTTGACCCAAGGGTGCCTGAAGCCTTTGTTACACCTGCCCCTTGATTAGGGAGGGGGTCAAGCACCCTTTTAGCTGGCGCTAGGGAGAGGCCTATATAAGAACCAGGTCTAGAGTATAGCTCCTAGAGTATAGTCAACAGATGTAGCAGTTTGTGCAGCAGCTCATTCAGAAGGTTGCAAAGAAGGGGGCCTTATCTGAGTTTAAGCTAGCCTAAATGTTCTTAGGTATGGTGGTGATGTACTGCAGGGTATATTACCCAATATGTGTTGGAGTAGCTATACCTGCCTGGACAGAGCTTCAGATGGTAGAAGTAGCTCTGCAAGACTCAGGCTGCAGGGAGTGCCTGGGGCCTCTTCCTTGAGGCTGGGAGAGGTGATCTCCTTTCCTGCAGGAGGTATGCTATTGTTGAAGAGCTGTGTCACAAAGTGGAGGAGTTAGAGGAGGAAGTCAGCAAGCTGACTGAGCGAGGAGGAAAGATAGACAGGCTAATCTTAGAGATGCAGCATCTTCAAGAGCCCCAAACCCTAACTGCAGTGGAGATACAGGCAGTCTGTCCTTAACAGAATGGTAAGTGCAAACTCTGGGGAAGGTAGAGGCTGGAAGCTGATGACCTTTTAGCCCCAAGAGGAAGGCTCCTGATCTACTTGAAAGCTTGCAGCTATGAAACAGGTTCACTGCCCTCAAAGCTGAGGAAGAGCTGGGTGTTTTCAAGCAAAGCCAACTGACCCTGAGTCATGTAGGAGCACTGGGAGGAAGCAGCAAGTGATAGTAGTGGGGGATGGAGGCACCTATCTGCTGACCTGACCTGTCATCTAGAAGTTTGCTGCTTGCCAGGGGCCTGGATCCAGGATGTTGTGGACAGAATTGCTAAAGCTTGTCCAACCCTCTGACAATTACCTGCTGCTGTTCTCCCCTGTGGGCATGAATGGTACTGCCAGGGGTAACCTGGAGAGTATTGAATGTGACTACAGAGCTTTGGAAGCGGCAGTCAAGGGCATGGGGGCCCTGGTGGTGTTCCCCTCAATCCTGACAGTGAGGGGAAAGGGTGTGAGGAGGAGGGAACTGATGCTGCATGTCAAAAATCAGTTGTGGAGTTGGTGTTGGCAATAGCATTTTGGGTTTCTATGACCATGGGACACTGTTTGAGGACCAAAGTCTGTTTGGGAGAGATGGTATCCACCTCTCTAAGTGGGGCAAAGGTATTTCTGCCAGCTGGATGGCTGACTGGGTAAGAAGGACTTTAAACTAGAAATGATGGGGGAAGGAGAGAGTAACCAGCAGCCTTGTGAGGGAGTGATGGACAGGGTTGACATGCAAAGGACCTGGAGTGATGTGACTGAAAGGGATCACAAAATCAACAAAATGGGGCTTAAGCAGGGTCACCTCAAGCCTTTTCATGTAAGCAAGAAAGTGCCTACAAGGTGCTGGGGTTGGGGGGGGAATCCCAGATGCTTTCTGGGAAATCAGCGTTCTGGGGTGCCTCTCTGAAGTGCCTGTACACTAATGCATGCAGTATGGGCAATAAACATGAAGAGTTAGAGATCTGTGTGCAGCTGCAGGGCTACAATCTTGTTGGGATCATGGAGACATGGTGGGATGGCTCCCATGACTGGAGTGCTGCAATAGAGGGATACAGGCTCTTCAGGAAGGACAGGCTGGGGAGATGAGGACAGGAAGTTGCCCTTTATGTGAGAGAGCAGCTGGAATACAAGGAGCTCTGTCTGGGGATGGATGAGGAGCCTTACCCAATCCTTATGGGTAAGGATTAAAGAGCAGGCCAGTATGGGTGCCTGGCTGGGAAAAGAGGTGAAAAGAGCAGGTTGTCAGCTGTGATACAAATGGCAATATTATGGTCCTCCAGATGAGTAAGAAGTAGATACTGATGGTTTAGGTTAGATCCTCAGGAACATTTGGTCTGTCTGCTTTACAGCACAACTGCCTCTTATCTTTTTTAGTTGGGCTTGAAGGAGGGTCTGGAGGAATGGGTGGTTCACTGGAAGGGGGGACCTGGACCAGTGGGAAAGAGGGAGGGGAATGCATCATTTCATACCTTGTGTGAGATAGCTGAAATAGGAGCAGAGAAGATGGAACCCTCACCCGTGAGTCCCCTGCGGCATGATGGGATGATAGTTTTCATATGCTGTTAGCATAATCCTTTATTTGGTTTATTGCTTTTATTTTATCTTCTCCTAGTTTATAAAGCTGACAATCGCTGTGGTTTTATAAATGGAAACAGCCTAGCAAACAAATTCTAATTCTTAGTATCTCTACTTGCTGTTTATCCCACACTTCAAAGCATTTTATAGGTCCTGTTTTAACCCATTTTCTTTGGGATTGATCAGAAATTGACTTTTTCTATTAAACTGATAGTGACTAATCAGAGAAAAAGCCCTTCATCACAAAACATGCCATGAAACAAGGTGATCCTGAGGCCACCCAGTATTTAATTTATCAAGGGAGTTATGAAACAACTGCAGGGGGAAGGAAAGAAAGAAAGGTTGAGAGAGCTGGGACTGTTTAGTCTAGAGAAGCAAAAGCTCAGGGGCCATCCTGAACTGCTCTTCCCCTGTATCCTGTAATGTGTCCCATATCCCAGGCATCAACCCCCCTTAGAAAGGTGATCCAGAGAGCTGCTCCTGATGACTTATTATGATGGGTTTCATGCCAGTAGAACAAAAGCTACTGTTGTCCTGACTCAACTGAGTAGGTGTCAAAGATTTAATATTTAGCTGCCCACAAATTCCAAGTCTAATTTAAGAGGAGAAGTTACTTTTCCCAGTTATGGTAAGGATACTTCTTTATATTTTATTTACACTTGTGCTGATGCTTCTTTACCTTTTCTTGATATTACTTGAGTGGCAATAAGTGGTTTTGAGGTATCTGAGGATTTGGGTCCAAAGTTGCTCTCATCTGCATGGGTTTTAAATGAATTGTCAAGGGGGGGGGGGGGGCGGGGAAGCAAATTCATCACCCTCAGACTGATTTAAAAGTACTCTACAAAGAGTTATACCACATTAACTAAATTGATGCAGAAACTGATTCTGTTAAATCAGTGCATTTTCTATAAGGAAAACAGGCCCAAAAGCCACTTGATACTTTTTTGGCAATGTACTGGAGGCTTAAAGCAGTTGTAATTAAGTCCCTTTTGTATAGTTAAGGTATTTGTAAAAAAGGGGGCCTTGAAGCGAAGCAAAATCAGATTTTTAAAGTTTTACTTGACTGTTTATTACACTGGAACGCTATTGATTGCTGCTTGGTTCCTTTTGCTCCAAACATTGCAAAGATATTCATGTGAGTGGAAAAACAGATTTACTGGGATTTTTCATTTACTTTGTATGATGCAAATAATTGCACAAAGTGCTGGGTTCCCATGTAGACAGTTCATCAGTAGTGGGATGAGCTTGTACATAGGTGGATTTTGATTTTTATACTGAAGGCGGGATGAAAAGGACAAGGGGATAAACAAGTAAAACGTCCACCATCGTGTCTGTACCTATTGTCAGTTGGTAGTGGGCAGCTTGGGGGGGGAAAAAGCACTTCTCTACTGGCTTCTTGATCTCTTCTGCCTGTCCTGCAAGGAAATGATGCACATCTGTCATGGTTTAACTTGGCAGACAGCTAAACACCACACAGCTGCTTGCTCACCCTCCAGCCCTGGTGGGATGGGGGAGAGAATTGAAAAAAAGGTAAAACTCGTGGGCTGAGATAAAGACAATTTAATAGGACAGAAAAGGAAGGGAAAATAGTAATAAAAGAATATACAAAACAAGTGATGCACAATGCTATTGTTCACCACCCACTGACTGATGCCCAGCTACTTCCTGAGCAGTGGCTACTCCTCCCAGGTTTTTTTGTTCAGCATGACATCATATGGTATGAAATATCCCTTTGGCCAGTTTGGGTCAGCTGTCCTGGTTGTGTCCCCTCCCAGCTTCTTGTGCGCCTCCAGCCTCCTTGCTGGCAGGGCAGTATGAGAAGCTGAAAAGTCCTTGACTAGTGTAAGCATTACTTAGCAACAACATCAGTGTGTTATCAACATTATTCTCATCCTAAATCCAAAACACAGCACTATACCAGCTACTTGGAGGAAAATTAACTCTATCCTAGCTGGAACCAGGACAACATCAGAGTTTGACTTCTCTCTCTGAGTTCTGTGTAGTCTACGCCAGGTCATGTCATATGTCTGAGCTGAGGTTCCTACATCACTGAAATGGGGTTAATGATAACATCCCTTTACCTCAGTAGATGACTTTGGACAAGGGACCTGATAAAGTTTCTAAGTCCCTTAGATGGAACCATGCTGTAGCAGCTCAAAGTATTGTTTGATGTTGCACATTTTCTGAACAGTCTCTGAAATCCCTACCAGTATACTGCATCTTGGGTGTGAGGAAAGGAAGGGAAACTAAACAAAAAACTGTCTGGGGAGAAATCAGCTGCTACCAGCTCTGTCAAAGTATCTGAAAGCTGGCAGTGGTTAAGGTGGGAAAATCTTGAGTTTTTCTCTACAGATCTATGACATATTGCCTGAAAGAAATAAGCCTCTTCTAGAACAGATTCTGATATGCTATTGTTAGAGGGAAAATATATTATTCTGTATCCAACCACCTGAGAGATGTTAGCCCCACCCCAGTTGCTGGAACAGACAGTTGCGTGTGTACGCAACTGTTACAGGTGAATTATTAAGATAAGTCATTGTTGTGGGGTTAACTAAAAGGTTTTATTAATGATTAAATGATGATCAAATGATCATTTAATTATCAATCAATTATCATTTAATTGTGAATAAGTGATAGTTGAATGGTAATTAAATGGTGATTTAACAATAATTATTTGATAATTAAGCGGTAATAAAGCAGCAGTCAAACACTCTACTACTTACTACACGTCTCATAATTAAGCTATAGTTTGATATATATATAAAAATGTTGCTAGCATACAATATACCTTTAGATCTAATATAAAATGTAATTTACCTTGTTATAGATATCAGATGCTGGGTAAGGGGGGGGGGGTGTCTCAATCTCGAGGAGTAACCTTGAGAGGCGTCCCTGCTCAAGGGGGAGATCACCGCTATGCCACCTGCTGCTGTACAGGAGAGCTCAATGAACTCAGGAGGGCTACAGATATTTATAGTGTCAAGTGATTGACTTGTAGTCAATCCCCCCTTTGGTGTATGTGCAGGTGTGCAGCTGTAGCAGTTTTAGTTTTGTCTAGGCTCAGCTCCAGCTGGTACTATTAGCTCCTGATAAGACATGGCCTAGATTCTTTAGTCCCTGAGAAGATATGGCACAATTTCTAGCACAATTTCTCATGGTTTGCACAGCAGGGTTGATTTCAGTCAGGCCTATTTGTTGGTGATGCCTGAACCAAAGTACTGTTCACTCAGTCAGAGTGGGTGTATCTATCACAGCAAATGCCCCCCTTGCTCCCAAGCCACTTCAACTCACTGGCAAGTCCAACTTGATCTTAGCTAATGCTCACACACTCATCTGCACACCTGCAATTGCTCTAGCTGCTGGCACCACAGACACATGGGCGGTCTGACTCCAGTTACTGGCACTCACACCCCCATACACACACATGCACACAGAGTGCCACTCACCCAGGAAAGAGTTAGAAAGAAACTTAAGATAGGACAGACTGATCAGGTGCAGGGCACAGCCAGACAAGCATACTGACTAGCAAGCTATTTACATGTGACCCCTTACCCCTCTCCTTTCCCACACATGAGCCTCCCCAAATCACTTTAGTGCCTCCCTTGTCCTGCCTTTGGTTCTTCCCCAAACACCTGATAATAAGTCCTGTGCAATCCTGAACTGCTCTTCCCCTGCATCCTATAATTTGTGCCATATCCCAGGCAGTAATCCCCTTAGTCTGAAAGGGGATCCAGAGATGACTCATTGTGATGGGTTTCACACCTGGACAGTGGGGCTAAGGGCTCTCCTGAGACAGCTCTGGATGTTACTCCTTCTGAGTCCCTAATTTGGGTTCCTGCCTGCCACTGTGCACCCCTGTGCTCCTCCAGGCTTGTAGAGATGGGCCTTTGATGGGCTGATGGCTCCTGTGATGGGCCTGGGAGTAGCCCAGCAGGGTGGCATTTGGGCTCCCCCTCCTGCCATTGTGTTTCTGAGCTCCTTTGTGGGTGTGCAGAAGAGCTTTTATCATATAACCTAACACTGGCAAGGATCATCCAGCCCTCAGAGTAGTACCCCCTGTTGCTCATCCACATAGACACCAATGATGCTGCCAGAGGTGACCTTGAGCACATTAGGAATAACTACAGGGCTTTAGGGGCAAGGGTGCAGGGCATGGGGGAACCAGTGGTGCTCTCAGTGAGTCTTGGGTGGGAGTGAATGTATCTAGTGGGTCAACACTGGGCTGTATGGCTGTGTTGCAGGCAGGGCATTGGTTTCTGTGACCATGAGGCCCTCTGAGGAACAAAGACTGCTAGGCATGGACAGGACAAAAGTAGGGTAAGAATTTCTTTGCAAAAAGTCTTGGTAAACTAGTGAGGAGGGTTTTAACCTAGGTATGTCACAGAAGGGTTGTCATAACCTGAGAAGAAATGAAGGCATGGGGGTCAGTGAGGAGGTGCCCGGGGGACAGCATGAATGGAAAGGATCTCATGCTTCCCCTGTGAAAGCAGCTTGAATGGGGGCCTATCTCAAGTGCCTGTCCACAAATACAGCATGAGAAACAAACAGGAAGAATTTGAAGTCTGTGCACACTTACAGAGCTAAGATCTCATTGGGATTATAGAGAAGTGGGGGGGGATAGCTCATTTGACTGGAGTGCTGCCATGGATGGATACAGGTTCTTTAGTAAGGCCAGATTGGGAAGGTGAGGAGGAGGGGTTGGCCTCTATGCAAAGGAGTGGCTTGAATGCATGGAGCTTTGCCTTGAAATGGGTGATGAGCCGGCTGGGTACTTGTGGGTCAAGATCAGAAGACAGCCTAACATGTGTGATGGCATGGTAGGTGTCTAATACAGACCCCCTGATTAAGAAGAGGAAGTAGATGAAGCCTCCCTAAGACAGCTGGAAGAAGCCTCTGTAAGGATATGTGGAATATAAGGACATCTGTTTCATTAAGATATCTAGTTAAGAACTGCTCAGTATAAAAGAAACAACAAGCAACAGAGAAAGGGATAAGTTAAACCCACAGACACGAAAAACCTTAATGAGCAGGCAATAAGGGAAACAATAATGAAACTTATTATGGGATGCTTAGGGGAAGGGCCAAAGGTGGGGAAAGGGAGAGATCGAGGTGAATATAGGAGGAATGAGCATGGGAAAATGGAAAGAAGGGGGAATAAAAAGGGGCCAGTCGCATGTAAACATGCTTGTTTGCTTGTCTGGCCAAGTTCTGCACCTGATCACAGCAGTCTATCCTATCTTCTTATTAAATCCTATTCCTATTTTCCATGTGATCTCGCTCTCTACTCCTTGTTTGTGTGGAGATCTAAGCATCAGCAACTGGAGAAGGGGCCACAGGTCATATGGCGCATAGGTCTGAGCGCCAGCAACTGGAAAGATTGGAGTGTGTTTATGTTTCCCTAGGGAAACATACACACTGTGTGTGTATGCATGCATTTCTTGCTTTCATCCTGTGTAACTCAAAATGTCAAGTGTCTGATTTTGACTGTTGTTTGAGCTAAAGAGATGAGACCTAATGTTAATTAATAGGGGCACCTAACACCTTGGAGGGAAAGATAATTTTTTTCTTGTATAGCTGCCCCCAATCTCCCGCCCCCAATCTCCCACCCCCAATCTCCCTGCAGTGCTGCCCGGTTGCTATGAGCTTCCTCCATCCCAGGAGCCTGGCCCAGCTCAGCAGCAGAGGACCAGCACAAGGCATCACTTTCTCTGCCCCCTCTGGATTCCCTCGAGGTATCCCTGGGACTCCAGGGGAACCTACTGTGAAAAATGCTGAAGTAATTGCTGATGTTCCCTCCCTCAGCTGGGGAGAGACACTTATTCCCAGCAGTGTAATTTCTCCTATCAGAGTTAGGTCTAAACATCACCTTTTCTTGTCTTTCTAGACGGGACACCTAGAGAGTGACAGAGAGGGATCTCCTGTACCCCTGCTGAGGGAAGGGATTCAGCTGAGTCAGTCAAGGCATCTCATCCTGGGTTTGTAGTCCTGGGGCTGGAAGGACTGAGCTCCCTCCTATGCCTGCCACAAACCCACAGGAGTTGGGATTCCTCTTGCCTCGTTTCAGGTGTGCACAAAATAGGCATGTGCATGTGAGCTCCTTGTCTCAGCTCCCATGCTAATTAATGGAGATGGAGGGCAGGAGTGAGTTGTTCAGACACAAACACCTGGTGACATTTGAGGTTCCAGAGATGGTCCATGATATGTGCAGGTAACTGCAAGCTTTAATGGAGCAGTTCATAGAGACAGGGCAACATCTGAGGGTATCATTTTTGAACCTGGTAGGAAATTCCTTTGGCCAAATAAATGACAGCTGATGGCCAAATTAAGGGCAACTGAACCTGTCTCTACTCATTATGTTCAGGGCAGTTTATAGAGGTATTCATCTGAACGATTGGAGTTACATGCCGTAAGGAAAGCTACGTCTCTCTCTTTTCCATCAGCTGTATTTACTAGATCTTAACTGACTATAATGGCAGTTGTCTCGTGTTCATCCCCACATTGCCTCACAATTCAGGGCAGGTACTCAATTTAATGTTCAAATCCAAGCCCACAGAGCTACATGAGATGCCAGGGCCAGCAGGGACCACACAGGACCTACAGGAAAGCAATTCCCATCTGGAGCGGGTGCATGACAGACGCCCCAGACAGCACTGCAGAGATTTGGTGCCTGTGTGCTGTAGACTGATACCATCAGTCAGAAGCATCAGTCATCAGATGCCATCAAAGAGGCAAGGTCTGTCCCATTTCTCTTCAAAAGTGTTTGACACTGTTTCCCACAGCCTCCTCCTGGACAAACTGGCAAGATGCAGATTGGATGGGTGGTCTGCGAGGTGGGTAGGAAAATGGCTAACAGGTCGCACTCAGAGGGTGCTGTTCAATGGTGTTCGATCCCCTACAAAGGGAAAGGAAGAAGGTAGAATAAGAGACCACACTGGATTAACAAAGAGCTTTTGGGTGTGCTTAAAAGCAAAAAAGAAGTATACCGGCTATGGAAAGGCAGCCAAATAGCCATCGAGGACTACAAGAACCTTGCTAGGGCATGCAGAGATGCAGTCAGGAAGGCTAAGGTTCAGCTAGAACTGAAATTGGCCAAAGATGTCAAGAACAACAAGAAAGGGTTCTTCAGGTACGTGAGCAGTAAGCAGAAGCACAGGGAAGACAGAGGCCCATTACTAAACAGGGCAGGGAAACTAGTCACTAATAATGCTGACAAGGCAGAGATTCTCAGTACCTTCTTTGCCTCTGTCTTTACCGGCATAGCTGGACCTCAGATCACAGGATCAAGTAGCTACGACAGCACATGTGTTGACCCACCAGTAGCGGAGGAAGGGCTGGTCTGTGGCCTCTTGCAAGGGCTCGACCCACATAAATCTACGGGCCTGGATGGAATCCACCCCGGGGTGCTAAGAGAAGTGGCTGACATTGTTGCGAGGCCACTGTCTATAATCTCTGAAAAATTGTGGAGATCAGGGGATATCCCTGATGACTGGAAGAGGGCAAATGTCATACCCATCTACAAGAAAGGCCCAAAAGAGGACCCAGGAAACTACAGGCCCATTAGTCTTGCTTCAGTCCCTGAGAAAGTAATGGAATGAGTCCTCCTAGAAACTATCACAAGCCAAATGAAGCAGGTGACTGGGAAAAGCCAGCATGGACTTACCAAGGGCAAACCATGCCTGACTAGCCTGATCACCACCTACAACAAAATAACATTTTCTGTTGAAGTGGGGAGAGCAGTGGATGTTGTTTACCTGAATTTCTGCAAAGCATTCAACACTGTTTCCCATGGCAGATACAGTTTGGTCTGCGAGGTGGGTAGGAAATTGGCTAACAGGCCACACTCAGAGGGTGGTGGTCAATGGTTTTTACTCAGGCTGGCAGCCTGTCACAAGTGGGATCCCCCAGGGGTTGATACTGGGCCCCATGCTGTTCAACATCTTCATAAATGACCTGGATGATGGGATTGAAAGCACCCTCACCAAGTTTGCTGATGACACTAAACTGGGTGGTGAGGTGGACACGTCAGAAGGGTGAGCCATCTTACAGAGAGACCTGAACAGGCTGGAAGAGTGGGCTAGCAAGAACAGTATGAAGTTTAACAAGGACAAGTGCAAAGTCCTGCACCTGGGTCAGAATAACCAAAGAGCCCAGTACAGGCTAGGATCTGTGTGGCTGGGGAGCAGCCTTGCTGAAAGGGACCTGGGGGTCCTGGTGGACAACAAGCTGAACATGAGTCAGCAGTGCGCTGCTGCAGCAACAAAGGCAAATCAGATCCTGGGCTGCATCCGCAGGGGCGTTGCTATCAGAGATAGAGATGTGATCATCCCACTCTACTCAGTGCTTGTCAGGCCACACCTGAAGTACTGTGTCCAGTTCTGATCCCCACAATTCAAGAAAGACACGGTTCAGAGGAGGGCCGCGAAGATGATCAAAGGGCTGGAGAACCTGCCCTATGAGGAAAGACTGAAGGAGTTAGGTCTTTTCTCCCTGGAGAAGAGAAGGCTCGGAGGACCTCATCACAGTATTCCAGTACTTAAAGGGTGGCCACAAAGAGGACGGAGGCTCTCTCTTCACAAGGAGCCACATGGAGAAGACAAGGGGTTGTTGTGGTTTAGCCCCAGTCGGCACTTAAGTACCACACAGCTGCTTGCTCACCCTCCCCCCCTGGTGGGATGGGGGAGAGAATCGGAAGAGCAAAAGTAAGAAAACTTGTGGGTTGAGATAAGAACAGTTTAATAATTGGAACAACAACAAAATAATAATAATAATAATAAATTGTAATGAGAAGGAAAACAACAAGAGAGTGAGAGAGGAACAAAACCCAGGAAAAAACAAGTGATACAACCACTCACCACCTGCCAACTGATGCCCAGCCAGTCCCTGAGCAGTGATCGCTGCCCCCTGGCCAACTCCCCCCAGTTTATATACTGAGCATGATGTCATATGGTATGGAATAGCCCTTTGGCCAGTTTGGATCAACTATCCTGGCTGTGCCCCTTCCCAGCTTCTTGTGCACCTGGCAGAGCATGGGAAGCTGAAAAGTCCTTGACCAGTGTAAACACCACTTAGCAACAACTAAACCATCAGTGTGTTATCAATATTATTCTCATACTAAATCCAAAACACAGCACTATACCAGCTGCTAGGAAGAAAATTAACTCTATCCCAGCCGAAACCAGGACAGTGTACAAGTTGTACGGGGAGAGGTTTCATCTTGATATAAGAAAAAAATTTTTTACAGTGAGAACAATCAATCATTGGAACAACGTCCCCAGGGACGTGGTAGAGTTCCCATCACTGGAGGTTTTCAAGATACGATAGGACAGGGTGCTAGATAATCTCATCTAGGCTCCCTTTCCCACAAAAGGTTAGACGAGATGATCTTTTGAGAATTCTATGTGTGAATTCTATGATTCTATACCTGGGAATTCTATGATTCTATGTCGGTTCTAACTATTTCTCCTGCCCTATTTATCAGGAGGGGTACATTTTCTTTAATCTTCCTTTTCTGTTAAATGTACCTAAATGTACCTGTAGAAGCTCTTCAAAGACTCAGAGAATGGTTGAGGTTGGAAGGGACCTCTGGAGGCTGTCTTGTACAACCCCACTGCTCAAGCAGGGCTATCTAGAGCCCGTTGCTCAGGACCATGTCCAGACAGCTTTTGAATATCTCCAAGGAGGGAGACTCCACAACCTCTCTGGGCAACCCTTTCCAGTACTCAGTCACCCTCACAGTCAAAAAGTGTTTCCTGATGTTCAGACGGAACCTCCTGTGTTTCATTTTGTGCCCACTGCCTCTTGTCCTGTCAAGATCCCCCCTGAACCTTCTCTTCTCTAGGCTAAACAGTCCCGGCTATCTCCTCCTCTCCTCATATGTGAGGTGCTCCAGTCTCTTAATCATTTTCATGGCCCTTCATTGGACTCTCTCCAGTATGTCCATGTCTCTCTTGTACTAAGGAGCCCAGAACTGGACACAGGACTCCAGGTGTGGCCTCACCAGTGCTGAGGGGAAGGATTACCTCCCTCCACCTGCTGGTAATACTTTGTCTAATGCAGCCCAGGATACCACTTGCCCTCTTTGCAGCAAGGGCACATTGCTGGCTCATGTTCAACCTGGTGTCCACCAGGACCCCCAGGTCCTTTTCTGCAAAGCTGCTTTCCAGCTAGGCAGTACCCAGCATATATTGGTGCCTGGGGTTGTTCCTCCCCAGGGGCAGGACCTTGTACTTCCCCTTGTTGAACTTCATGAGGTTCCTGTCAGCCCATTTCTCCAGTCTGTTCAGGTCCCTCTGGATGGCAGCACCACCTTCTGCCAGTGCTGTCATCAGCCACTCCTCCCACTTTTGTGTCACCAGCAAACTTGCTGAGGGTACACTCTGCCCCATCATCCAGATCATTAATGAAGATGTCGAACAGGACTGGACCCAGTATTGATCCATCAGGCACACTGCTAGTCACTGGCCTCCAACTAGAGTTTGCGCTGCTGATCACCATCCTCTGGGCCTGGTCACTCAGCCAGTTTTCAGTTCACCTTACTGTCTGTTTATTCAGCTTGTACATCAGCTTCTGTATGGGATCTTATGGGAGACAGCGTCAAAGGCCTTATTGAAGTCTAGGTAGACAATATCCACTGCTCTCCACTCATCTACCAGGCCAGTCACTTCATCACAGAAGTTTATCAGGTTCATCAAGCATGACTTCCCCTCGGTGAAACCAGCTTTTTTTGCTGAGAAAAAAATTGTCGAGTACCTCAGCCTTCTCCATGTCGGTTGTCACTAGTTCGCATGTCTTATTTATCGGGGGTGGGTACATTTTCTTTAATCTTCCTTTTCTGGCCAATGTACCTGTAGAATCCCTTCTTATTATTCTTTGCATCCCTTGCCAAATTCAGCTCCAGCTGTGCCTTAGCTTTCCTAATCCCATCCCTATGCATCCAGGTAGTGTCCCAGGATGCTATATTCTTCCCAGGATACATGTCCCTGGTTCCACTGCCTATGCATTTCCTTCTTACACTTTAGTTTCACCAGGAGGTCCTTACTCAGCCAGGCTGGTCTCCTGCCTTCTTTGCCTGATTTCTTACACATGGGAATCGAGAGGTCTTCCGCTCTAAGAAAAATGTCCTTGAAGAGCTGCCAGCTATGTTCAGCTCCTTTGTCCCTGAGGGCAGTTTCCCAGGAGGTCACATCCACTAGTTCCTTAAACAACTGAATGTTTGCTTTCCTAAAATTAAGGGTCCTGACTCTACTCTTCACTTGGCCCGTAGCTCTCAAGGTTGTGAATTCCACCAGGGCATGATCACTGCAGCCCAGGCTGCCACCAGTCTTGACCTCTCCAATTAGTTCATCTGTGTTGGTGAGCAAGAGGTCCAGTAACCCTTCTCCTCTGGTTGGGCTGTCTACCACCTGGATTAAGAAATTATCCTCGACACACTCCAAGAGTCTCCTGGACTGCTAGCATCTTGCTGTGCTGCTTTTCCAGCAGATGTCAGAGTGATTGAAGTCCCCCAGCAGGATCAGAGCCTGCGATTGTGATGTTTCCTGTAGTTGATGTAAGAACGCTTTGTCAATTCCTACTCGTTGCTGATTCCTAATCATTGCTGATTCCTGATCATTGCTCTCAAGACTCTTTGTCCTGGTTTTGGCTGGGATAGAGTTAATTTTCTTCCTAGTAGCCGGTATAGTGCTGTGCTTTGCATTTTAGTATAAGAATAATATTGATAACATGCTGATGTTTTGGCTGTCGCTAAGCAGTGTTTACATTGGTCAAGGATTTTCCCCCCTTCAGCTCCCCATGCTCTGCCAGGTGCCCAAGAAATGGGAAGGGGCACAGCCAGGATAGTTGATCCAAACTGACCAAAGGGCTATTCCATACCATATGATGTCATGCCCAGTATATAAACTGGGGGGAGTTGGCCGGGGGGTAGCGATCACTGCTCGGGGACTGGCTGGGCGTCGGTCGGCGGGTGGTGAGCGGTTGTATTTTTTTTTTTTTAATATATATTTTTTCCCTTTTTTTCCCTTCCCTTGGGTTTTGTTCCTCTCTCTCTCTCTCGTTGTTTTTTTCCCTCTCATTATAATTCATTATTACTATTACTATTATTTTGTTCCAATTATTAAACTGTTCTTATCTCAACCCACGAGTTTTCTTACTTTTGCTCTTTCGATTCTCTCCCCCATCCCACCGGGGGGGGGGGAATTGAGCAAGCGGCTGCGTGGTGCTTGGCTTCCGGCTGGGGCTAAACCACGACACTCTTCTATGCTCCCTCCCAGAGCCACTTCTCTTTCCTTTCCTCCTTGTCCTGAAAATCCTGACACAGCTCTCCTTCTGGCCTGCTTCACCCAAGCTTTCTGCCAAGCTGACCCCATAGAAAGGAAGGTGAACAACCCTGTTTCTAGATACAGCTTTTAACCAGAACATATAATTGAGGGGAAGATGATAGAACATGTATGTGTCTAGCACCCCAGAAGAGCTTCCTGGAACAGGGTCAGAGCGACAAACTCAGCTGGACTTTGCTGGGGACATAAAGGCTCTAGCAAGGAAAAAGCCCTTGGCCTCCAGAATCACATCATCACTGAATGATACTCACTCAGCCATTTCTGCAAAGCAACAGCAAGGAGAAAGAAGAAGCAGAGCATTACCAGCACCACCACCAATCACAGACATTCACAGACACAACAAACAGTTTGGTATGAGATTTCCCTGACTGACAAGTTTTATATATCTAGAGAAATTCTCACAATTAGAATGAAAACACTCATGACAAACACCAAAAAACACCAATGAGCATTTAGAAACAATATAAAAGAAGGTTTTTCAAGCCTCAGATATTAATTTAGTGGTGGAATGTATTTGGTTTACATGGCAAGGTTTTGTAGCGGAGGGGGCTGCAGGGATGGCCTCTGTGAGAATAGGTCAGGGGCTGCCTCCATGCCAAACACAGACGGCTCCAGCCAGCTCCGCAATGGACAGCCAGGACAGGACAGGACAGGACAAAGCTCAGCCACTGGACAAAGCTGAGCCAGTCAGCGACGCTGGTGGCACCTCTGTGAAACCATATTTAAGAAGGGGTAAAAATGCTGTGCAGCAGTGTGAGAAGTGAGGAAATAAGAGTGTGAGAAACAACCCTGCAGACACCAAAGTCAGTGAAGAAGGAGGGGGAGGAGGTGCTCCAGGCACAGGAGCAGATTCCCCTGCAGCCCATGGAGAGGACCATGCTGGAGCAGATAGCCGCACTGCAGCCCCTGGAGGACCCCATGCCAGAGTAGGTGGATATGCCCTGAAGGAAGCTGCAGCCTGTGGAGAGCCCACACAGGAGCAGGCTTTCTGGCAGGAACTGCAGCCCATGGAGAGGACCCATGCAGGAGCAGTTCTTGAAGAACTGTAGTCCATCGGAAGGACCCAGGCTGGAGCAGGGGAAAAGTGTGAGGAGGAAGAAACAGAGATGAAGTGTTATGAACTGACCACAACCCCCATTCTCCATCCCCCCTGTGCCAGGGTGTGTGTGTGGGGTGGGGTGGGGGGGGGGAGGTAGATGACTCAAGAATGAAGGAGTGAAGTTGATCCTGGGAAGAGGGGGGTGGGGGGAAGAGGGAGGTTTTTTGTTTTGTCTTTGTTTCTCACCATCCTACTCTATTTTTAATTGGAAATAAATTAAATTAATCTTCCTCAAGTTGAGTCTGTTTTGCCTGTGATGGTAATTGGTCTTTATCTCAACCCATGAATTCTTCCAAAACAGAACAGCTATGTAGACAAGAAAAGGAAACTTTAAACACAGTACTACTTGCTTACAGAACCCAAAAGGTGGGCTTCTAAAGCTTTCCTTCCAAGAGGTTGCAAAAGACAATAAAATAACCAGATTATTCTATAATTCTATTTCTTCTATTTCCTTCAGCTTAAACTAAAGCATTCAGTAGCAAGTGGTCAAACAATGTAGTTGCATTCTAAATTTTAGAAAAAATTCTGACAAAATAAAATGTAAAAAAATTGGGTTTGCCACACCAAGCATGCCCATAAGTGTCACCAGGAAGTGACACAGTGAAACTCAACCCAACCTGATACACCATTTCACAGAGCAACACAGCCCTTGGAAGTATTCCAAGGCTTTAATTCCTGTGAAAAACAAAAAGAAAATTTCCCTTTTGTACCATTTCTTTGGATGAAATATGATAAAAGCAAAATGCAGGAGTCCTGCAACAGCTGTGTAAGGAATGTCACATACAGAAATGTTCCCTGAAATAAAGCACTGGTAAGAAAACTTTTGTTTTCTTGTCTGGTAAGAGATGATGAGCTAAAAACTCTGTTGGGCAGATTGGAAAGTGAAGGCAGTAGAACAGCCTTCAGAACTATGACAGAACTGTGTCATAGTAGGAACACTTCTTGCTTGCCTACATCCAATGCACAGAAAAGGAGTCTCCTGCTCAGACAGATATAGCAACTTCCCTGCAGTCCCTTAGTGCTACATTAAAAAGGACAGAAGTGGTATTGGCACCCTGGATTATAGGCTTTAGCCAAAATCCTTATGTTGAGTCACCTTTGGTTTAGCCTGCAAGAGACAAAGCAGTAAATCATATGAATCCTGGTTTTTTAACCTCTACTGTTCTACAGTAAATTTTTTCAACATTTTATATGCTAAGAGTTCACAGCATCTGTGATAACACAGGCATAGGAATTTCTTTATCACTCTGATAGCAAACAGTGATTTCTGCATGGCCCACACAAACATAAAGAGATTTTTAGTGTAAATACAGACACATTAACTTACAGACTAATCAAATGCAGCACAATAAAGCTGTTTTGACTCATTAGTGTGTCAGATTCCAAAGTGTACTGACCCACATATATCAGGTGTAACTAAGATAAAAGAGACCCATCTCCACCTCAGCTGCAGATTTCAGGACTTCAGAATTTTAAATGACAGTCCTACCAGCTCCTTAGCTGCTTTCCCTACCACCAAACCCCTATCCTAGTGAGCTAGATCTGACTATGAAGGTAACATGCTGGAAATGGTATTGCCATGCAATATCAGCTTCTGAAAAGCTAGCATTGAAACTGATTTTTAAGCAAAGTACAAAGGCTACTGTATTGGGTGTATGTGGCAAGGTTTTGGTAGTGGGGGACGACACTGTAGGACCGGCAGAGAGAAACCGCTATGTCCTGACCGCAACCTCCTCGTGCGCCACCTGTCGCCTCATCGAAGGCACTGAGTGTAACTACGATAACAACCCAGGGGTGAAGTGCTTGGAGTGAAGTTGAGCCTGGGAATGAAGCTGAGTCTGGGAAAAGGAAAGGAAAGGTGTTTTCCCTAAGTGTGTAAATGTTTGTTTCTTTTTTGTTGTTGTTTCCCAATACCCGAAACACTAATTCAATATTTATTTTAATTTGCAATAAATTATTTTCCCCAAGTCTAGTCTGTTTTGCTTGTGACAGTAATCGGTAAGCAATCTCCCTGTCTTTATCTTGACCCACGAGCTTTATCACTCCTGTTCTTCCTATTTTCTCCCCTCATCCCACTGAGGAGGGGGAGTGAATGAGCAGCTGGGTGGGAGTGTGGCTGCTAGCTGGGGCCAACACAACATAGCTGTCAACATCCTTTGTACTTGGCAAACTTAGAACTCCGGACAGATGACAAAATTCTGCTACTGAGATTCTACACACCACTCCTAGTTACTCACACGTCCATTTAACAGTACAAAGAAAAATTGGACATGAGCCAGCAATGCACACTTGCAGCCTGGAAAACCAATCGTATCCTGGGCTGCATAAGAAGCAGCATGGCCAGCATGTCGAGAGAGGTCATTCTCCCCCTCTACTCCACTCTCATGAGACCCCACCTGGAGTACTACATCCAGCTCTGTGGTCCCCAGCACAAGAAAGACATGGACCTGTTAGAGCGGGTCCAGAGGAGGGCCACAAAAATGGTCAGAGGCCTGGAACACCTCTCCTCTGAAGAAAGGAGTTGGGGTTGTTCAGCCTGGAGAAGAGAAGGCTCCGGAGACACCTTATTGCAGCCTTTCAATACTTAAAGGGGGCTTATATACGAAAGACAGAGAGACACTTTTTACCAGGGCCTGTAGTGACAGGACAAGAGGCAATGGTTTTAAACTGAAAGAGGGTAGGTTTAGATTGGACATAAGGAAGAAATTTTTTATGATGAGGGTGGCGAGACACTGGAACAGCTTGCCCAGAGAAGTTGTGGATGCCCCATCCCTGGAAGTGGTCAGGTTGGAGGGGGCTTTGAGCCACCCAATCTAGTGAAAGATGTCCCTGCCCATGGCAGGGGGATTGGACTAGATGATCTTTGAAGGTCCCTTCCAACCCAAACCATTCTACGAAAGCTCAATGGAAAGTTTGGGGTTGTATTGGTGGATAAAGCTTCATTCTCTTTGCTAGAGCACTGGAGAAAATCCTTTGCAATGCTTCTACCCCCAACCAATAGCTGTTGGTAGAAGCCCTTGAATGAAAGTACCAGGATTTTTCCAAGTCACATGTGCATGCACATAACTTTCATCAGTTTCACAGGATGATGTTGTCTTATTCTGGGCTGGAGCTACAACAAAATATATTATTTTAATACCTGTTTGAGAGGTTTGATGAGAACACAGCAGCAGGGTTAGGACTCATTTTTTCTCTTTGCTTGGGTTCAACCAGTTACAACTCATTTCCTTTCCCCTTTTACCAACAAAGTTTACATTTAAGTTTGGGTAGTACTGTTCCTCTAAATGGAGACATTTCTTCATTTTTTACTAGACTGGATTTTAGAGAAATACAGCTAGGTTTTCCTTGTAATCACCACCACCACCACCACCACATCTCCTGGCAAGTGTTGTGACCAGCAACAGACTGACAAAACAAAACAATATGTGGTTCCAAAGTTGATGGATTTTTTTTAATGTTATTGTGATGATGATGCTTTTTTCCTTGCCCAAATGACATTTCATCAAAATAGGTGCCTTGATGCAGAAAATCTGTTCTGACAAAACTGCACTTTCTTAAGCAAAAGCAGTGCTAGGAAGGCTTGGCTGGTTTTTCTGATTGTGAACATCAATGATATTTCAAAGCCATTAAAGTTTTCTGGAAAAAATATTAGGTTTAATATCTAATTAATATTTCTTGAACATTCTTGTACCACACTGCAAGCATAAGATCAAACAAAGCACAATCTGATGAGCTGTCTGCACAATCCCTTTCCCATCCTCACTGGGTTTTGAAAACTGAAGGAAAATGTGTGGGAAAGCTCTAATTCAAAGTTGTTTGGTTTTATGTTTGTGTTGCAAAACACTTGAAACAAGGTGTGACTATTAGTCATATAGCAAGTATTGTGTATGTATAAACATCTGTGCTTGAGAGTTCTGAAGTAATTTGGTGCAGGGATTAGCAACTAGGAATGCTCTTTTTCTGCATTTGAAACTCATGGGAATGGTTGAAATAAGGAAAGGAAGGAGTGAATATTGTCTGTGGTGAGTCCACTGTTTTCCCTCAGTTAAACAAAAACTTGGGAAAGAATTATTGCAACATTTGAGAAATCATAGTAACATTCAGAAGTCGCATGCTAACAATAGTACATGACTTAGGTCAGGTCCCAGCATCTTCTCTTGTAAAATTCTTATCTCTCTGGTCTCTTTAAGGCACAGGCTTTCATCAGTGTTCCTGTATATGAATTTGGGATTGCCATTTATGCTCTGCTCTTTGGAAACCTTGGGCCTGGCAGCTTCTAATAGTTCTTGCTGTTGAAAGGAACTGAGAAATCCAGATTCCAAAACCAGAGCTACTTACTATCAGGGACATATTCTGCTTGTACTTGTAAAATTCAGATGGGCTCCAACAGGCAGAAATTTCGCAGCCTGATTGGTTATCCAGCAGCTTTATGTATATACATGATTCTTGGTACAGTTAGACTTGGGTGATACTAGCTGTATTACAGCTATTAAGAATCCTGGGTATTTCTGCTCTACTTAACTCTCTTTGGCTATTAAAAGATCCGAATTACACTTCTGGTACTGGTAGGAGGCATATAGCATGCAGGCACTTAGGTAGGTTCCTGAACATGACATTTGAAGGGACCAGGGACATATTTGCTGTGAACAACAGTACTACCACAAAAGCTGATACAACTCCAGCATGGTGCAAGCAGGTCCATTTGCCTGCTCTCAACCTACACAGGCAAAAAAATGTTTGCAGCAACAGATAAGACATGCTTTTCCACATAACTCAGACTTGGCTGACAGATCCTATTGGCACATTTCTCTGAAGCCCAGCTCTTTGTGAGCTTTAAAAGACAGACTGGATAAGAACACCCAGCTATGCAACAGTAAATGCAGACAAGTAACCCCATGCCCTGGGGGACCAAAGCCTTCCAGATGGTTTGCATGAACTCACCTTGTGTAGTGACTGTCTCCATGGAGTAGTTTATCCACATGCCACCTCCATCTCTGCATCAGTAGGTGCTCACCAAGCTCACCAATGTGGCAGCACTTACCTCTGGCTTGTGATGTTCAGACACTATTCATCTAAATTAAGCAGAAAGAAAACACACACCTGCATGCTAATGGCTGTATCTAGAGATATCCAGATTCCTGTTGAAAGTGGCAGTGCTTTCCCCTTTATTAGCTATGTACACAGAGATAATTGGGCATGATGACTTGTGCAGACAGACCCAGTTCCCCCTTCATGAAAGACCTGCATTTGTTTGTTATTATTTCAGGTTCTGTCAGCTCTGCAGTGATCACACTACTCAGGCATACCCTTATGGGCAGAGTGATGAAGCATGAGGAACACCTTGAGAAACTGGGATAAACAGCCAGAGCTGAGTCTTCATCAGGCCCTTCCTTGCTTGGGTCCTGTTCTGTGTCTGAGATCCCAAACATTGCTTAAATACGTGTTAGTATAATTGTATCACCCACTAGGAAAATGGTTTGTGTCAGAGAGAACTAATATTTAGTAACGAAGGAGGGGAGCTGTTTGGATGATGAACCTCTGTTGCTCATTCCATCTCCCTGCTATGACTGTAGTAATACACTTGAATAAATAGGAAGTGGGTTAGGACTTGTGCCAGACTTGTGCTTCTGTCTAACAGAATTTGGGCTCTTCCTTTCAATCACTGTCACTCCAATGCTAACAATGGTTCCTCAGGCTGTTCTCAGGGGATTGAGGTTTCTAGTGGGTATAACCAGAATGGAGCAGCATTGTCTTTCCCTTAGGTAGGGTAGGCACATGGGGTTGGGACTTCACTAACCCGCCACTGAATAAACACTTAGCTAATTTTTGTTTGCAAAAAACTCACATGCACCCTCGGTAGCCCCAGGGGCACAATTCAGAGTTTATTCAAGGATGCCAAAAGACCTGTTCTACCAGGCTTTTATTTCCAAAATCATCAATTAGAATTAACAAAGCATTATGTCAGTCCAGAGTGCCATTGTGGGAAAATCTGGTTTGTGAAAGGAAGACAAGGAACCAGTGAGAATGACAACAAAATGAGAGGTTCTGACTGGTCCAGAAGCACAAATCATAGGAAAGCTTCTTACAGTGAAGAGCAAGAAGATGTAAGTGACAGAGGCTCTCCGTAAAAAAGAGAGCAAATTCTTCTTCTCTACTTTGGTCTGGGTACCCTACCTTTGGGTCTAGCTGCTAATCCAGTTCTTCTGCAGATTGTTGTGTCATAGTAGCCCTATTCTGTGTAGCCTTAGATTCACTGTGTCAGACAGTAATTCCTAGGAGGCTGAAGTGACCTAGAAGGTGAAGAAGGGTCATCTCAAACCTTCAGGTTTTCAGGCCAAGAAGAGGCAAAGTCTTGGGAGGGGAAGCCACCATTCCTCAAGAATGTATCTGGTGCTTCTAGCTCAGGTTGGAACTTCTAGAGTCCATTTTCTGTCATCAGCTGCAGAGTGGTTCTTTCTTAACACAGTCCAAAATACCCCAGGTCACAGAGGTTTAGAAGCAAAGCACAGCACAGAACACTGCCAAGACAAATGTTTGGCTGGAAAAGGAGCCAGGCATGTACCCTTTCAATGAGCAGCTGGGATACCAGAGACCTTCAGCACCAATGGACTGCAACAGCTGAAATCTTCCATGGCTCGGAAACTCCCCTGTTCTTCAGAGCTAGCCACCTTCAGCAAGTGAATAGACAACCTGAGTACTGAGTACACTTTCCTTCCCACCCACCTGTTCAGGAAAGCTGTCACTCGCTCCAGCAAAGCTCTGTAAGCTAAGAGGCAATCCTCTAGAAGTGTGTTGTGACCGGGATGGAATCTCGGAGATCCTTTACTCAGCAAGCACTCTCATGAAGGAGGAACTTCCCAGGCATCTCTTCCTTCACTTTCTTTTTAGGTAAATTAGATTATGGGGCCACAACCCAGCAAACAGACAACAGCAGGACTGTGGGGATGCAGACAACATGGGTGTGAGGACCCACCCCTAGTATTAAGGTAAGTGCAATCTCTGGAGAAGGTGAAGGATGGAAGCTGGTGAATTCTGGCACCAAGAGGAAGGCTCCTGACCCACCTAAGGGTTTACAACTACAAACTAGGTTCACCACCCTCAAAGTTGAAGAGAAGCAGATATGCCTTCAAGCAAAGGATATGGTGGTCCACCTGACCCTAAACCATGCGACACTACCAGGAAGAAGCGGCGAGTGATCATAAAGGGTGACTCCCTCATGCAGGGGACAGAGGCACCCCATCTTCCAACCTGACCTATCAACAAGAGAGGTTTGCTGCCTGCTGGGGGCCCAGATCTGGGATATTGTGGAGGGACTGCTGAAGCTGGTCTGACCTTCTCACTACTACCCCCTGCTATTTTTCCATGTGGGCACAAATGATACTGCTGGAGGAAACCTGGACAGTATCAAAAGTGAATACAGAGATCTGGGGGAGGTAGTCAAGAGCATGGGGGCCCTGGTGGTGTTCTCAATCCTGCTGGTGAGGGGAAAGAGTGTGAGAAGTGCACTAATAGTATAGGCTGCAGAACTGGTGTTGGTGACAGGGTTTTGGGTTCTATGACCATGGGACCCTGTTTGCAGATCAGCATCTACTTGGGAGAGATGGGACCCACCTCACTAAGTGGGGCAAAGGTATCTTTGCCAGCAGGATGGCTGATCTCATAAGAAGGGCTTTAAACCAATGTCGTGGTTTAACCCCAGCTGGCAACTAAGCACCACACAGCCGCTCACTCACTCCCCCCGCAGTGGGATGGGGGAGAGAATTAGAAGAGTAAAAGTGAGAAAACTCGTGGGTTGAGATAAAGACAGTTTAATAAGTAAAGCAAAAGCCACTCACACAAGCAAAGCAAAGCAAGGAATTCATTCACTCCTTCCCATGGGCAGGCAGGTGTTCAGCCATCTCCAGGAAAGCAGGGCTCCCTCACGCGTAACCATTACCTGGGAAGACAAATGCCATCACTCTGAATGTCCCCCCCTTCCTTCTTCTTCCCCAGCTTTATATACTGAGCATGATGTCATATGGTATGGAATAGCCCTTTGGTCAGTTTGGATCAACTATCCTGGCTGTGTCCCCTCCCAGCTTCTTGGGCACCTGGCAGAGCATGGGAAGCTGAAAAGTCCTTGACCAGTGTAAACATTACTTAGCAACAGCCAAAACATCAACATATTATCAATATTATTCACATACTAAAATCCAAAACACAGCACTATACCGGCTACTAGGAAGAAAATTAACTCTATCCCAGCCGAAACCAGCACAACCAAGAATGAGAGAAGAGGGAGAGAGTAACCAGCAGCCCTGTGAGGGAGTGACAGACAGGGTCAATGAGCAAAGGGCCTGGGGTGATGTGACAGGAAGGGATCACAAAATCAGCAAAATGGGGCTTAAGTGGAGTCACTTCCAGCATTTGCATTGAAGCAAGGAAGTTCCTACAAGGCCCCATTATGGAGAAATTCCCCAAACCCTCTTCAGGAACTCAACATGCTGGGGTGCCTCTCTAAAGTGTCTGTACAGTAATGCACACAGTATGGGGAATAAACATGACGAGTTAGAGATATGTGTGCAGTTGCATGGCTACAATCTTGTTGGGATCATAGAGACACGGTGGGATGGCTCCCATGACTGGAGTGTTGCGATGGAGGCATACAGACTCCTTTAGGAAGAACAGGCCGGGAAGATGAGGGAGAGTTGCCCTTTATGTGAGAGAGCAGCTGGAGTGCATGGAGCTCTGCCTGGGGATGGATGAGGAGCTGACAGAGAGCTTATGGGTTAGGATTAAAGAGAAAACAGGTAAGGGTGGCATTGTAGTGGATGTCTGCTACAGGCTGCCTGATCAGGAAGAACAAGCGGATGAGACCCTCTACAGACAGATAGGAGCAGCCTCATGCTCCCAGGCCCTGGTCCTCATGGGGGACTTCAACCACCCCGATATCTGCTGGAGGGACAACACAGCAGGACATAAGCAATCTGGGAGGTTCCTGAAGAGCATCGATGACAACTTCCTAACACAAGAGATAGAGGAGCCAAGGAGGAGAGGTGCTCTGCTGGACCTCATACTCACCAACAAGGAGGGGCTTGTTAGAAATGTGAAGGTCAAAGGCAGCCTTGGCTGCAGTGACCATGAGATGTTGCAGTTCAGGGTCCTGAGGGCAGGGAGAAGGGTGAAAAACAAGATCACAACCTTGGACTTCAAGAGAGCAGACTTTGGCCTCTTCAGCAATCTGCTTGGAAGAGTCCTATGGGATAGGGACCTTAAGGGAAGAGGGAACCAAGAAAGCTCATTAATATTCAAGATTCACCTTCTCGAAGCTCAAGAGTGGTCCATCCGAATGAATAGGAAGTCAGGCAAAAATGCCAGGAGGCCTGAATGGATGAACAAGGAGCTCCTAGCCAAACTCAAACACAAAATGAAGTATACAGAGGGTGGAAGCAGGGACAAGTAACTTGGAAGGAATATAGAAACATTGTCCAAGAATCCAGGGATGATGTAAAGCCCACCTGGAGTTGAATCTGGCCAGGGATGTCAATGGCAACAAGAAGACCTTCACTAAGTACATAGGTGACAAAAGGAAGGCTAGGGAAAATATGGGTCTGCTGCTGAATGAGGCAGGGGACCTAGTTACACAGGACATGGAACAGGCTGAAATACCAAATGCCGCCTTTGCCTCAGATTTTACTAGCAAGACCAACCTTCAGGAATCCCAGGTCCCAGAGACCAGGGGGAAAGGCTGGAGCAAGGAAGACGTACCCTTGGTGGAAGAGGCTCAGGTCAGGGAATACTTCAGCAAACTGGACATACATAAGTCCATGGGCCCTGATGGGATGCACCCACGAGTGCTGAGGGAGCTGGCAAATGTCATTGCAAGGCCACTCTGGATAAACTTTGATCGAACATGGCGATTGGGAGAAGTGCCCGAAGACTGGAGGAAAGCAAATGTGATCCCCATCTTCAAGAAGGGCAAGAAGGAGGACCCAGGGAATTACAGGCCGGTCAGCCTCACCTTGATCCCTGGGAAGGTGATGGCGCAGCTAAGAAGGACTTGGGGATACTGGTGGATGAAAAATTGGACGTGAGCTGGCAATGTGCACTTGCAGCCCAGAAAACCAATTGTATCCTGGGCTGCATAAAAAGAAGCATGGCCAGCAGGTCGAGGGAGGTCATTCTGCCCCTCTACTCTGCTCTCGTGAGACCCCACCTGGAGTACTGCATCCAGCTCTGGGGTCCTCAGTACAGGAAAGACATGGACCTGTTAGAGTGGGTCCAGAGGAGGGCCATGAAAATGATCAGAGGGCTGGAACACCTCTCCTCTGAAGAAAGGCTGAGAGAGTTGGGGTTGTTCAGCCTGGAGAAGAGAAGGCTCTGGGGAGACCTTATTGCAACCTTTCAATACTGAAGGGGACTTATATATGAAAGACAGAGAGACTTTTTACCAGGGCCTGTAGTGACAGGACAAGAGGCAACGGTTTTAAACTGAAAGAGGGTAGGTTTAGATTGGACATAAGGAAGAAATTTTTTATGATGAGGGTGGCGAGACTCTGGAACAGCTTGCCCAGAGAAGTTGTGGATACCCCATCCCTGGAAGTGTTCAAGGTCAGGTTGGAGGGTGTTGTCTGAAAAGTGGGATCTTTACCCGGTATGCAAGCCAATACACACAAGGTCAAGGTATTTCTTTTATTACAAGTTTGTGCAAAGTTGGGAACTAGGTCGTATTCCACAAAGCTAGTTCAAAGTTCGGTCAAGTAGGTACAATATTTATATGGTCTAGTTATACATATGCATTTTCTAAGTTCTTCCTTAGGAAAATTACTGGTTAATAATTACACAAAGCAGTTTTCTATTGGTCTATGTTTCTCTTGTTTCAACTTAAAGCTACAGTGCTACTTTAACATTCTGTGCATGCTTGAAAGAGGTGGGGGGATAGCTTTCTTTGGTCTTTAATTGAGTCAGTGGTCGTGATCTCCCCCTGCCACCTTTACCTTTCCCCTAGTTTCTGTAAATCCTGCTGACTTCATGTAGTGCCGTATCCTTCTAGCCCGGCAATCTCCCTTGTAACAAGACACGGTTAGTGTCTTGTTACAAGACACGGTTTACACGGTTTCCCACAGCATTCTCCTGGAGAAACTGGCTGCTCATGGCTTGGACGGGTGTACTCTTCGCTGGGTAAAGAACTGGCTCGATGGCCGGGCCCAAAGAGTGGTGGTGAATGGAGTTTACTCCAGTTGGCGGCTGGTCACAAGTGGTGTTCCCCAGGGCTCTGTGTTGGGGCCAGTTCTGTTTAATATCTTTATCAATGATCTGGATGAGGGGATCAAGTGCACCCTCAGTAAGTTTGCAGATGACACCAAGTTGTGAGGGAGTGTTGATCTGCTGGAGGGTAGGCAGGCTCTGCAGAGGGACCTGGACAGGCTGGATGGATGGGCCGAGGTCAACTGTATGAGGTTTAACAAGGCCAAGTGCAAGGTCCTGCACTTGGGCCACAGCAACCCCATGCAACGCTACAGGCTTGGGGAAGAGTGGCTGGAAAGCTGCCTGGCAGAGAAGGACCTGGGGGTGTTTGTTGACAGCCGCCTGAATATGAGCCAGCAGTGTGCCCAGGCGGCCAAGAAGGCCAATGGCATCCTGGCTTGTATCAAAAATAGTGTGGCCAGCAGGACTAGGAAAGTGATTGTGCCCCTGTACTCGGCGCTGGTGAGGCTGCACCTTGAATACTGTGTTCCGTTTTGGGCCCCTCACTACAAGAGAGACATTGAGGTGCTGGAGCGTGTCCAGAGAAGGGCAACGAAGCTGGTGAAGGGTCTAGAGCAGAAGTCTTATGAGGAGTGGCTGAGGGAACTGGGATTGTTTAGCCTGGAGAAGCGGAGGCTGAGGGGAGACCTTATTGCTCTCTACAACTACCTGAAAGGAGGTTGTAGAGAGGTGGGGGTCGGTCTCTTCTCCCAGGTAACAATGGATAGGACAAGAGGAAATGGTCTCAAGTTGCGCCAGGGGAGGTTTAGACTGGATATTAGGAAATTTTACTTCACCGAAAGGGTTATCAAGTATTGGAACAGGCTGCCCAGGGAAGTGGTTGAGTTGCCATCCCTGGAGGTATTTAAAAGATGTTTGGATGAGGTGCTTAGGGACATGGTATAGTGGTGGTCTTGGTAGTGTTAGGTTTACGGTTGGACTCGATGATCTTAAAGGTCTTTTCCAACCTATATGATTCTGTGATTCTGTGATTCTGTGAAGATGTTTCTTTTATCAGTCCTTGGAGTTCCTTGTCATAGTTTCTTCTTTGAAGGTTAGTGATTAACGAGGTCTGCATGTTCCCCTTTGATTATCAAGTATGCAAGTTAGTTAAACCTATACAAGACAACTATTCAACCCATAAATCTCAGATTTCAGATATCAAGGGGGCTTTGAGCCACCTGATCTAGTGAAAGATGTCCCTGTCCATGGTAGGGGATTGGACTAGATGATCTTTAAAGGTCCCTTCCAACCCAAACCATTCTATGATTCTATGATTCAAAGAGACAAGATGAGACGAGACGAGAAAGAAGAGAAAAAAGAGAAGAGAAGAGAAGAGAAGAGAAGAGAAGAGAAGAGAAGAGAAGAGAAGAGAAGAGAAGAGAAGAGAAGAGAAGAGAAGAGAAGAGAAGAGAAGAGACAGTAGGGTTCTGGAATCACTGTTTTACAAGTCTGTTAAACAAGTCTTAACATGTCTGGGGTGGGGAGAGGAGAGTTAAAGGGGAGAGTGGGGCTGAAGATGGTGGGGGAGCATGAAAAACTGAACATGTCTGTGGGGCAAGGGGCTAATCCTGTGAGTCTGACCAGACACTCCCTCACTGGCTCCCAAACCACTAGGATGACCATACAGTATTACTAAGGAAGCTTCTTTGTGCTCTGCTGCAAGATACAGGCAACCAGTGCCTACTAAAATGGAAAACCAGAACAAAATGCCAACTTAAGAAAAACGAGTGAAATGGAGACTGAATTTTAAGTTAAGTTTCACACAGAGCGGATGGGTGGTTGTGCTGGGGGAGCTCCACTTGCTCACAGTTGTGTGTGTGGGAGGGGTCTTACAGCTACCTGTAAGACCACTATAGGGTGCCTGCTTGTGCTATATGTGTTTCCTTATCCTTAGGTCGATGACCTTATAGAAAGCCTCAAAAAGTTCTGTCTGAGTGACTGAGCAGGTAGAAGACAGAAGTGTGCTGTGACCTGTTTGATTTTCTGCCCAGGCCTGCTGCAGTCAAAGAAAGGAGAAAGGGCATAGAAGGGACCATGTCATTCTAGGAAAAAAGGAAAAAAGGCTGAAGAAGCCTGACTGGCAACCAACTCCCCTTATATCCTGTCAACAAAGTTTCCTTGTACATGAGATAAACTGATTGTCCAGTGTTGCATTTCTTATATGTGTGCAGTAACAGCATGTCTGTAGACATGTCTATACCACTACTTCTGTTAAAAGACATTTACTATGCTCCTGGGAAGTTGGGAAGCTTTGGAGGTATAAATACCCTTTGTGAAGCCACTAAAAGGAAAACTGTTGATCTAAACAGAAGCCAAGTGGCAACCTGGCTTTGAAACCAGGATACTTAGAGCTTACACAAAATGGCAAGAAAGCACTTTAAAAGAAACAAAGTTAATGTGGCAGAAGTGGATCCACAGTTTTCCAAATACAACAGTGGTGTTAAGTACATCTTAATGGTGAAAGACATATTATCCAAACATGCCTAGGCCACTGATATAAAATGCAAAATGGGCTCTAAAATAGCCCAGGCTTTTAAAACAATTTTTAGGAGGAGGCAAATGCCTCAGAAATTAAAGACCAGCTGGGGAAAAGGATTTCTAAACCAGCCTTTAAACAAGCTGTTTAAGTAGTATAATGCTCACCATTTTGTTGCTAATAATGAAGAAAGGACAAAATCTGACGAGGACAGAATCTACAAAATCGAGAAGATTGTCTCTACAAAAGGGAAAGGAAGAAAGAAACAGATGCTGGTGAAGTGGCATGGCAGGCCCCAGAAACTGGATGGAAGCCTCCCAAGTCCAGGACATCTAGTGATTGGCAGTGGAGTGAGGGAAAAAGAAGGATGGTGGACAGGAGTCTCTACATCACACTACCCGGCAATGCCAGTGACAGAATTTTTCCACAAAACCCCAGCTTGAACTTCACCATACAGCTGGTGAGGCCCCTGGAGCTCTCAGGCAAGTGGAATGTGTGTCTGGCAGAAATACAGTACCTGCACAGCTGGAATAACAGCAACAAAGATGCCATCTTTGAAATAGCGCGGCAGGGTAAGACATGGCAGTGTACTTTGCAGAAAGGCTTTTACCCATCCCTCTCCATGTTGATGGAACATATGAACCATCTTATTAACCCCCACAACAAAGCTTCAGCTGTCGACTCTCTGGCAGCAAGCCTGGTCTATGACTCCATCATAAAACAAAGCTCAAAACATATGAAAAGCCTTAAATGTTTTCTAGCACATATTTTGGGGGCTTCTCTGGGTGTTGCTGCTAAGAAATATCCCTTTGTAACAGACATCACTGGAGTTTTAAACTCACTCTACCTCTACACAGATCTTGTAGAGCACCAGCTTGTCAGGGACATTTGGTCCCATTATTGCATGTGCTCTGACCAGTGGTAATAAAAATGAGATCATTACAGTGACATATGATAAGTCACATTATGTGCCTGTAAACCACGAAGACATTGACACGATCAGCACTGAAAAAAAGACTGACCAAAACAAGCACGTCTCATTTTGGACACTGAAATTGTAAGGGACCAGTTGTATCAGCTGAATGTTCACAGGTCCATGGGGCCTGATGGGATTCATCCCAGAGTACTGAAGGAGCTAGAGGATGTTACAGCATCCTCTCGATCATCTACCAAAGGTCTCGGGAGTCTGGGGAGGTCCCTGCTGACTGGAAGCTAGCCAACGTTATTCCAATTTACAAGAAGGGCAAGAAGGAAGACCCAGGAAACTACAGGCCTGTTAGTCTAACCTCAGAACCTGGAAAAACTATGGAGAAGATCATACTGGGTGCTATTGAAAGGCATTTAAAGAACAATGCAATCATCAGGTGCAGTCAACATGGGTTCACAAAGGGAAAGTCCTGTCTAACTAATTTAATATCCTTCTATGATAAGGTCACACACCTAGTAGATAAAGGGAAGGAGGTGGATGTAGTTTTTCTGGATTTCAGTAAGGCTTTAGGTACTGTCCCTCACAGCATCCTTCTGGACAAGTTGTCCAACTGTGAGATGAACAGGTACACGGTGCGCTGGGTGAAGAACTGGCTGAACGACAGGGCTCAAAGGGTTGTAGGGAATGGGCCTACATCTGGCTGGTGACCTGTGTTCCTCAGGGCTCAATTCTAGGGCCAGTTTTGTTCAATATATTTATCGGTCATCTGGTGCATCCAAATGCACTGTTAGCAAGTTTGCTGATGATACTAAACTGGGAGGTGCTGTTGACTCTCTCAAGGGACAAGAGGCCTTGCAGAGGGATCTGGATAGACTGGAGCATTGGGCAATCATCAATGGCATGAAATTTGACAAGACCAAATGCCGGATTCTGCACCTGACATGGAGTAATGCCGGGCACAAGTATAAATTGGGAGAGGAGTGGCTGGAGAGCAGCCCTGCAGAAAGGGATCTGGGGGTGCTGGTTGACAGCAGGCTCAATATGAGTCAGCAGTGTGCCCTGGCAGCCAAGAGGGCAAACCGCATCCTGGGGTGCATTAAACACAGTATAACCAGCTGGTCAAAATAAGTGATTATCCTGCTGTATTTAGCATTGGTGCGGCCTCACCTTGAGTATTGTGTGCAGTTCTGAGCCCCACAATTTAAGAAGGATGTTGGGGTCCTTGAATGCATCCAGAGGAGGGCAACAAAGCTGGTGAAAGGGCTGGAAGGTATGTCCTGTGAGGAGCAGCTAAGGACTCTGGGTTTGTCTAGTTTGGAGAAAAGGAGGCTGAGGGGCAACCTCATTGCTCTCTACAGCTTCCTGAGGAGGGGAAGTGGAGAGGGAGGTGCTGATCTCTTCTCCCTGGTATCCAGTGACAGGACACGTAGGAATGGCTCAAAGCTGTGCCAGGGGAGGTTTAGACTGGACATTAGGAAGCATTTTTTTACTAAGACAGTGGTCAAACACTGGAACAGGCTTCCTAGAGAGGTGGTGGATGCCCCAAGCCTGTCAGTGTTTAAGAGGCCTTTGGACAATGCCCTTAATAACATGCTTTAACTTTTGGTCAGCCCTGAAGTGGTCAGGCAGTTGGACTAGATGATCATTGTAGGTCCCTTCCAACTGAACTATTCTATTCTATTCTATTCTATTCTATTCTATTCTATTCTATTCTATTCTATTCTGTTTTGTTTTGTTTTGTTTTGTGAAGGTGTACTGGGTCTGGCTGGGATGGAGTTAACTTTCTTTAGAGCAGCCCGTAAGGTGCTGTGCTTTGCATTTGTGGCTAAAACAGTGTTGATAACACATCAATGTTTTGGCTATTCATGAAGAGTGCTCACACAACATCAAGGCTGTTTCTCCCAACCCCAGAGGCCAGTAGGTTGGGAAGGGACATAGTTGGGACAGCCGACCCAAACTGACCAAAGGGATATTCCATACCATATGACATCATGCTCAGCAATAAAAGCTGAGGGAAAGGGGGAGCATGCGGGGACATTCATGGTTATGGCGTTTGACTTCCCAAGCAACTGCTACACATGCTCAGGCCCTGCTTTCCAGGAAGCAGCTGGACTTCTGCCTGCCGATAGGAAGTAGTGAATGAATTCACATTTATGCTTTGCTTCCACATGCAGCTTTTGCTTTTCTTATTCAACTGTCTTTGTGTCAACCCACGAGCTTGTCCATCTTATTTTCTCCCCCTGTCCTGTTGAGGAAGGGGAATGAGAGAGTAACTGGGTAGGAGTCTGGCAGCCAGCCAAATTCAACCCACCACCGAAGGTGACTGTGAAGCTTCATCGTCAGCCCCAGAAGTCTCTGATATTTTAAGAAACCACTCCAAAATGGTAGTGGTAAAGAATTATAGGGATTCAGCCTTGTACATAAATTATTACAGGTCCCAGACAGGCAATGGTCTCTCTGGTTTTCAAGGCATTCTTGTGATGTATGGAGTGGGCATTGTAGCTAAATTACGTAGCCTCTTTAGAAAGGCTGTTCTGCTTTTGAAAAGAGGCTTGGAAATTGTTAAGCCACACATTAAAAGTGCCACTCAAGACATTTCAAGGAACGTGTTTGGACATGTTTCCAAGGTTGTTCTGGACAATCTGGAAACACCAGCAAATCAGGAGGTGTCAGGGCTTGCTTATATTCAAAGAAAAAGCCTCAAAAGAAAGAGACCCATGTCACACCCCCAGAGGGAAGGACCTCCCGAGCCCTTTAAAAGAAAAAGGAAGGGGGGGCACCAGACAGCAGTCTGGCCAGGACAAGAAAAAGAAGAACAAGCCAGTCCAAATGGTGCAAAAGAAACAGAAAACCCAGAGAAAGAGGGCCCATTCCACCGCTAGAAAAGGCAATATATTTTAAAAGGGATGGCTTTCATTCATGGATGCTGGGAAGAATGTACCAAATCCGAGCTGGATTTGTTTGCAGTGTCCCTGATGCAGACCAGCACTGTAAAAAGCCTATTTATAGAGGTGCCTCCATTTTCCCCTATTACAGAGTCTGCACCTCTGGACTTTTTCATAGCTGGGAACAGGGAAGATGACACAGATCTGAACAATGCTAAATCTTTGCTGCAAGACTGTAAAAGGAGCTGGTGAGGCCGTGGGTCTCTTGAATTACCCACTGGCCTCTATGTTCAGCCAGCTGGACATTACACTGGGAGACTGTACTGGGTCTGGCTGGGATGGAGTTAATTTTCTTCATAGCAGCTTGTATGGTGCTGTGTTTTGGATTTGTGACCAAAACAGTGTTGACAACACACCAGTGTTGTAGATATTGCTAAACAGTGTTTGCACAGTGTCAAGGTCTTCTCTGTTTCTCACTCTCCCCCCCTCCAGTGAATAGACTGGGGATGTGCAAGAGGTTGGGAGGGGACACAACCAGGTAGATGACCTGAATTAACCAAAGAGATATTCCATGACATATAACGTCATGCTCAGCAATAAAACAGAGAGGAAGGGGTTTAGGAACATTAACCATCTTTTTTTGGGAACTGGTTGGGCATCGGTCTTACCATGGGAGGTGGTGAGTGACTGCCTTTGCATCATTTGTTTTGTTTTCTTCCTCTCTTCTTCCACTTCTCCTTCACTTATTGAACAACTTTTATCTTGACCCATGAGTTTTCTTTCTTTTACTCTTCCTTTCATCTTCACCCATCCCATTTGGGGTGGTGGTGGGGAAGTGAGTGAGTAAGTGTCTGTGTGGTGCTTAGCTGCCTACTGGGGTTAACGCACAACAGTCCTTTTTGACGCCCAATGTGGGGCTTGAAGGGTTTGAGATAATGACAGATTTGATTAGAGTGTGCTAGACTGAATTTATAGCTGTTTAGCTACTAATTGGCAGGCTTCTGTGTGTGCCATGGAGTTTGCTTGCTTTATTGTATATTAGAGTCTAGTGCTTGTTAGTGGCTGCTTCTTGCTTTTGCTGCTTGCTGCATTGCTTATCATCTTATTCTGCTGTGCCTGGGAACATTTTGATAACAGCAATGGCCATGTGCCTGGGCTGGCAGATGTCCAGGGTACTGCTGCTGTTCTTGTGCTGCTGTATTGGACAGGCTAGAACTGCAGTGTGAACTTGAGTCAAAGGGACTGTGACCTGTGGATAAGGCCACGTGGGAGCACATACACCCCGAAGCGTCTGTGGCCATGGCCAAGTCCACGCCGAAGCAGATACTCCCCTGAAGGGAGTGTGGCTCATGGATAAGTCCATGACAGAGCAGGTACTCCCCAAAAGGATGAGGACCCATGATAAGGCCATGACACAACAGGTACATCCCTAAGGGACTGTGGCCTGTAGATAAGCCCACACCAGAGCAGGTGCAAGGGATGGAGTTCATTGCAGTGTTAAACCCTATGGTCTAGTCCAAAATGACAAAGGTGGAGATTGTAATAGATATACCTTTAAATTCTGGTAATGCATTACTTGAGCTGCATGTTATAGGAAGTACTATAGTGGGAACCACCCAAATGAATGGAGGATGAGCCTCACAAGAAGCAGTGCAAGTGCAGCAGTGACCAGACCTGAGCTGGCTTTGGCACCCAATAACTCCAGGCAACAGAGCACATTTCCTGTCCTGAGTGACCACCATAACAGATGGAGCCCAAAGTCATGGACTAAATGAACTCAGTGGACATTTTATGGACATTTCACAGGAGTGGCCCATAGACTAAGGAAATGATATCTGTGTATATATCAAAGGACGGGGACAGGGGTGGTAGTTAATGAGGATGTATTGGATAGCATGGGACCTGAGCATGAAATAAATGGTATGAAATAAAGGGGTGGAGATTGTACTGCTTTTGGCTGGGATGGAGTTAATTTTCTTCATAGCAGCTCATATTGTGCTATCTTTTGGATTTGTGACCAAAACAGTGTTAAATATTGCTGAACAGTGTTTACACAGCGTCAAGGCCTTCTCTGTTTCTCACACTGCCCTGCCAGCGAGTAGGCTGGGGGTTCACAAGAAGCTGGGAGGAGACACAGCCGGGACAGCTGACCCCAACTGACCTAAGGGATATTCCATACCATATGACGTTATGCTCAGCAATAAAAGCTGCAGGGAAGAAGGAGGAAGGGGAGATGATCAGAGTTATGGCGTTTGTCTTCCCAAGTAACCGTTACGTGTGATGAAGCCCTGCTTTCCTGGAAATGGCTAAACATCTGCCTGTCGATGGGAAGTAGTGAATGAATTCCTTATTTTGCTTTGCTTGTATGCACAGCTTTTGCTTTCCCTTATAAACTGTCTTTATCTCAACCCACGAGTTTTCACACTTTTACCCTTCTGATTCTCTCCCTCATCCCACTGTGGGGGGAGTGAGTGAGCAGCTTTGTGGTGCTTAGCTGCCTACTGGGGTTAACCCACAACACAGAGCAACTGATAATCCAGAGCAACAGCTGCTACTCCTACCACGCCTTCATCGAGTTGCTTCTCAGTTACAGCCATGCCATGACACGCTGTCCACACACTCTTCCACTGGGCTGTTCTACAAAGACACAGCCAGGCTGCAGGAAACAGTCATGCTGGATGGCATTGGTAATCAGGTGTTTAGGCAACGCTCAACTCTGACAGCCCAGAATAGGAGGACTGAACTGTAGGGACCCTTCCACCACAATCTGTTCTTTAAAGACAAGCTTTTGTTGAACAACGTGGATGTAAAAATTAACCTGATGTGCAGGTTTTGTTTGGTGAGCTCCCTAGCAGTAGGAGCCTGTAAACTGACTACCTATGCCTCAGTGTTTGGGAAGACGGTGTGGGTGGCACCTGGGTTGCATTTGGGACATGCTGAGGCATTACTTATGGAAAATTTGTTCCTGGGACAACTGCCCAAGCTTGTTGTTATTGGGTTCATAGATAATGATGCTTTTAGTGGCAATTATGCTAAGAACCCTTTCAATTTTAAACATTATTATATCAGTTTTGTGGCCATCTATGTGGATGGTGAACAAATCCTGGAGAAATCACTGTAGCTTGTTCAGATTGTTGGCAGCCATATGAAAGACCATTCCCTGCTGGTTGACAGGGAGGAGTTCACCCATGCCTATACTCTGTTTGCCTTCAGTCTGTCTCCAGACCAAGAATGTGCTGACCACTATTCCCTGATTAAAACAGGGAACCTGAGAGCAGAAGTACACTTTGCAGGGACCTTGACCACCACCATTAATATGATCGTGTATGGCGTATTTGACAACATGACAGAAATAAATGGGAAGAGACCTACACTCTTTAACCACGTGTGAGGATGGATACCAAACAGCTTTTCTGGTTCCTTGCAGCAGATTCCCAATGCCAGAGAAACATTTCTAGGCATGTACCTGAGCTACTAGCTCCCTAAGGCCCGTGTTTCTCCAAGACCGGTGAGTATGTTTGTGAACATGCATCCACAAAACCAACCTGGAGAGCACTGGCTAGCAATTTTCTTGGCAGATCAGAATCACACACAGGTTTTTTGACTCATAAGGCTGTCCCCCAAACTGTGTTCTCTTTCCTGAAAGCATTGTGTCCTTTTTAAAATGCAACATGACGGATATCACTTTCTAGAGGAAGCAACTGCACCATCCCCTCTCTGCAGTGGCCTGTGGATACCACTGCATCTTTTTCTTACATCATCGTAACAAGGGGACTACCTTTTGAACAGCTTCTAAAATTGTATTCTGCTAACTACAAAATGACCAGATGATGATACATTTTGTAAAATATGAATATGGAGCTTTCCCCATGGCCAAATGTATTATGTATACCTGGAAAAGTTTTGGCTGCAGGAGTGACCTCTGTGGGAAGAGGTCAGGGGCTGCCCTGTGCATGACACAGCTAGTTGCAGCCGGCTTGGCAATGGACCCACTGCAGGCCAAACCTGAGCCAATCAGCAAAGTTTGTGGCACCTCTGTGAAAACATCTCTAAGAATGGGCAGAAAATACAGGACAGGAAGAGGAGAGGAAAAAAAAGAATGAGAAACAGCAGAGGGAATACCAAAGTCAGAGAAGGGAGGAGGAGGAGGTACTCCAGGGCAGAGCAGATATTCACTGCAGCACATGGAGGACATGCGCTGGAGCAGAGGAAAAGTGTGAAAAGGAAAGAGCAGCAGAAAGAAACTGCTATGTACTGACCATAACCCCCATCCCCCCTGCACCGCTCGGGGTGGTAGAGGAGTCTGGAGTGAAGGCCTGAAGTTGAGCCTGGAAAAGGGGGGAGGAAAGGTGTTGTTTTAATGTTGGTCTTTTTGTTTCTCACTACCCTAATCTATTTTAATTGGCAAAAAATTAAATTAATTTTCCTCAGGTCAAGTCTGTTTTGCCTGTGACAGCAATTGGTAAGCAATCTCCCTGTCTATCTCGATCCACAAGCATTTTCATCCCATTTTCTCATTTTCTCCCCCTGTCCCACTGAGGAGTGGAGTCAGTGAGAAGCTGGGTGGGAGTTTGGCTTTTAGCCAAGACCACACCAAGGCTACTACAAACATTTTTTAAAAGTCCCAGATGTGTATTTCTTGTAATGATTTTCATAAATGTGTTATGTAAATAAAACTTACAACCCAACTGAAGTGCTGTGTGTTTGTGTTCTTTAACTATTCCTCTCATTTTTTAAAAGGACACTACAGGCAACAAAGTTGAAAGGTTTTATGACTATTTATTTTCAACAGTAAACTTTACAGGGTGAGCCACTGGGCTTTAGGTATCTTTCTCTTCTTAGGTGGTGTGTGTGGTGCGTCTCGATTCTCCTCAGTCACCTTCGGCTCTTCCAAGAGGTCATAGTTCTCTGTATTACCCATGAGAAAAGACTGGACGTTCACCACAGCTTTCATAAAAAACATAAAAACTTTCATAAAAACATTCCAGCCTTTAGGTGTTCCCAGGCTAGAAGAGGCACAAGTCTGAAGGATGTCTTGGTCTAAGTCGAGCAAGCTGGACCCCTTGATGACATCTCCTTTGTGTACAAAGCTACCTTGATTGTTCCAAGAAGAAATATATCTGTGTTGCCCTAGTTTATCTAAGAGTGCTTGTGCATTCTTCTTATATTGTAGATGCACATTATCCAACACTTCCTGGACAACAGGGTCAGGGGCCTTAGGAGTCTTGAGGAGCATTTCTGCTTCCATCTCATTTTGTTCTGGAAAAACAAGAGTTATTTTCCCCTTTTCCTGATTGCTCTGCCTCACATGTGCCTAGTACTTTTGAAGAGCAACTGTATACACCTTATCTTTTTGTAGGTTGTCAAGCCTGGTTTTTGGAGACTGCCCCTCATTTCATCATCCAAAGAGTGATCTGCGTCCATCCTGATGTCTTCCCCAGGTAGTAGCGACACCGTTACCTGCTCCAACTAGTTTGCAGGTACCAGGTGCATTGTTTTTTTTTCACATTCCATCACTGCTTTACCAAAAGAGTTGTGATGAGCAGAAGAGCAAAACTTAGAAGAGGCCAAATAAACCCACCAGCTTGATTCACCAGCAGCTTATTTCTTTTGATGGACACGCTTTTGCTACTCAGATTTTTAATGAGTTTGCAGCCCCTTTTTCAGCACACATATCTGGTGGGATATTAATGGAATGTTCCTCTTTAAGGTATTCAGGGCAATTTCATAAATGGCCTTTATGAGATCATCTGAAGCAGTGAAGACTATTGCTTTGCTCTGCTGGGGGAGGACTGGATCAACAGCTCCAGGAGGGACAGGTTAGTCTTCAGATACTGGAACATCATGCTCACAAGTCTGTCCCATTACCAATGCAGTGGGCTGGGCCAGGTCCTCTGTATTTATTGCGGAGCACCAGTCTTTCTTTTTTCCCCGATATGTAAATAGCTGGTCACTCTGGCGGGAAAAGACCAGTTCTTAGGCTAAAAGCCTCCAGTGTAGAACCATTTAAATTGACAGTCAGGTGCCTTCAAATGTTTCTAAAAAGAACTGGGCCTTGCCAGGATACATCCCCCTGTCTAGGGACACAACCTGGAGCTTATCTCAGGGGTTCTTAAATAACTGTTGTGGTTTAGCTTCAGTTGGCAACTAAGCACCATGCAGCCACTCACTCACCCTCCCCCCCACCCCCCTGGTGGGATGGAGGACAGAATCTGAAGAGCAAAAGTAAGAAAACTCGTGGGCTGAGATAAGAAGAGTTTAATAACTGAAATAAAATAAAATAAAATAAAATAATAATAATAATAATAATAATAATAATAAATTGTAATGAAAAGGAAAACCACGAGAGAGAGAGAGGAACAAAACCCAGGGAAAACAAGAAAAACCCCTCACAAGTGATGCAACTGCTCACCACCTGCTGACCAATGCCCAGCCAGTCCCTGAGCAGTGATCGCTGCCCCTCAGCCAACACCCCCCAGCTTTATATACTGAGCATGACATCATATGGTATGGAATAGCCCTTTGGCCAGTTTGGATCAGCTATCCTGGCTGTGCCCCCTCACAGCTTCTTGTGCACCTGGCAGAGCATGGGAAGCTGAAAGGTCCTTGACTAGTGTAAACATTACTTAGCAACAACTAAAACATCAGTGTGTTATCAACATTATTCTCATCCTAAATCCAAAACACAGCACTATACCAGCTACTAGGAAGAAAATTAACTCTATCCCAGCTGAAACCAGGACAATAACACCATATATTTTGTGTTGAGAGTGATAGCAAGACTCTTTTTACCCTGACAAAAAACTTTCTGGACAATGTACAGGATGCTAAGATGCCTGTGATGCACACAGTAAAAGCTTTCTCAATTTCAGCACTCTCACAAGCAGAGTTCATCAAATCATTGATCACGACCATATTTACTTTATTAGGGGGAAATAAGCAGTTATTGCTAAGACTTTCAGGTAAGTCCTCCACAAACTTTATATAGGGATATTTACAAAGCAGTTCCTGATGCAATGGTTGCCAACAGCTGTAACACCACACAATATTCTCAGAGAGAACAAGCAGTTGACATTCTCCAGAAGACTTTTTACAAAATAACTTTTCCCACAGTTGCTAGGCCCTACCAGAACAGCAGAAAAGGGGTGCTTCCATTGCATGCCCATGATCAAAAGCCGTAGGGGAGGCTGTTAAAATTTTTAGTGAGTACCCTTTTGTCATAGACCACCTTCTGTGTCTTCTGAAGGGGCCTGGTTTCTGTAGCCTGCTTCTCATTGTTCCTGATGATAGAGCCTTGCTCTATCATGATCTTTTTTAGGGTCATCACTATCTGTATTTACACCATAATACAACCATAATCTCCCTGGAAGGGAAAGAGTTACCAGCAGCCCTGTGAGGGAGTGATGTACAGGGTTGATGAGCAAAGGGCCTGGAGTGATGTGAACAAAAGGGAACACAAAATCAACAAAAGAGGGCTTAAGCAGAGTTACCTCCAGCATTTGCATGTAAGCAAAGAAGTGCCCCCAAACACTTTCTGGGAATTCAAGATGCTGGGGTGACTCTCTGAAGTGCTTGTGCATTAATGCACATACCATGGGGAATAAACATGAGGAATTAGAGACTCACGTGCTGTTGCAGGGCTACAATCTTGTTGGGATCATGGAGACATGGTGGGATGGCTCCCATGACTGGAGTGTTGCGATGGAGGCATACAGGCTCTTTAGGAAGGACAGGATGGGAAGACAAGGGAGGGGGAGTTGTCCTTTCTGTGAAAGAACAGCTGGAATGCATGGAGTTCTGTCTGGGGATGGATGATGAGCCACCTGAGAGCTTATGGGTAAGGATTAAAGAGCAGACCAGTACGGGTAACATTGTAGTGGGTGTCTGCTACAGGCTGCCTGATCAGGAAGAACAAGTGGATGAGGCTTTCCACAGAGAGCTAGAAGTAGCTTCACGTTCACAGGCCCTGGTCCTCATGGGAGACTTCAGCCACCCTGATATCTGCTGAAGGTACAAGACAGCAGAGCATAAGCAATCCAGGAGGTTCCTACAAGGCTCTTTTTCCCTGTGCTTCCCATGAGGGTAAATGGCAAGCTATTGTTTTCCCCTGTGCCGCATTTGTGCTGGAACCTGCCAGGCCTTCTGCACCCACAGTGATGAAGAAAGAGTCCTTGTGGGCACCTGGTGTACCCTAGAACTGAACAAGGCTCTGCAGAAGGGCTACAGGGTCTGTGAAATCTATGCCATTTGGCATTTTCAACAGAGGGGTAGCAGTCTTTTATCAGATTATAAAAAACTACAACTCTTCCACAAGCAGGAAGCTTCAGGCTATCCAACCTGGTACACAGATGATGACAAAAAAAGCTAAATATGTTGAATATTACAGGCAGAAAGAAGACATTGTTTTACAGCCTTAACATATTAAGAAAAAAACACACAAAGCATCAAATTGCCAAACTATTTTTAAATTCTCTGTGGAGTAAATTTGGTCAGGAGTCCAATTTTCTCTATACCACCATTGTGAGAGAACCAAACAAGCTGTACAGCTACCTCTTTTCTCAAGCTTATGATGTGTCTCCATATGATTTTCTCAGTCATGGTTTGGCCATTATATTGTGAAAGCATGTGAAAGGATGTATAACCTTGGAGTGCAACACTGACATTGTAATAGCCCTCTTAAACACATTATTTGTACATCTAGAGCTTTACAATCTCCTGGATGCCCTGCAAGATCAATGAGTTTATCATGAGACAGACTCTGTGATATTTGTCAGTCATTCAGGTGACTGGACTCCTCAGTGATTATTTCAGGGAGCTGAAGGGCAAGCTGCTGCCAGAGGAGCACATTACTGAGTTTGTTCTGCCAGGACCCCGAGTCCTATGGTTACCAGCTGTCTGGGGGAAGGTGTTTAAAGGCATCACTCTAAATGCAACTGTGGTAGGTTGTCCCTGGCTACCAGCCAAACTCTCACCCAGCCGCTCACTCACTCCCCACCGCAGTGGGACAGAGAGAGAAAATAGGAAGAAGAGGAGTGAGAAAGCTTGTGGGTCAAGATAAAGACAGGGAGATCACTTACCAACTACTGTCATGGACAAAACAGAATTGACTTGGGCAAATTAACTTAATTTCATGCCAATTAAAATAAATATTTAATTACTGATTCAGGTAGTGGGAAACAAAACAAAACAAAACAGAAACAAACATTTACACTTTTTGTCCCCCTTTTCCAGGCTCATCTTCATTCCCAAGCTCAACTTCACTCCAAGAACTTTTCCTTCCCCCTTGCATGTTATCACTGCAAGTTATACTCATTCCCTTCAGTGAGACAACAGGTGGCGCAGGGTGGGGTTGCAGTCAAGACGTAGTGGTTTCTCTCTGCTGAGACAAAAGGGATGAGCCAGGCCAAGGTCTGGTATCTGCAAACCAGCTGGAGCAGCTAAGGGTTCCACTGCTATGTGGGGAAGACATTGTGGTTCATGTGACCTGATCTTGGTGTACTGGTTTTGGCTGGGATAGAGTTAATTTTCTTCATAGTAGCTAGTATGGGGCTACTATGTTTTGGATTTGTGATGAAAACAGTGTTGATAATACAGGGATGTTTTAGCTATTGCTGAACAGTGCTTCCACAGCGTCAAGGCCTTTTCTGTGTCCCACACTGCTCCATCAGTGAGTAGGCAAGGGGTGCACGAGAAGTTGGGAGGGGACGCAGCTGGGACAGCTGATCCCAACTGACCAAAGGTATATTCCATACCATATGACATCACACTCACAATAAAAGCTGCAGGGAAGAAGGAGGAAGGGGGGGACGTTAGGAGTTATGGCATTTGTCTTCCCAAGTATATTTATTGGGTTTGCATGGCAAGGTTTGGGTAGTGGGGGGGGCTACAGGGGTGGCTTCTGTGAAAAGCTGCTAGAAGCTTCCCACATCTGACAGAGCCAATGACAGCCGGCTCCAAGACAGACCTGGTGCTGAACCAAAACTGAGCCAATCAGTGACGGTGGTAGCGCCTCTGTGATAACATATTTAAGAAAGGGGGGAAAAACTGCTGCGCAACAGCAGCCAGAAGAGAGGAGTGAGAATATGTGAGAGAAATAACCACCAAGGTCAGTGAAGAAGGAGGGGGAGGAGGTGCTCCAGGCACTGGAGCAGAGATTCCCCTGCAGCCCATGGTGAAGACCATGGTGAAGCAGGCTGTCCCCCTGCAGCCCATGGAGGTCCACGGTGGAGCAGATATCCACCTGCAGCCCATGGAGGACCCCACGCTGGAGCAGGTGGATGCGCCTGAAGAAGGCTGTGACCTTGTGGAGAGCCCGTGCTGGAGCAGGCTCCTGGCAGGACCTGTGATCCTGTGGAGAGCAGCCCACGCAGGAGCAGGTTTTCTGGCAGGACTTGTGACCCCATAGGGGAGCCACGCTGGAGCAGTCTGTTCCTGAAGGACTGCACCCTGTGGAAAGGACCCATGTTGGAGAAGTTCATGGAGGACTGTCTCCTGTGGGAGGGACCCCACACTGGAACAGGGGAAGAGTGTGAGGAGGAGGAAGCAGCAGAGACAATGTGTGATGAACTGACAGCAACCTCCATTCCCTGTCCCCCTGCGCCGCTCGGGGGGAGGAGGTAGAGAATTCAGGAGTGAAGTTGAGCCCGGGAAGAAGGGAGGGGTGGGGGAAGGTGTTTTAAGATTTGGTTTTGTTTCTTATTACCCTACTCTGATTTGATTTATAAGAAATTAAATTAATCTTCCCCAAGTCAAGTCTGTTTTGCCTGTGATGTTAATTGGTGAGTGATCTCCCTGTCCTTATCTCAACCCACAAGCCTTTTGTCGTATTTTTTTCTCCCCCTGTCCAGTTGAGGAGGGGGAGTGACAGAGTGGGTTGGTGGGCACCTGGTGTCCAGTCAAGGTCAACCCACCACACCAAGTAACCGTAACATGTGATGGAGCCCTGCTTTCCTGGAGATGGCTAAACACCTGCCTGCTGATGGGAAGTAGTGAATGTATTCCTTATTTTGCTTTGCTTGTATGCACAGCTTTTGCTTTCCCTATTAAACTGTCTTTATCTCAACCCACGAGTTTTCACACTTTTACCCTTCCAATTCTCTCCCCCATCCCACTGGGTGGGGAGTGAGCAAGCGGCTGTGTGGTGCTTAGGTGCCTACTGGGATTAAAGCACAACAATCCTTTTTGGCGCCCAATGTGGTTTGAGATAACGACAGATTTGATTAGAGTGTGCTAGACTGAATTTACAGCTGTTTAGCTATTATTTGGCAGGCTCCTGTGTGTGCCATGGAGTTTGCTTGCCTTACTGTATATTAGAGTCTAGTGCTTGTTAGTTGCTGCCTTTTGCTTTTGCTGCTTGCTGCATTGCTTATCGTCTTATTTTGCTGTGCCTGGGAACATTTTGATAACAGCAGTGGCCATGTGCCTGGGCTGGCAGATGGCCAGGGCACCACTGCTGTTCCTGTGCTACTGTACTGGAAAGGCTGGAACTGCAGTGTGAACTTGAGTCGAAGGGACTGTGACCTGTGGATGAGTCCATGCGGTAGCGGGACACCCCGAAGCACCTATGGCGATGGATAAGTTCATGCCACATGTATTGGTTTTCCGTAGCAAGGTTTTGATAGCAGGGGGGCTACAGGGGTGGCTTCTGTGAGAAGATGCCAGAAGCTTACCTCATGTCAGACAGAGCCAGTTCCAGCCGGCCCCAAGACATACCCACCACTGGCCAAAGCTGAGCCAATCAGCAATGTTGGTAGCGCCTCTGTGATAACATATTTAAGAAGGGGGAAAAGCTGCTGTGCAACAGCAGCCGGAAGAGAGGAGTGAGAATATGTGAGAGAAACAACTCTGCAGACACCAAGGTCAGTGAAGAAGGAGGGGGAGGCGGTGCTCCAGGTGCCAGAGTAGAGATTCCCCTGCAGCCCGTGATGAAGACCATGGTGAGGCAGGTTGTCCCCCTGCAGCCCATGGAGGTCCATGGTGGAGCAGATATCCACTCTGCAGCCCATGGGGGATCCCACGCCGGAGCAGGTGGATGTGCCTGAAGGAGGCTGTGACCTCATGGAGAGCCCACACTGGAGCAGGCTCCTGGCAGGACCTGTGGCCCTGCAGGGGATCCATGCTGGAGCAGTCTGTTCCTGAAGGAGTGCACTCCGTGGAAAGCACCCATGCTGGAAGAGTTCGTGAAGAACTGCAACCTGTGGGAAGGACCCACATTGGAGAAGTTTGTGAAGGACTGTTTTCTGTGGGTGGGACCCCACACTGGTGCACAGGAAGAGCATGAGGAGGAAGGAGAGGCAGAAACAACGTGTGATGAACTGACCATAACCCCCATTCCCCGTTCCCCTGTGCCGCTCAGGGCAAGGAGAAGTCCGGAGTGAAGTTGATCCCAGGAAGAAGGGAGGGGTGGGGGGAAGGTGTTTCAAGATTTAGTTTTATTTCTCATTATCCTACTCTGACATTTTGATTGGCAATAAATTAATTTCCTGAAGTTGAGTGTTTGGCCCGTGACGGTAATTGCTGAGTTATTTCCCTGTCCTTATCTCAACCCATGAGCCTTTCTCTCCCCCGTCCATTTGAGGAGGGGGAATGATAGAGTGGCTTGGTGGGCACCTGGCGTCCAGCCAAGGTCAACTCAGCACACCACAGCAGGTACACCTTGAAGTGCCTGTGGCCATGGATATGTTCATGCTGCAGGAGGTATCCCTTGAAGCCTCAGTGGCTGTGCATGAGGCCATGCTGGAACACTTCAAAGCATCTGTGGCTGTGGATAAGTCCATGACACAGCAGGTACACCCCTGAAGGGACTGTGGCCATGGGTAAGGCCATGTTGGAGCAAGTTCACTCCTGAAGGCATTGTGGCCCATGGATAAGGCCGGGCTGGAACAGGTGCACCTCAACGAGACTGTGGCTATGGATAAGTCCATGCTGCAGTAGGTATATCCCTGAAAAGACTGTGGCTCATAGATAAGGCCACATTGGAGCAGGTACACCCCTAAGGGACTGTGGTCTGTGGATAAGTCCAAGCCAGAGCAGGGGCAAGGGGAGGACTTCATTGCAATGTTAAACCCTATATGGCCTGGTCCAAATGGACCAGGGGTGGAGGCTGTAATGCATATACATTTAAACTGTTGTAACCCATGATTTGAGTTGCATGTTATAGGAATTACTATAGCAGGAACCACCAGAACCAATGGAGGATGAGCCTTACAAGAAGCAGTGCAAGTGCAGCAGTGACCGGACCTGAGCTGGCTTTGGTGCCCAATAACTCCACACAACACCCCACCTCTCCTGTCCTGAGTGAACACCATAACAGAGTCCAAAGTCATGGACTAAAAAAACCTCAATGGACATTTTGTGGACATTTATGGACATTTTACGGACATTTCACAGGGGTGGTCCATAGACTAAGGGAATGATATCTGTGTATATATCAAAGGACGGGAAGGAAGGTGGTGGTTAATGAGGATGTATTGGATAGCGTGGGACCTGAGCATGGCATGAATGGTATGGAATAAGGGGTGGGGAATGTGATGATTTTGGTTCAAATTAGAGTTAAATTTTTTCATAATAGCTAGTATAGGGCTATGTTTTGAATTTGTGATGATAACACAGGGATGTTTTATCTATTGTTGAACAGTGTCAAGGCCTTTTCTGCTTCTCACACCACCCCACCAGCAAGTAGGCTGGGGGTGCACAAGAAGTTAGGAGGAGACACAGCCGGGACAGCTGACCCCAACTGACCTAAGGGATATTCCATACCATATGACATCATGCTCAGCAATAAAAGCTGGGGGAAGAAGGAGGAAGGGGAGATGATCAGAGTTATGGTGTTTTCCTTCCCAAGTAACCATTACGCATGGTGGAGCCCTGCTTTCCAGGAAATAGCTAAACACCTGCCTGCCAATGGGAAGTAGAGAATGAACTCCTTATTTTGCTTTGCTTATGCATGCAGCTTTTGCTTTACCTATTAAACTGTTTTTTATCTCAACCCACAAGTTTTCACACTTTTACCCTTCTGAGAAAGCAGCTGTGTGTTACTTTGCTGCCTACTGGGGTTAAACTACGACACTTGGGATGCTGACATGAGGGACAGTCTCCATAAAACGGGCTTAATGGCATAAAAAAAAAGCTATGCTGTATATCACCACTCTTCAAAACTACTTGACTCGTGAAGCAGAGCAGAAAAGAGAGAAATTAACTCTCATTCTACTGGAACAAAATGAAATAGAAGTGGTAAAGCCTTCTGAGACTCCTGACCACGCTGACCCCATTGTTTAGGAAGTGTTGGATAGCATGCATCTCTGGTTTAGGAAGAATGCGCAAGTGTTCCCAGGTAAATTGGGGCAACACAAGCATGTTTCTTTTTGAGTCAATCAGGGGAGTGTTGTATACAAATGAGATGTAGTCAAGGGATCCAAACTGTTCAATCTCATCTGGGTAGTCCTTCAGACTTGAGCCCCTTCTAGCATGAGAACACCTAAATGCTGGAACACTTTCATGAAAGCAATAGCTGCTGTCACCAACCTCTCTTCTTTCATGGGTAGTACAGCTAATGGGGATCCCTTGAAAAAACTTTAAGTGTTTGGAGCAGACCAAGGAACAGCACCCACACCACCTAAGAAGAGAAAGCTACCCAAAGCCCAGTGGCTCATCCTGTAAGGTACCCTGTAAGGTTTAACACAAGCACACACACACAAAAAAAGTACTATCACAGAACCCTTCAACTTTGCTGTCTGTCATGTCCCTTTTTTTAAAGGTGTATAAGGTGTAGATAGTTAAAGAACATACAGAAGGATTTTTTTAAAAAACTATTGGTAGGGTTGAGAGTTTTATTTTTATTACACATTTATGAATGTTGTAGGCCCAGTCAAACGGAATGGTCTACATACATGTTTTACATAATGCATCACCAGCTGTTCATTTTGTATTAAATTGTTAGAATACAGTTTTAGAAACCATTCAAATGGTAGCCCCTTGTTATGGTGATGTAGGAAAAAGACACAGTGATATCTTCAGGCTGTAGAGAGGGGATATTGCAGCTGCTTCCTCTGGAAAGCAATGTCCATAGCATTGTGTTTTAAAAAGGACATGATGTTTTCAGGAAAGAGGGTGTTGTTTGGGGAGGGTAGCCGTATGAGTCAAAAAAATGCTGCACAGTTCTGATCTGCCAGAAAATTGCTAGGAAGTGATCTCCAGGCCAGTTATGCAGCTGCATATTCACAACCACCCTCATTGGTCCTGGAGAAACACAGGCCCCTAGAAAGCCCCTGCAAAGCATATTTCTGCTCTCAGGTTCCCTGTTTTCATCTCAGAATAGTGATCAGCACAATCCTGGTCTGGAGACAGGTCGAAGGCAAAGAGGGTATAGCCATGGGCAAACTCTTCCCTGTCAACCAGCAGTGAGTGATCTTTCACATGCTTACTGATTGTCTGTGAGCTGCATGTATTCTCTCTCTCACATGGCATGTGTCCTCACAGTTGTGTTACAGTAGCTTCACTGAGGTTTGTTTTAAATTCATGTACAAGGCCACAAATTTAATATCATAATGTTTAACAACGAAAGGGTTTGTAGCATAATTGTCACTAAAAGCGTCGTTATCCACAAACTCAATAACAACAGGGTTGGGCAGTTATCTCAAAACCAAATTTTCCTGGTTGCTGACACACCTGTTGACTGGAATGCTGAACACTTTTATGCCCATCCGGTAATTCAGGTGTTTTGCATTAGCCACAAGCAAAGCCTCTGCATGTTTGAAATGCACCCTGGATGCTACCTGCACTTTCTTCAGAAACAAGCATAGGTGATAACCAGCTTGCAGGCCCCTCTCGCTGGGCAGTTCAGCAAACAAAAGCTGTCTTTGCTGCACATCAGCCTAATTTTTAGGTCCGCATTATTCAACAAAATCTGCTTTCCCAACAATTCACTCCTCCTATTCTGGGCCATCAGAACCAAGCGTTGTCTAAATCTCTGATTATCAGTGACATCCAGGATGACCACTTCCTGCTGCACATCCATGTCTTTGTAGAACAGGCACATGGAAAAATATGTGGACTTCTTGTTGGTGCTCTACAAGGGCCACGTGGAAGCAGAGCATGTTAAATCATTTTGGTAATGTCAGCCATAAAGGGAAATTTCCCTGGAGAAGCCCCCAAAATATGAGCTAGATCCCCGGCTGTACAAAAAGTGTAAGGATTTTTATCTGTTTTAAGCTTAGTTTTTCTAGTCACAGGATCATAGAGCAGGCTTACAGCTGGAGAGCCAAGGGCTGAAACATTGTTGTGAGGGTTAATAAGACTGCTCATACATTCCAGCAACAGAGAGAGGAATGGATTTTTAAACTTCTGGAACTAGCCACGCCACTTCACCAGTGTCGCGGATGGAGTGAGCGTGCACTTCACTCGTAAGAGAGAAGTAAAAATATACTTTATTGATATAGAATAGGGAGTTAAAGTTCAATGCGACAGTGTTTTAACAAGATTCAATGGCAAGGTACACTTGATTATTTACTGCATAGAGGACAGGGTCAGACAAAACTGTCAGGGAGACCCTCCCGTTGAGTCATGAGGTTCAGAAAAGGATCCCCTTGCTTTCTAAACTCCTTCTCAGAGAGGAGTCTAGGTGCAGCTAGATCCAATACTAGTCCCAGACTTGGTCAACAGTTTATGTCTAAAGGATTATATGTGCACAATCAATCCTTTATATCACTTAGCTAAGATTTCAAAGTTTAGCATGCTATTAGTCATTTACCGAGGATCTGTTGCTGCAAGGAATCTCTCAACCTCGAGGAGTAACCTTGAGAGGCATCCCTGCTCAAGGGGAGATCCTGGCGTACAGCCTGCTGCTGTGCAGGAGAGCTCAAAGGGTCCTGGGCTGCTCACTATTTATGGAGGATAAGATGATTGACCCATAGTCATATTTGCATGCCGACCACAGATTTTAGTTTCTTCAGTGGGCGCATTGCACAATAGCCCTAGGCTATTGTGTTGTTATCTGTCTCCTGAATCCACTTGGAGCTGATGCAGCCATCCTGACCAGATGCATCCATTACAATCACCACTGGTGGTTATCACCTAAGCAGGGTTGCAGGAGATAAAGGTCAAGGGCAGGGGAAGCACACCATCACAACCAGCAGCTGTTTCTTTTTTCCTTTCCATTTTACAGTGCTGATCTTTTTAATTTTGTAGAATATGTCCTTGTGTGGGTTCACTTTTTGAAGTTCTTGGGGGTAAAATGTCCCTTCAGTTGCTTCTCAAATTGCTTTCTCAAATCTCTCTTTTGTTCTAGATACTCTCACATGGTCTCCCTTTTTGAGCAGAGGCACAGTGTCTTTAATTTTAAATTAATCCCTATACAGAGTTTTCCAAACCCTCACAGAGTTTTAAGGGTTCAAGTCAATGTATTGCCACATCTTGGATTTTAGCATACTGTCAAAGCACTCTACAATGGAGGCTTTCACTTAATTATTAGTAACAGAGGTGAACATTATACTGCTTTAACAGCTTGTTTAAAGGATAGTTTAAAAAGTCTTTTTACTGGTCTGTAATTTCTGAGGCATGCGACTCCTGCTAAAACTGGTTTTAAAAGCCCCAGCTATTACAGATCCTTTTTTGCCTTTTAGACCCATGGCCCATGCATGGTTGGATAATATGGCTATCATCATTAAGATGTGCTTAACACCATCATTGTATTTGGAAAACTGTTGTATATCGCCCAAATCCACCTGCCATGGAGTGTCCATAATGACCTTGTTTCTTTTAAAGCACTTTCTCACCGTCTTGTATGTTAAATACATCCTGGTTTGCAAGCCATGTCGCCACCTGGTTTCTGTTTAGATCAACAGTCAGCCTTTTAGCTGCTTCACAAAGGGTATTTACACCCCCAAAGCTTCTCACCTCCCCAGGACCATAATAAATGTGTTTTAACAGACATAGAAACGTCTACCAACAGGCACATATCTAAGACGTCAAACATCAGACAATCAAATTAGCTCATGCTGAAAGAAAATTTATTAATAAGGTATCAGGGTGATGGTTGACTATCTGGCATCTCCACCTTTATTCTTTTTTTCCTTGAATGCCACTGTCCTTTCTATGTCCTTTCTTTGAATGCTGCAGGTCTAAACAGGAACAATATCAGTTCATGGAATGATGTTGTCTTCTAGTTCCTCAACCAGGCTTAGGTTTTGAAATGATGATATAAAATCCTCATCGACTTAAGGATAAGGAAACCCATATAGCACAAACTTATATCCTGTAATGGCATTAGAAGTAGCTCTAAGCTCACTTACAGCCATAGGAAAAGGGAGCCCTGCAATCACCCACCCTCTCCATGTGACACCTCAAACTTCAACTTCTGAATAACCGACCCATCTGTCATTTCTTCTGATGCACATCATCTTTTTAGGGAAGCTCTTTGGAGCTTTTCCTTACTGTTCCCAAGTGCACCTTCCTGTGAAGTTTGCTGTTCTGACTTTCAGACACAGGTCATTCTGATATCACATGGGGTATGACTCTGACAAAATAGTGGTTGCAACAAAACCCATGGGCACTGGGATGGGTTGTCTTGCCTTGACGTACTTCTGGGCTAAACAAGAAAGTGTGCCTTCAGCTGCCATCCAATCATAGGGCACTCTGAGATCATGTTGGGGTACAACAGTGTATTGGGTGTAAATGGCAAGGCTTTGGTAGCGGAGGGGAGCTGCAGGGGTGGTGTCTGTGGAAGGAGGTCAGGAGCTGCCCTGTGCTGGAAATGGCCAGTTCCAGCCAGCTCAGCAACAGACCCACCACAGGCCAAAGCTGAGCCAATCAGCAAAGTTTGTGGGGTCTCGATGAAAACATATTTAAGAAAGGGCAGAAAACACTGGACAGAGAGAATGGAGAGACATGGAGAGAATGAGGGAACAGAGAGAGAAGGAAGGAATCAAAGGGAAACAACAGAGTGAACACCAAGGTCAGAGGAGTAGGAGGTGCTCCATGGTGGAGCAGATATTTCTGAAGGGACTGCAGCCTGTGGAGGACCCATGTCAGAGCATAGAATCATAGACTCATAGAATCACAGAATGATTTGGGTTGGAAAGGACCTTTAAAGATCATCTAGTTCAACCCCTTTCACTAGATCAGGTTGCTCAAAGCCCCATCCAACCTGACCTTGAACACTTCCAACGATGGGGCATCCATAACTTCTCTGGGCAACCTGTTCCAGTGTCTCACCACCCTCATAGGAAAAGAATTAATAGGAAGGAGTAGCAGAGAGAAACTGCTATGCACTGACCCTGATCTCCTACACTGCCTGTTGCATCACTGAAGGGACTGAGTGTAACCTTCAGCGATAACAAGGGGAGGAGAGGTGCTTGGAATGAAGTTGAGCCTGGGAAAGGAGGAGGGGTGTGTTTCCCTAAGTGTTGTAATGTCTGTTTCTTTTTTGTTGTTGTTTCCCAATAACTGAATCAGTAATTAAATGTTTATGTTAATTGGTGTTGTACTGGGTCTGGCTGGGATGGAGTTAATTTTCTTCAGAGCAGGCCATAAGGTGCTATGTTTTGTGTGTCTGGGGAAGGGTGGGGAGAAAAGGGCTGCTAGGATCTGGCAGGAGGTGAGACACTGTTTTCAGCAGTCCCTTCCAGTTAGAGTTTTGGGGACTGGAATGGCTTCCCCTTCTTCAAAGAGCAGGACAGCTACATGCCATTCCGCTACATCCTTCTAACAGCAGCTTTCCTCAGGCTCTTTGGTATGAAAAATTTGGCTATGACTGTGGGAAAATGTTCTGTCACATGCTGGTTTCCCCTTACAGATCCAGGGGCTCTGCTGGTCTTATACACATCAGCTTATATATATCCTGGACCTGACCTGCAGCCAGAAAGATGGAAGAAGCAGAACCACCTGCCTGACCTGTTTATGGATCTGCAGTGTTTTTCCCAACCTGGGGCCCATCAGGCTTTCTAACTGATGGGTCCAATGAGCTTTAACTGATACTGAGCCTGCTTTTCCTGTTATGCTGTTGTACTGGGTCTGGCTGGGATGGAGTTAATTTTCTTCATAGCAGCCTTTATGGTGCTATGTTTAGGATTTGTGACCAAAACAGTGTTGATAACACACCGATGTTTTAGCTATTGCTGAACAGTGTTTGCACAGCATCAAGGCCTTCTCTGTTTCTCACTCTTCCCCCCAGCAAGTAGGCTGGGGGTGCACAAGAAGTTGGGAGGGGACACAACCAGGACAGCTGACCCTAACTCACCAAAGAGATATTTCATGCCATATAATGTCATGCTCAGCAATAAAACTGGAGGGGAGAGGAGTTTTGGGTAGGTAGCCATTGCTCAGGGACTGGCTGGACTTCGGTCTATTTGTGGGAGGTGGTGAGTGATTGCCTTTGCATCACATGTTTTTTTTCTTTGTTTTTCTTGCTGTTTCCTTTGCTTATTGAACTATTTTTATGTCGACCCACAAGTTTTTAATTTTTTTTTCTTCCTATTCTCTTCCCTTGTCCCGCTGGTGGGGGGAGTGAGTGAGTGGTTGTTTGGGGCTTAGCTGCCAAGACAGAGTCAGCCCAGTACAGTTCACAATAAATTAAGTTAAATTCCCTAAGCCAAGTCTGTTTTGCATGTGGTGGTAATTGGTAAGTGATCTCCCTGTCTTTATTTAAATCCACAAGTCTTCTTGCTCTCATGTTCTTCTTATTTTCTCCCCCGTCCTGCTTGGAGGGGAGTGAGCAAGTGGCTGTATGCATCCTTGTCTGCCAGCCTGGGCCAACCCACAACAGAGGGTGTCAAAAAACAGGGGCAAAGGGAGGGGGATAAAGTCATGTGACTGGAAAAGGAGAGGGGCTTCTGGGTCAAGTGAGACATGTGACTGTAATTGAGGGGCAGGGCTTCCACCAGAATTGGGGTGTGTGGCAACTGTCACTTCTTATCTTCTGCGAAAGTTGTCTACCACTAAAAAGTGACTAACATTTGTGAATAAAACAGCCAGAAGCTTTATATTGGCAAATGACAAAACCCATACTGATAGATTGGCCAAAGTAATTTCAAGGCCTCTCTCTATCACCTTTGAAAGATCATGGTGATCAGAGGATGTTCCTGATGACTGGACAAAAGTAAATATCACACCCACCTTGAAGAAGGGCATGAAGGAGGGTCTACAGATCTACAAGCCCGTCAGCCTTACCTCAGTCTCTGGGAAGGTTATAGAACAAATCCTCCTGGAAGCCATTTCCAAGCACATGAAAGACAAGAAGGCAATTGGGAGCAGCCAGCATGGATTTATCAAGGGAAAATTGTGCCTGACCAGCCTGATTGCCTTCTACAATAAGATGACTGTGGATGGTGGGGAGAGCAGTGGATGCTGTTTACTTTGACTTCAGCAAGGCCTTTAATATACTATCAATAGTATCCTTGTAGCCAAACTTGTGAGATATGGACTGGATAAGTAGACTATAAGATGGGTAGAAAATTGGCTGGAGTTTTGGTCTCAAAGAGCAGTGATGAGCAATACAAAGTCTTAGTGACCAGTTACTAGTGGCATTTCCCAGGGATCAATACTGGGGTCAGTACTGTTTAATGTCTTTTTTAACAACCTGGACAATAGGGCAAAGTGCACTCTCAGAAAAATCAAAATAATGTCAAAATGAGGGGAGTGGTCAATACACCAGAAGGCAGGGCTGCTATTCAGAGGGACCTCGACAGGATAGAGAAATGAGCTGACAGGAACTTCATGAATTTCAGCAAAGACAAATGCAAAGTTCTACACTTGGCATGGAACAAACCCATGCAACAGTACAGGCTGGGCACCAACTAGCTAGAAAGCAGCTTTGCAGAAAGGGACCTAGGAGTCCTAGTGGACAAGAAGTTGACTATAAGTCATGTTGCACAGGCTCATGGAGAGTGTTTTTGTTAAAAAATATGCTGATTTATTGGGTCCTTTTGCATGGGGTAAAGCTCACATGGGGAATTGAATCTCTCAAACAGGATGGCCATTCACTAACCAGATGGTAACAGGAGTCTGTTGCACGTTGTCAGGGCCCTGAGTGTACTAATAAGCCTTAATGGTCATGACCAGCCTCACCTGGGGCCTCCACCCACACCCTCTGTCCCTGGGCCCAGGGCTCCGTTTAAGCTGAGGCCTGGGCATTCAGTTCCTATTTGAGCTATGGTGTAGGTATATCTGTCTCCAGTTCTATCATAGCCATGTTTGTGCTCGGCCATGGACCCTGTTGATCCAGACCCTGACCTGTGGACTGACTTCCTTGCTTGACCTCAGACCTGAGGTATCACCACAAACTTGTCTGGCAAGCTGGACTGTCAGTTGATCCCAGATGCTATCTCCAGGCCTGCCCTACTTGCCTTGTTTGGGTACTGTGGAACTGGGCCCTGGCTGGCAAGGCCCCTGTCCTGCTGTCTTTGTTACTGCTTTCACATCCCTGGCCCTGAGGGAGAAGTGGGCTCTTGCTGCTTCCTGACAGCAGCAAGGCTAAATGTGTATTCCAGAGAGACACATACACACACATATGATGCTAACATGGTTGATCACACAGTCCAACACAGAGCAGTGACTTGTGCCAGCACATGTATGAATACCAACAGCATTCGCATAAACATGAAGATGGATAGCCCAATCCTGTTCCTCCTCTCCAGCTAATCAGGATTGAAGTTCACTAGTGGAAACACCCACTGTCTAGATTCACAAGCACACTCACGTTTACAAATCCCTTCAATATTAGCATGGGCTCTAAGCCCATCCATGCCTGGACCCTGGGCCCCTTACCCAGCCACTAGCTCAGAGTTTGAGTCCTTTGAGATACAAATCTCCTCCCACTTGCCAGCTAGTCTATCTTGAATTTTGCTAGAGAATTACACATTATACAGAGGATTAAGTTGACTAAGGAAACACAGGCACACCCTGGGCCCTCCAGTTGCTGGCACTTAGACCTTTCAGCACTCACATGGGATAGAGAATGAGATTACACAGGAAAAAATAGTTAAGAATAGGATTTAATAAGAAGATAGGATAGACTGTGGTGATCAGTTGCAGGGCTCAGTCAGGCAAGCATGCTGCTTGCTTATACATGACCGACCCCTTTTATCCCCCCTTCTCTCCATTTACTCATGCTTGTACTTCCCTCCATACATCTTGATCCCTCCCATTCTCTACCCTTGTCTCTTCCCAAAGAAACAACCCACCCCTAATTACTTTTTTTCCCATTGGTTCTAGTCTTGCTACATCCATATCCAAATTTGGTTTCTCTGATACCATTACCAAGATCATCTTTTACCAAGATCATCTGATACCATTACCAAGATCATCACTAGTTTCTCAAGGTCTGTTCAGTTAGCTAAGCCTCAGGCCAGGGCCTAGTCATCTGCCTGCATATCTTAACAAGGACAATGGGAAGATGCAGGGTGGGGGGAACTGGCATGATATATAGTGAACTACATTGTCCAGAGGAGGAGGGAAAAGCAACATTTGAATGAACAAAGCACCCCAAGCACACATTTCTGAAAATATGATACTATACACCTCAGCATTTGGCATAAATTTTATGGAAATAACATTTAATAAGTATTTGGGGTGGTTACGATGCTGTTTTACAGCAATGCCCACTCACCTAAAATAAAATGAATTAGTTGCCAGGAGGCTAATTGCTGACTAACAACTTGGGAGGGGTTCACAAAGATAAAATTCAGTATTTTGGAAACCTTTAAGGCTTGGAGCAATAGAGAGAAAAGGAACTCATTTTTCCAACACGTCAACACAGGAAGGATCACAAGGTATTGACCAGTAAATGTATCTCTAGGCCACAAGCTCCTCAAGGTAGGGACCATTTCTTTTTTTGTCTATATAGCTTCTAGCATAATAAAGCCCTCACTCTATTAGTCACACCTAGACTGATAACTCTCTACTATTACTATTGATGCTTGTGCTAGGCTTTAGGTCAAGCATCCATTCTGTACGACAGGGAAAGGTTGACATTATATCATTGTGGCAAGAAAGAACAGGGAAGGTTTTGGCGTAAGTTATTCCATTTCCCAAACAGTAGCTGTTGGAAGCAGCCCAGAGGGGCAAGAACATCTGAAGTAGTCCTAGGGCAGATGAGATGTGTTGGATCGGTCCCGGCTGGTGGCCAAGCACCCACACAGTCACTCGCTCACCCCCCAGCAGGATGAGTAGAGGGAGAAAATAGGAGGAACAAGGAGCAAGAAAAATCGTGGGTTGAATTAAAGACAGGGAAATCACTTACCAGTTATTGTCGAGGGCAAAACAGACTCGACTTGGGGAATTTAACTTAATTTATTGCCAATTAACATAAACATTTAATTACTGATTCAGGTATTGGGAAACAAAGAAGACAAACATTTAGACATTTAGGGAAAACACCCCTCCTCCTTTCCCAGGCTCAGCTTCACTCCGGACACCTCTCCTATCCCCTTGTTATCACTGCAGGTTACACTCAGTCCCTTCAGTGAGGCAACAAGTGGTACAGGAGGTTGGGGTCAGTGCATAGCAGTTTCTCTCTACTGCTCCTTCCTTCTCACTCTTTTCCTGTGCTCCAGTATGGGTCCTACACAGGCTGCAGTCCCTTTAGGGGTGTGCCTACTCTGGCATGGGTCCTCCATGGGCCTCAGTCCCTTCATGAATATCTGCTCCTGCGTGGTCTTAGCCACGGGCTCCAATACTTCCAGGGAAGTACCTTCTCTGGCATGGGTCCTCCATGGGCCTCAGTCATTAGGGGCATGCCTGCTCCTCCATGGAGCACCTCCTGCTCCCCTGACCTTGTTATTTCCTCGTTCCCTCTGTTGTTCCTTCCTCTTCTTTCCCTGGCATTTTCTGCCCTTTCTTAAATATGTTTTCACAGAGCCACCACAAACTCCTCCAAATGGCTTAGCTTTGGTATGTGGTGGGTTTGTTGTTGAGCTTGCTGGAACTGGTTGTGACCAGCACAGGGAAGTCCCTGACCTCTTCCCACAGAGGCCACCCCTGCAGCATGCCCCCCAACCCTGCGCTACCAAAACCTTGCCATTTACATCCAATACAGATAAGCAGTCATGGTGGGCAAAGGTGAACACAAAACACCATTTCTGATTCAGCTCTGCAATTAGCAGCCCAGGTTGTACCTCCCAAGCACACGTTCACTCACATATAGGGAGACAATTACATGCATAAACAAAAGACTTCAGTACTGTGGGTCATGTTTTCTCTGCCAGAACAAAACACCAGTACAACTGGGGATAATTGTTTTTATCAGCACAGATTCATTCTGTTGTTGATTCAGCTCTGCCAAAGCAAACTACTTTAGTTTGAGATTTAATGTAACCTGATTGCTCTGGTTTTACATTGCTGCTTCTCTTGTCAATGAATCTGAAACAAGGCGGTCGAAAAAATCCTCCTAATATCTCCACTATCAACATGGAAACTTTAAACACATCTCAACCGATCTCAACCTAGTCAAGACTCTGACAGTGGAGACTTGTGTGCTCTTCCCAGTCACTAGATCTTCTGTTATCTCTAAACATCTTTTGGTTCCTGGCCTATGGCCCTTCAAACACACCCTTTCTTTTCACTCCTGCTATTTGTTGCAACCAACAGCTCTGATGATAGCTCCTCTATATTTTTGAATCTAAAGTTCTAAAAGGAAAGGAAAAGGGGAAAAGCCTATGTGGCTGCTGCTCCCTCCACCCATATGTTTTTCTTTCCAGCACATCTCCAATTAAATCTGCATTGTCCAGGCAGATCTGGTTAACATGGCCAGAAAAGCTCTGTCAGACTGCTGATCATCCAGGACCCTCACTAGGGAGCCCCAGGATACTGACAGCCTGACCCAAGAAATTCAGGGAGTCATGGACCTGCAAGCCTGGTGTTTATATCAGGCAAGTTAGCAGAAACTATTCTAGAGAACAGAACAGTCAGGCATGTGAATAAATAAGATATATTGGGGAACAGTCATGGTGGCTTTTCTAAAGGGAATTTGACCCTCACAAGCTATAGTGAACCTGACTGAACGACCACTGTACATCGATGAGTTAGTGATCCATATAACAGTTAACCTGAGTAGGCCCAGCCCTGTACTGTACTGTGCTATACTTCATGTACAGCTTGGCCTTCAGGCCTGTGTTGTGCTGCGCATATCCCTTGGCCACAGGATAAACTCAGCCAGCTCATTGTAACAGAGGAGCCTGTAGGCAGCTCCCACTCAGTACTGGCAATTACACCACCTGTGTGTCCTTGCCTTTATCTAAAACTGCAGCAACAAGTTCTCATGTGAACATCCTTTTTATCTGACAGCAGAAATGAGTTGTTTTCTTTTAAGAAAATCCTATAAGAGGTCAAAAGACCAGAATGTCTGGTAACCTTTCTACGGATGGTATCTGCACAGCATGCTGTGCCTTGATTGGAGACCCATTCGATACCACACAACTTGGGGTTCCCAGTAACTGAAGGGACATAAGATTATCTATACTATCCTCTCTTTCTTTATAGTTTTAGCTCCAATGAATGGCATTTTAATTGATACTTTACAGAGTCTGAGTGCCTTTCTTACTGGGATCATAACGCACCAGCATCTCGTGGTACAAAACTGTATTGGATCTGGCTGGGATGGAGTTAACTTTCCCCATAACAGCCCTCAGAGCTGTGCTTTGTATTTGTAGATAGAAAGGTGTTGATAACACACCAATGTTTTGGCTACTGCTGAGCAGTGCTCCCACAGCATCAAGGCTGTCTCTCCAACATTCCCCCCTCACCAGTAGGCTGGGGGTGGGCAAGATCTTGGGAGGTGAAAGGGTTAAATCCCTGACAATCCCTGACTAAGACCTTACTGTGATACATAGACTTGCATTTTTTTAGTTTCACTCGCATACTTGTTCTCTTTTGTTCTCTTCCCCTGCAAAGATAGTTTTGGTTACCTGCTGAGCAGAGTTGATGGTGGGACATTTCCTGTGACTTCTTACCTGATAGGACTAAACAGGCCTTGAGCAAGCTCGTTAGGCTTCCTAATTAAATCACTGATAACAGGAACTCAGGACGATTGTGCCACAGATAAGCACCAAAGAACTAGCTTAAATCGACCCCCTTGTAACATTCCAAGGCCGAAGGACTGATGAGCTAACTCAGTGACTATATATGGACAAAGGAAGCCCAAAGTTCAACTAGCGGACAACGTGAGGAAGACTATGAAAGACCACCGGGAGAGTGAAAAGACCCTAACCCTAATTTTACTGCGCATGCTTGGACTATGTAAATGAATTCCGGGAACTCATCACCATAAGACTGCCCTTTTCAGGAAATCTGATGAATATGTATGATTTTTCTGTATATGAACTGATGTGTTGTGCTAACCTGGCAGAGCACTTGTGGCGGAGCAATCCCCAGTGCTGCCCAGCGCTGCAATAAAGAATACCTGCTTAATAGTCATCCCGACTATTGAGTCCTGATTTCGGCTTTTCACGGCAACAGAGGGGACATAGCCAGGACAGCTGACCCAAACTGACCAAAGGGATATGCCATTCCATAAGACATCATGCTCAGAAATAAAAGCTAAGATAAAGGAGGAGGAGGGGAGGCATTCATTATTAAGGCATTTGTCTTCCGAAGCAACCGCTATGCGTACTGAGGCCCTACTTCCCAGGAAGTGGCTGGACATTGCCTGCTGATGGGAAGTAGAGAATAAATCTTTTTGTTTTCCTTTGCTTCTGCTCACAGCCTTTGCTTTCCTTTATTAAACTGCCTTTATCTCAACCCACGAGTTTTTCATCTTATTTTCTCCCCCTGTCCCACTGAGGAGGGGAGTGATAGAGCACCTGGCGGCCAGCCAAGGTCAACCCACCACAAAAACACAAGCTTATTGGAGTTCTTGGGAGGACTAAATGAGCATGCAGAGAAAGGAATCTGATTCTAACTAACCTGCCATGGGATAAGAGGAAAAAGTTGTCACACAGATTTTAAAAAAATAGTTAAAAGATAGGAAACAGAGAGTAGGAATAATTTGTCAGTTTTCTCAGTGGAAGGAGATCTCCAAAGGGGGGGTGTATTAGTGACCTATACTGTTCAACGGTTGTAAATGAGCTGGAAAAGGGCAGGAGAGAAGTAGGGAGGGGCTAGAGTTCATTGGTAATACTAACTTAATCAAACATGAGAGCTGACTGTGATGCCTTGCAAAAGCATGTGATGATATTGAGTTACTAGGCAATAAAAGGCAGATGAAATTCAATGTAAGTAAATGTGAAGTGATGCACATGAGGGAAAAACACAATCAATTTCTTGTATAAAATGATGGGCTCTGAGCTAATTATAACCACTCAGGAATGAGATCTTGGATGATGATAGATGATTTGATGAAATTAGCTCCATGCTCAGTAGCAGACAAAAGTATTACATATTTGGAATTATTGTAGAGAAGAACACAGAAAGCGTCATTATGCCACTATATAAGTGAATAAATCTTGACTACTCTGCAATTTCTGTCCCTGCATCTGTCAGGGCCCTGAGACAATCTTCCCCCAGAGGTTTGGCTGCCTGGGCTTCGTACCAACTTAGAGATAGTGTGCAAACAAGGGCTGCCCCACTTTCTTTTGGTGATCTTGAAGAGAGCTCTCTCAGACAGCTCTGCTGGGAGGCCTTAGCCAGGACTGACACACACACACCACCACCATCACTCCAGTTTTAAGCTGAGGCTCTAGTTCTTGGTCCCCCCCCCGAGCTACAGCTGCATCACAGCCATGCCTGTGCCTGGCCATGGGCTCTGGTGATCCAGACCCAGATCCTGACTCACAGACTGACTTCGCAGCTTGACCTGGACCTGCTTTGTCACCATGGTCTTGCCAGGCAATCACTGGACCATGTCTGACTCTGGTTACCATCACCACACCTGATCCTGACTCTGACTTACTGATGTGCATTTCCAGCTTGACCTGAGCCCTGCCTCATCACCATTGACTTGTTTGATGATCTGGACTCTTGGCTGATCCTTGCTACCACTCTCAGACCTACCCTGCTTGCTTCACTCAGGTACTCCTTAGGGAGAAGTCTGCACTCATTGCTCCCTGACAGCATCTCAGAAAAGATAACAGAATTAGGAAAGGTGCAAATAAGGCAAGAAAACTGATCAGAGGTCTGGACATGAGGAATATCAGGTTCATAAAAATCACAAGTATCACAGAGACGGTGAATGGGAAATGATAACTCCTATGGAAAAAACTCAGGGATATCAAATGAAACTAGGTGGTAAATTCAAAACAAAACAAAAAAAGGAGGTGACTCTTGAGACAGCATGTAATTCATCTGTGAAACTCCTTGCCACAGGATGCTAAAAGTTTACAGAAGTTGAATGAAACTGGACAAACTCACAGAAGAAAAACCCATGCAAGGCTATTAACTCTGAACTGCAGATTGCAAGAGTCTAGGGAAAGAACCACTAAATGCTTGCCCTTTTCCTATACTTTTCCCTAGGCTTCCCAGGATCCTGGACAAGACAGACCTTTGATCTGATCTGGTACAGCTGGACCTATCTTCTTGCATTCTTATGCTGACAAACATGTCAGGCCTCTTGAAAGCGTGAACCATTGCCATTCTAACCAACAGGGCAAAGTTTTCAGATCAGATAGAGCCCTTCAACAAGGTCCAAATGGTTCTTTGGACACTCAGTTCTTTAGTCCCATATGAAACTGAAGTTGAAATTGCTTTAATAGATCAATAATGTGGTGGGTTGTGACTACATCTCCTGGCCAACTAAAATTTGCATATACCTTGCCTCCCCCACCCACTACATGCTGACATTGCACTTGTTTGTTATGTGTCAGCATTGCACAGTGCCCTAATCATGGAGGTACAAGGCATGAACAGCAAAGCTTAGCTGAAGGAAAGAGAAGCCTACAGGGTTAAGTAATATGGGTAACACCAATGTCATCCTTTCCAGGCTGCATGCAGACCTATCTATCCATAGATTATAATTGCAAAGTCTAGGACGCTGGAATGCCAGCATTTTCCAAAATTAATAATGTCAAAAGATGGAAATAACTAAAAATATAGTTGCAATACTGTGATGAATCTGCTTTTGCACACTGTACAAAGCAACTCAGAAAAGAGCTGTTCCAGTGGATTTTGTCAATATCCTGACTAAGCCACAGCCATTTGCTAATGTTTAATTACAGCAATCAAATAATGATTACCCTCCTTTTATTTTTTCCTTTAAAGAAGCTCTCAGTTCCCTTTAACCTCAAAGTGCACAGCATCCACCTACAGACCTGTGTTTTATCATTAATTTCTGTCTCTAGATAAACCCTAAAATCAAAATGTCTGCCCAATTTCCCCTCTGGACACTGGAAGCTTCAAAATCCTCCATTAAGATCAGAATTTGTTCAGCTTGAGACTTGCGCCTAATACAGACTTAAACCAGAAGTGGATACTGTGAGCTGCTAAATTCTTGGCTGGTGTCTCTACTTCATTTCAATTTTCAAACATCATTTACACTTTCTTGTGTTATCACCAATTTGCCTATCACAGAATATGATATTCTATCACAAGAGAGATCGAGACCTTTGCTTCTTCGGGCTGAGCCAGAAAAACATGGTTCTCCCTTCTCCATCTCATCCTTTTCTACCTCCAGCTATGGGATGGGAACATAAACAGAACTCATTAGGGTGATGGCAGATGAGACCCAGAAAGATAAGCTGACATGTAAGAGGATTACAAACCTTTACAGGCCAAATGATGAAATATTTGCTAAAGTCCTCCTGTCAGGCCATCAATGAAAATATGTACTTATCTACTCCCCCAATACTCTGCCTAAAAGCACACTGAATCCAGCGGGGATTGTGCCAGTTCCTTTCCAGAGAAGAAAATTTGTTTGCTTGATTTTGTTAATAAGGGAAAAGATGTTCCTTATGAATTTGACAATAAGGATTTTTGAAGTTGCATTCTATTAAAAGACTGTTACATTGAATTCAGTCTGGGCTTTGTACTGGTTGCACTGGGGTGGGGAGGGCACACAGCACAGTGATCTGGTATGTACCATGCTTTTCATGGGAGAAAAGTGCTCCTCGTTTAGTAACCATGTTGCTCTTACTTTTCTGCCTCTGTTTTCTTCCTGTATCCCTGTTCGCAATCGGAAACATTTAAGAAACAGCACACCTCTGCCACATGCAGTGCCCAGTCACCTGCTCTTCTCCCCCTCCCCCCAACAATGCTGTGGTGGGTTGACCTTGGCAGGCCACCAGGTGCCCACCAAGCCTCTTTAACACTCTCCCGCCATCAACAGGAAAGGGGGAGAAAATATGACAAAAAGCAAAGCTTGTGGGTTGAGATGAGGACAGGGAGATTACTTACCAATTACTGTCATGGGCAAAACAGACTCGACTAGGGGAAATTAATTTAATTTATTGCCAATTAAACAGAGCAGGATAATGAGAATTAAGAACGAATCTGAAAACACCTTCCCCCACCCCTCCCTTCTTCCCAGGTTCAACTTCACTCCCGACTCTTCTACCTCTTCACCTGCCCCAAGCAGCACAGGAGGATGGGAAATGGGGGTTGCGGTCAGTTCATCACACATTGTCTCTGCTGCTCCTTCCTCCTCACACTCTTCCCCTGCTCCAGCATGGGGGCCCACTCACAGGAGACAGGCCTTCATGACCTTCTGCAACATGGGTCCTTCCCACAGGCTGGCGTTCTTCAAGAACTGTGCCAGCATGGGTCCTTTCCATGGGGGACAGTCCTTCAGGAACAGACTGCTCCTGCGTGGGTCCCCCGTGGGGTCACAGGTCTGAAAACCTGCTTCAGCGTGGGCTCCTCTCCACGGGCCACAGTTCCTGCCAGGAGCCTGCTCCTGCATGAGCTATCCACGGGCTGCAGCTTCCTTCAGGGCACATCCACCTGCTTCGGCGTGAGGTCCTCCATGGGCCGCAGGGTGGATATTTGCCCCACGGTGGACCTCCATGGGCTGCAGGGGGACAGCCTGCTTCACCATGGTCTTCACACGGGCTGCAAGGGAATCTCTGCAGCCAGAATCTCTGTCCCAGCTGTGTCCCCTCCCAACTTCTTGTTCACCCCCAGCCTACTCACTAGTGGTGTGGTGTGAGAAGCAGAAAAGGCCTTGACTCTGTGTAAGCACTGCTCAGCAACAACTAAAACATCCCTGTATTATCATCACTGTTTTCAGCACACATCCAAAACATAGCCCCATACTAGCTACTATGAAGAAAATTAACTCTATCCCAGCCAAAACCAGCACAGTTGGCTTCCAGTAAGCATTTGTATTTGGTTGACATGGAAAGGTTTTGGTAGCGGTGGGGGGGGGAGCTGCAGGGGGATCTTCTGTGAGAAGATACCATAAGCTGCCCCCATGTCAGACAGAGCCAGTTTCAGTTGACTCCAAGACAGACCTCCTCCTGGCCAAGGCCAAGCCAATCAGTGATATTGGTAGTGCCTCTGTGACAACATATTTAAGAAAGGGTAACAAAACACTGCGCAACAGTAGCCAGAAGAGAGGAGTGAGAATATGTGAGAAAAACAACCCTGCAGACACCAAGGTCAGTGAAGAAGGAGGGGGAGGAGGTGCTCCAGGTGCTGGAGCAGAGATTCCCCTGTAGCCTGTGGTGAAGACCATGGTGAAGCAGGCTGTCCTCCTGCAGCCCATGGAGGTTAACGGTGGAGCAGATATCCACCTGCAGCCCGTGGAGGACCCATGCCAGAGCAGGTGGATGCGCCTAAAGGAGGCTGTGACCCTGTGGAGAGCCCACGCAGGAGCAGGCTCCTGGCAGGACCTGTGAACCCATGGAGGGAGGAGCCCACGCTGGAGCAGGTCTTCCGGCAGGACTTGTGACCCCGTAGGGGAGCCACGCTGGAGCAGTCTGTTCCTGAAGGACTGCACCTCATGGAAAGGACCCATGCTGGAACAGTTCATGAAGAACTGCAGCCTGTGGGAAGGACCCACATTGGAGAAGTTCATGGAGGACTGTCTCCTGTGGGAGGGACCCCATGCTGGAGCAGGGGAAGAGTGTGAGGAAAGAGTGGCAGCGACAACATGTGATGAACTGACCGCAACCCCCATTTCCCATCCCTTCTGTGCTGCTTGCGGGGGCGGGGAAGGAGGTTGAGAAATCAGGAGTGAAGTTGAGCCCGGGAAGAAGGGAGGGGTTGGGGGAAGGTGTTTTAAGATTTTATTTTATTTCTCAATACCCTTCTCTGATTTGATTGATAATAAATTAATTTCCTGAAGTCGAGTCTGTTTTGCCAGTGATGGTAATCGCTGAGTGATCTCCCTGTCCTTATTTCGACCCATGAGCCTTTCGTCATATTTTTTCTCCCCCTGTCCAGTTGAGGAGGGGGAGTGATAGAGCTGCCTGGTGGGCACCTGGCATCCAGCCAAGGTCAACCCACCACATTACAAGAACAAATGATACAGCTTGCAGCTCCAAGCATTAGGTTGCATCTCAAGCAGTTATCCAGTTAACAGAGCTGTGACCTCTTCTTCTGGAAAAGGAAAGCTACTGCTTGGAGAGAACTATGTCATACTCATTGATTTAGTACATATTACATAGTAGACATTTTCTAAATTTTTATAGAATCATAGAATCATAGAATGGTTTGAGTTGGAAGGGACCTTTAAAGGTCATCTAGTCCACCCCCCCTGCAATGAGCAGGGACATCTTCAACTAGATCAGGTTGCTCAAATCCCCACCCAACCTGACCTTGAATGTTTCCAGGGATGGGGCATCTACCACCTCTCTGGGCAACCTGTTTCAGTGTTTCACCACCCCATTGTAAAAAATTTCTTCCTTACGTCTAGTTTGAATCTACCCTCTTTTAGTTTAAAACCATTACTCATTATGAGAGCATTCTTTATTATAATGTATCCAAACTGTGTTGGACTTGAAGGCTGTGGTCTGGAAAATAAAGCCAACTGAATTTAAGTGAAGAAAACAGCTGATCAATGCTGAACCAGTTTCACTAATGTATTCCAAGTAGTTTTGCCAACTGGACTTATTACAGCATATCAGCTTCCTGCCATACCAAGAGTCTGCATGAAAACTTGGTGCTGGTTTGAGAAGAGGCAGCCCTTCTACATGGAGAACCTACTTGAGTGAGCAAGCAGCTGTGGGTGCTTGGCTGTTGGCCAGGGTCGACCTACAATGTGTTCTTAACACCATGGACACATGAAATAGAAAATAACTAATGTAGCGGTAGAAGCTCTTTGTATTGTTCTTCATGTCCCTTGCAAGTCTGAACACCAGCTGAGCTTGGACTTTCCTGACAATGTTTCTAATTTCCTCCTTGTTCCTGCTTCTACCTCCTGCATGCTGCCTTTGTGCATTGGAGCTCTGTCATGAATTTCATGCTTAGGCAAGCTGGTCTCCTGATACATCTACTTCTTTTCCTGAGTATTGCGATGGACCATTCTTGTGCTTAGAGGATGTTGTCCTTAAAGACCTGTCAGCTCTCTGGAACTCTGCCCTTCAGAACTGCCTCCCATGGGATCCCACCTACCAGTCCTCTAAATAAGCAGAAGTCTGCTCTCCCAAAGCCCAGGGTCTGTACTCTGCTACTCTCCTTCCTCACTCCCCTCAGGATCTTGAACGCCATTAGTTCATGGTCACTACAGCGAAGGCTGCCATTGATTATCATGTCTCCCAAAAGCTCCTCCTTGTTAGTGAATAGCAGATCCAGCTGTGCATCACCCATGGTTGGCCCATCTGGTACCTATATCAAGAAGTTATTCCTGACACTCTCCAGAAATCTTGACTTGTTTGCATCTCACTGTGTTGCTGTTCCAGGAGATATCAGGGAGGCTGAAGTTCCCCATAAGAACCAGGGTCTTTGATGCAGACTTCAATTTGTTTAAAGAAGGCTTTGTTCACTTCCTCATCCTGGTCAGGTCATCTGTAACAGACTCCCATCACAGTCTCACCATTACTGGCCTCTCCTCTGATCCTGACCCACAAGCTCGTATCCAGACTGTCATCTGTCTCATAGAAGAGCTCTGTACATTTGAACTGCTCCTTCATACAGAAGGCAATGTCCCCTGCTCATCTTCCCTGCCTGTCTTTCCAAACGAGCTTGTATACATCCCCTGCAGCACTTGAGTCATGCAGTCTGTCTCACCTCATATCACTTATTCCAACAATGTTGGAGTTCTGTGGTGGCACACAGCTCTAGTTCTTGTTTCCAGGCTGTGTACATTTGCATACATACATTCATATTTTGTGTATGAGTGTACACTCATACACTCATTTTTAATGGGAAGATTGAGTAAGACTAATCCAAGCAACTGGATTCATTTTCATAGATGAACTGTTGCATAAAGAATGCTGAGACAGGCTTACATGTAATAAGTTTTATTCATGGGGTCTGTAGTTGATGGTATACATTGACTTCAAAGTTTTCAGGGGGAGAAGGGAGAAACCTCTCCCCAGTGGTCAGACAGGAAGAGAAGTGACAGGACCCCCAAACAAGCATCCTTCCTGGGGTATTCTCTACAGTGCAGCAGGTAGTGATGATGATGAAGATGATGATGATGACAAGTTTTTGCCATGCTTTTCCCCTACTACTATACACTTTTCATCAGGACCTGCTCAAACTCCCTATTGGTTGTTCCCATTTATGCCACTATTAGCACTGATTGGAGCTTGCTTAATTAGGCACAAGTGTTGCATACTGATTGGTTGATAAGCTTTGTGTATGCATAGTAATGGACAATACTTATCAGATATTTAAATGACTTCTCTACACTTCATTATTCATTGTCTTTTCCCCTAATGTAAACTAAAAGCTACAAAACAAGGAGTAGGAAGAGGAAGGGGTGATTCTCACACCAGTGGCCTTCGCTTCCCATGAGAACCTGCCATAACAGTATTGGAGTGTGCAGATGCAAGGCCATAAGAATAACAGCATGAGACCAACAGCATGAGGATAAGGGAGAAATACTGACACAGAGGTTCTGGAAAACACTGCCACAGCATCTTGGGTGAAAGGGTACAGATCTGCAAGTGGAAACCAGGCTACAAAATCGCAAATGGCAGGACCATAGCATTACACAGGTTACAGCACTATGCAACAGAAGTATACGTTTATACATGCAAAAATGCAGTCATTCCACAGAACACACCAAGTACCAGTCATGCTCTAATTCATGCCCAGCAATACAAAACCTCTACAGACATGATCACAGAGCCCACTGAAGAAAATTATCATGTGAAAAATGCCTTAGAGTGAGTTTTCAGAAGGTGGAGCATGACAAATCTTGTGAAAGATATCTACCAAAAAATACTCTTGTAAATTTTTCTCCCACTAAGTCCAACTCACCGCTTGAGTTTCTCTAATATAAAAGTAAATCAACAAGAATGTCTTATAGCAAAAAGAAAGAAAGAAAGAGCTAAGTAATACCCATTTTACAAGCTAAAGACAGAGGGTTTTTTTCATATCCACGTACATAAAGAGTTAATCCAAGTGAACTTTTAACATGGATTGTATTATACCATTATATCCATTATACCCTTACTCAGACATTTAATTCAGAAGTGAAAGTGATTTAAGCTTAAGTGAATAAAGGTCAATTTAATCCTGAGTAGTTGTCCACACAGGGACACTTCAAATTCACTTTAATCAACTTATACTGAGATATAATATGGATTTTTTTTTTCCTGAATGCCTCTATCTCAAAAAACTCAGAGCTATTGTACAAAAGAAGACATTTAGCTTGTAATTACTCTTTCTCATTGCAGAATAGCTTAAATACTCAAGTCAGAAAGATTATAAATAGATGAAGTGCTAACAGTTGGAATTTTTATCATGTTGAATGACCTCTAGAGAAAAATATAGTTTGTTGCTCATTAACTGCAGAGACAGGTTTATGCTTTCAGGGCTCACTTACATTATTATTGTCAAAGCTGCTTGTGTGGGACTTTAGGAATTCCATGGGCAAGCTACAATTGCTTTTACTCTTGTGTGTGGTGGTTTAAGCACTGTGCACCGGCAACAAGAGGGGGGTTGCTCTGTTCCACCCCACAGTTCTGTTTAGATTTGCCATGATGTACAATTGAGTCTAGTTTAGAGGAATCATTTTAAGTTACCACAAAAGTAATGGAAATAAAAACTAAAAGGTCAAAGACATTATATTTCTATGCAAAAAAGAAAATCTGAACAGCTACAAGTATAATATACACAGAATGATACAAAACATTAAATTGAAAAACAATTTTTACAACAGGATATTTTGCAAAGGTCACATTCATAATAAACATTGATAGTGCTGTCTTTAACCATTCCTGAAATGACATATACACGCAAGCCATTCCTACTGCAAACCTAAAGAGCTTCCTCTGGACATGACAGAGGATACGGAAAAGGCCGAGGTACTGAATACCTTCTTCACCTCGGTCTTCACTAGTAAGATTTGCCCTCAGGAATCCCAGGTCCCTGAGACCAGTGGGAATGTCTGGATCAAGGAAGACTTACCTTTGGTGGAAGAGGATCAAGTTAGGGAACATTGAAACAGACTGGACATAACAAAGTCCGTGGGACCTGATGGGATGCATCCACAAGTGCTGAGGGAGCCAGACAATGTCATTGCAAGGCTACTCTCTATTATTTTTGAAAGGTCTTGGCAATCAGAGAAGGTTCCTGAACACTGGAAGAACACAAATGTCACTCCTAGCTTCAAGAAGGGAAAGACATGATCTGGGGAACTACAGCCTCACCTCAACCCCTGGGAAGCTGTGCTGGTTTTGGCTGGGATAGAGTTAATATTCTTCCTAGTAGCTGGTATAGTGCTGTGTTTTTTATTTTAGTATGAGAATAATATTGATAACACGCTGATGTTTTGGCTGTTGCTAAGCGGTGTTTACACTGGTCAAGGACTTTTCAGTTTCCCATGCTCTGCCAGGTGCAGAAGAAGTTGGGAGGGGATACAGCTGGGACAGCTGACCCCAACTGACCAAAGGGCTATTCCATACCATATGACATCATGCTCAGCATATAAAGCTGGGGAAGAAGAAGGAAGGGGGGACATTAGGAGTGAGGGTGTTTGTCTTCCCAGGTAACGGTTACGCATGATGGAGCCCTGCTTTCCTGGAGATGGCTGAACACCTGCCTGCCCATGGGAAGGAATGAATGAATTCCTTGCTTTGCTTTGCTTGCGTGCATGGCTTTTGCTTTACCTATTAAACTGTCTTTATTTCAACCCACGAGTTTTCTTACTTGTACTCTTCCGATTCTCTCCCCCATCCCACTGCGGGGGGAGTGAGCGAGCGGCTGTGTGGTGCTTAGTTGCCAGCTGGGGTTAAACCACGACAAAAGCCAATGGAGCAACTAATCCTGGAAACCACTTCCAAACATTAAGGACAAGAAGGTTACTGGGAGTAGTCAACATGGATTTAGGAAGGAAAAATCATGCTTAACCAACCTGACAGATTTCTACAGTGAGATGATTGGCTAAGGTGGATGAGGAGTGAGCAGTAGATGTTTGTTTACCTTGACTTTAGCAAGGCTTCCAGCATTGTCTCCCACACCATCCTCATAGAGAAGCTGATGAAGTACAGGCTAGATAATTAGACAGTGAGGTGGACTGAAAACTGTCTCAACTGACAGACTCAAAGAGTTGCGACCAGTGGCATGAAGTCCATCTGGAAGCCAGTCACTAGTGGTGTACCCCAGGGGTCATTATTGGGGCCAATCCTGTTTAACCTCTTCATTAATGATCTGGACAATGTGACTGAGTTCACCCTCAGCTAGTATGCAGATGATACAAAACCAGAAAGAGTGGTTGATAGACCAGATGGTTGTGCTGCCATTCAAAGGGACTTGGACAAGCTGCAGAAATGGGCCAACAGGAACCTAATGAAGTTCAACAAAGGGAAGTGCCAAGCCCTGCACTTGGGGACGAACAATCCCATGCACCAGTACATGCGATCCTTATCCTCTGCTCAGCACTGATGAGGCCACATCTGTTTTGCTGTGTCCAATTCTGAAGCTCCCCAGTACAAGGACATGGGCATACTGGAGCAAGTCCAGCAAAGGACCACAAAATTGATTAAGGAATTGGAACATCTGACATCTGAGGAGAGCCTGAGAGAACTGGGACTGTTCAGCCTGGAGAAGACAAGGCTCAGGGGGGGATCTTATCAATGTGTGTTAATACCTGATGGGAGGCAGTAAAGAAGATGGAGTCAGACTCTTCTAGTAGTGCTCAGTGACAGGACAAGAGGCAATGGGCACAAATTTAAATACAAGAAATTCCACCTAAACATAAGAAAAACCTTTTTTACCATGAGGGTGATTGAACACTGGAACAGGTTGCCCAGGGAGGTTGTGGAGTCTCCATCCTGAGAGATATTCAAAACCTGACTAGACATGGCTCTGAGCAACCTCCTCTAGGTGACTGTGCTTTGAGAAGAGGGGAATTGGAATAGATGATCTCCAGCTGTCTCTACCAACTTCAACCATTCTGTGAAGCAGACGCCAATTAAGAATCAATAGCTTACACACTGTATAGCATTATGTACTTCTGTCCAAACATGTTGGCTCACAGGTAGCAGTTGTTTTAGTCTCACTATTAAAGCATAATACAGGAGTTGGAAAAATTAAAATCTATAATTATACTACTATGAAATAGAACATTTCTAGCACTATTTTTTTCTGGATCCCTGAAATTCACTAAAAACAGTACAGTGGGAAAAAGCAAGCTGAACCAGACGTGTCACCAACTAGTTCACAGACAGATGAACAGCAGTAGAAAGGACAGGGGAAGTGTCAGAACCACTAATAACGAGAACATGTAGGATTTACAATTTGCAGTGTTTGCTCTGGCAGTAGAATTAGTGCTAATGCTTATCCACTTTTAAATGACTATTTATAAATAAAGTGGCCTTCCTCTGTGGCTGGAAAGCTGCTAGGCAGAAAAGGACCTGGGGGTGTTGGCTGCATATGAGCCAGCAGTGTGCCCAGGTGGCCAAGAAAGCCAATGGCATCCTGGCTTGTATCAAAAATAGCATGGCCAGCAGGACTAGGGAAGTGATCGTGCCCCTGTACTCGGCACTGGTGAGGCCGCACCTCGAATACTGTGTTCAGTTTTGGGCCCCTCACTACAAGAGAGACATTGAGGGGCTGGAGCATGTCCAGAGAAGGGCAACGAAGCTGGTGAAGGGTCTAGAGCAGAAGTCTTATGAGGAGCGGCTGAGGGAGCTGGGATTGTTTATCCTGGAGAAAAGGAGGCTGAGGGGAGACCTTATCGCTCTCTACAACTACCTGGAAGGAGGCTGTAGAGAGGTGGAGGTCGGTCTCTTCTCCCAGGTAACAAGTGATAGGACAAGAGGAAATGGCCTCAAGTTGCGCCAGGGGAGGTTTAGACTGGATATTAGGAAATTTTACTTCACTGAAAGGGTTATCAAGTATTGGAACAGGCTGCCCAGGGAAGTGGTTGAGTCGCCATCCCTGGAGGTATTTAAAAGATGTTTGGATGAGGTGCTTAGGGACATGGTATAGTGGTGGTCTTGGTAGTGTTAGGTTTATGGTTGGACTCGATGATCTTAAAGGTCTTTTCCAACCTATATGATTCTGTGATTCTATGTGATCTCTCATGTCAGTATTTCAATGAACCAGTCAGTGGCAATCTGTGACATCTCCTTGGGATATGTCCTGGTTTCGGCTGGGATAGAGTTAATTTTCTTCCTAGTAGCTGGTATAGTGCTGTGTTTTGGATTTAGGATGAGAATAATGTTGATAACACACTGATGTTTTAGTTATTGCTAAGTAGTGCTTATACTAGTCAAGGACCTTTCAGCTCCCCATGCTCTGCCAGGTGCACAAGAAGCTGGGAGGGGACACAGCCAGGATAGTTGATCCAAACTGACCAAAGGGCTATTCCATACCATATGACGTCATGCTCAGTATATAAACTGGGGGGAGTTGGCCGGGGGCGGTGATCGCTGCTCAGGGACTGGATGGGCATCAGTCGGCGGGTGGTGAATGGTTACATCACTTGGGTTTTTGCTCCTCTCTCTCTCGTTGTTTTCCTTTTCATTACAATTTATTATTATTATTATTATTATTTTATTTAAATTATTAAACTGTTCTTATCTCAACCCACGAGTTTTCTTACTTTTGCTCTTCAGATTCTCTCCCTCATCCCACCAGGGGGGAGTGAGTGAGCAGCTGTGTGGTGCTTAGTTGCCAGCTGGGGTTAAACCACAACAGGATGATTATACATGGCTACTATTGGTGTGAGAATTGTGTGCAAGAACAAACCTCTGACTTCGAACCAATCCAAAACTCTTGAAAATTCCTAACTTATTAGCAGGAAAAGAACCATTCTGCATTCCTCAATACAAAGAGCAATAGAATAGTCTGTAAATTCACAGTACTTTAGGAAGACACTGCAAGAACACCCTCTCCCAAGCCCATCAGGGACAGCTATGCCCTCTTCCTCCCTATTCAAAAAAGAGAAAAGTCAGAATTTGGGTTGGTATGCTTTTCAGTTTGACATGTGTCCAAAAGAGTGACACAGTCCAGTCTACCCCTCTGCATCAGCATCATGAGATAAGAGCAAAACTTAAAGTAACATGTATAGGTAGGGCAAGTAGTTTTTCTGGATTTCAGTAAGGCTTTAGGTACTGTCCCTCACAGCATCCTTCTGGACAAGTTGTCCAACTGTGAGATGAACAGGTTCACGGTGCGCTGGGTGAAGAACTGGCTGAACAACAGGGCTCAAAGGGTTGTAGGGAATGGGGCTACATCTGGCTGGTGGCCAGTCACCAGCAGTGTTCCTCAGAGCTCAATTCTAGGGCCAGTTCTGTTCAATATATTTATCAACGATGTAGATGCAGGAGTTGAATGCACCCTTAGCAAGTTTGCTGATGATACTAAACTGGGAGGTGCTGTTGACTCTCTCAAGGGACAAGAGGCCTTGCAGAGGGATCTGGATAGACTGGAGCATTGGGCAATCATCAATGGCATGAAATTTGACAAGACCAAATGCCGGATTCTGCACCTGACATGGAGTAATGCCGGGCACAAGTATAAATTGGGAGAGGAGTGGCTGGAGAGCAGCCCTGCAGAAAGGGATCTGGGGGTGCTGGTTGACAGCAGGCTCAATATGAGTCAGCAGTGTGCCCTGGCAGCCAAGAGGGCAAACCGCATCCTGGGGTGCATTAAACACAGTATAACCAGCTGGTCAAAATAAGTGATTATCCTGCTGTATTTAGCATTGGTGCGGCCTCACCTTGAGTATTGTGTGCAGTTCTGAGCCCCACAATTTAAGAAGGATGTTGGGGTCCTTGAATGCATCCAGAGGAGGGCAACAAAGCTGGTGAAAGGGCTGGAAGGCATGTCCTTTGAGGAGCAGCTAAGGACTCTGGGTTTGTCTAGTTTGGAGAAAAGGAGGCTGAGGGGCAACCTCATTGCTCTCTACAGCTTCCTGAGGAGGGGAAGTGGAGAGGGAGGTGCTGATCTCTTCTCCCTGGTATCTAGTGACAGGACACGTAGGAATGGCTCAAAGCTGCATCAGGGGAGGTTCAGTCTTGACATTAGGAAGCATTTTTTTACTAAGACAGTGGTCAAACACTGGAACAGGCTTCCTAGAGAGGTGGTGGGTGCCCCAAGCCTGTCAGTGTTTAAGAGGCCTTTAGACAATGCCCTTAATAACATGATTTAACTTGGTCAGCCCTGAAGTGGTCAGGCAGTTGGACTAGATGATCATTGTAGGTCCCTTCCAACTGAAATAGTCTGTTCTATTCTAAGTATATTTATACTCAAAAATACGTGAAAATGGTAAAGTACCTACTTCCTGTCCCCCCAACAGAAGACATGTTAATTAACTGATAGGCAATTATGGCCACACATTTGGCACAGACATTTCAGCATCATATGTCATAAAGTACTCTTTTGGGCCATGCCAACATCTCAGCTGAGTAAGATGAGAATAAAGATTGATTACAGAACCATGTACGTCATTCTTGTTCCAGTCACAGTGTTTGTTTAAGAACATAAAGGACTAGCTCGCATAATATAGTACGGGGGGGGGCGTGGAATGGAACAGAACAACTACCACCAGCCTGGCAGGATTTCAGTTAGCTTTTCTACTTTTATTAACAAGCATATAATATTATTTGGCAAAACACTGGATACAAGCATCACTATCATAAAATCAAAACATTAAGCAATAATCCCAAAAGGCTTCTTCAGACCAAAACTAGCCACCAATAGTACAAAAATCACACAGGAAACAGTATAAAAAAGTAATCTCTCAAGTGAAACCAAGTAAAAATATGGTCTTACACTGTGATAGTTTCAGTATCTTTATTATGCCACATATTGAGGATAAAGGTTTAGTGATTATACTGGTTTATTGTCCTTTAACCTTAATTTAATGTTGTTGCAGAAAAAGAACAAAGGTTTTTATCCAAGTAATTTAATTGGATAAAAAGAACTTTATTAAACCAATACTTTTAAAATTAAAAGATACAGAAACATCAGTCTGTCCTTCAAAAATTAGGACTCCATCTTGCAGACGCACATTTAAGCAATTTTGTTCACATGAATGATTCCACTGCTTTCAGTGGAACCATCTAGGTTAGTAATAAAGTTACCACTGTAAGAGTTTGCAGAATTGGCCTTTTAGCCCCTATCTTGCAATCTGACCTCAGCAGATCATGGTGGCTTCAAAAGGTTTCCAAGAAGCCTTGAGGATCCACTCAAGTGGCTCAAACAACAAGAACAGAGTTTTAAATTTGTGTATAGGCATATCAAACTCCATTGTAAAAATATGACTGTTGGCTTCCCACAAAAGGCAGGTACCTAGAGAGTGTCTGTACATGATTACAGAGTTTGATGAAAGCAGACATTGAAGTATTTTTCCATGCTGATGTTAGGCACCTTAATGTTCTCTCTGCACCTTTAAAAGAGACAGAAGTCAATACCTCTCAATTATAGTTAAGTGAATCTTACGCAAAGATTCTAGTATGTATGACATTTTTTTCTTGTTATTAACTTCAGGCAGAAAAACTGAAGCATAGATTGTATTAACATCTCTGGTGAAATGTCCAAACTGAATCAATTACCTGAGGAAATACAGAAACTAGATTTTTCTGTAAAATTCAGCCTTATGTACTAAATACATTTCTTAAGTACTGCTGAGAAAATGCATTTATTAAGATTAATGTGTTATTGTACAGACTAGTTGGCTCTTTCCAATTATACTTAACTCAATGGTAAGATTCATATAATTGAAAAATAGGCTAGCTGTATAGTTCCATTTACCATCCAGTAGGAAAACAAGTTAATCTCCTAAGACTAATTATGCCATTATAACAACAATAGAGCCAGATAAGCTTTCAAAGGCTCATAGTCTATTGAAAAAAAAATAGTACCATCATAAATGTAGTCTTATTTTTGTAGTCCCACATTCCCAGAGGTGACAGTGTTGTGTATATTATTGCACAACCAATAAAAATAAATATTCTCAGGTTAGATGACACACAAAGATACCAGACATAACAATGGCACAAACCAATTTTGGATAGGCTGCATCTTTTGCATATTACTTCCACAATTCATATTGAAGTTTCTTGCTAGATCATCCATTTTATAATATTGCTGATGGGTAATTCTTGCACTTAAAGATTTTACAAGCCCATAAAATTCCAAACTTAATTCTTAAAAAAACCACAAAAAAACCCCCAACAAACCACAAATGAAAATCCCAAGCAAAAACCCACTGAATGTATATATGAAAATCCCCATCTACGTTGCTTTTCAATTTAGAAGTAGATGCTACATTTACAGTTTAAACATATGCCTTATAAATGCATGTTTCTGACCCATTGCACAAAAGAATAAGCAAAGCTCTTTAGCCATACATAGTAAAGACATACAAATAAAAGCCATTCAAACCTAATATAACAGGAAGAAGCTGTAAAAACTTTTTACAGTTTTATATGCCTGCAAATAAAGCTGGACCTTTGAAACAAAAAATACTCTAATGATAAAATAAAACAGAATGCTTAATAAATAATTTTTATAAAGTTAATTTTTCCAAGCTCCCAAATCTTATTTAAATTCAATATTATATATTTTCTGTGAATTACCTATTTTTAATGAAAACTATATCTAGTGAGACTCTGAGCCTGGGATAATTTAGTCTCATTGCTGCTGAGGATAATGCTACAAGATACCTTTTTACCGCAATTATTTACCAGTGTAAGTGGCTGTAAAAATTACTTCACAGTAATGCTATCTTCATTAAGATCAAACTAAATTAATCATGACCTCATCAGTATTCAAGAAATATCTATACTGAGCCCAACTTTCAGATTTAAAAGTTTAAAAAAAAAAAAAAGAGAGAGAGAGAGAAGTCAGTATTGTTTTAGCCAATATAATCTTGACATTAAATCAACTGTTTCTTAAGCTTCAGAGAAGTAAAACAGAACTTTGACCCCAAGGCTTGCCTCTGACTTGAATTCAGTTGTAGTCTAGTCTGTCTATAAAGCTAGAAAGCAAACAAATGGTGCAGACACCATCCCATCCCTCCCCATGGGAAATAGTTTTGTAATGAAGATATCTATTGTGACATGATGTGAACAATAGGGTTGTGGTTGGGGTTTTTTGTTTGTTTTATTTTTAAAAGCACTGCTGAAGTTTTATCAGGTTAAACACATTACAAAAGCAGTTACACACAATTATGAGCAATCACCAGCTATAGGTGTTAACACTGGCTACAGATGTGTACTTATATAAACAGATTTAAATATATTGATATAGCACCATAACAAATTTGAGTGATTCCAAAGGTAGTTACAAACTTGCAAACATATATTCTATACTATAGACTGTTAGAGCAAGATTTAGAACTGAATGGCAGAGAGCTTTCTGAATTTACATGTTTGTAACTGCTAACCTCTTTCAGTTGTAGAGCTACACAGGGAAACACTAAAATCCCAATAAACTTCAACAGCACTGCATCAACATCTGATCTTGCAATAGGGTTCCACAGTGTACATATACTGAGGTAGACCAATCACAAATATATTTATTAAACCCTTAGACTGTAGCTGAACAATTAATTAGGCATTTACATGGTCTATGGGCTTGAGCTCCACATCTGTGTCAGGTACATTAGGGGTGCATGGAGGATGGGTGTTTATAACCATATTTGCACTCTCTGGAGGCCTCACCAACTGGAACCAGTCCCTGATTTACACTGGAAGGTATACAATGATAGCCACATGAAGAGCTCCAGAAAGGCCTATTATGTTAACTTACATATACATCCATATCACCTGCATTCGCTATTCTGTGAAAAAACTACCAAAAATAGAGACTAATTAGATCTCACCTGTCCTCTTCTGTCACTTCTATTAATGCTAAAAACAGATAAAAGCTAAATTGTAGGTAAGCGAGTCCAGAAACAGCACAGCAAAAACAGAGCAAATGTCTAATTCCATCTCACACACATTCTCTAAGCCTTGACATAAAGAAGTCCCGTCTAACCCAGGTGTTCAAATGTAGTGGTCTCACATCATCATTTGCAGAGATGGCAGTACTCCACTGGCCTTACTGTGGCTCTCTTGACCATCCCCATAGTTCAGTAGACTTTTTATTTCTCTTTGCATTTCTTTCAATTTCTTCACCATTCACCATCTATGGCCATAAATGAAAACAAGGGCCCCATTTCCAAAGACAAACAAGTGAACTTAGAGCTTCCCTCTGGCAACAGCAGAACTAGGAAAAGAAGAACTGAAAAGTTCAATTAAGAAAAGCATGGGAGATGCACAGAGCAATGTGGTGCTTGGAAAACTCAAGAAGAGGCAGTAGGATTTAGAATACTTGAATAAGCCTCTTATGGGATCAACCTCCTATTATCAAGTAACTTTAAGCAATGCTTTCTTGCAAAGTAGGGGAACACAGCTGGAAGATGCAGGACAGTGCTAACAGGCATACTGATTTTCCTAGCCATTGACATTTTATGAAAGAATAAAGTGTTTGATATAACTGCCATTTTCAGCTGACAGGAAAACTCAGAGTTAAAAATTATTGGCAGCCTCCAGCTGCCAATAATACTGCTTATCTTGTTTTCAGTTACTTAAGACCCCATGTCAGACACACTCACATCCATGCTATATATAATGCTAAGCAGCATACAGCTTGCAGAAGTCACTTTCAACTACTACCACATTTTTATGAAGCTGACTATTTTAAAAAGCCTTTCAATCAGTGTAGTCAACACTGCTAAGCACTACTGAAGGTGGATTCTCTAAGGTGTGCGCATGGCTGTACACAGACATACATACACATATGGTAGTTTGCATCTCTCAGGGCTTGACACAAGCAAAATTATCGGTTAAGGCCAGACGGTGCCCCTGTAATCTAATCTGACCTCAAAGATAAATAGTAATTGAGCTATAAACACCTATGGTTTCATATAGAAAACAGTAAAAGAAACACAGAATTGGTTTGCAGTTAACTGAAGAATTTTTAGCTAGTGAAACGGAAATTTGTGCAACATCAACAAAAGGTGCCCAATAGCCATAGTTTTAACAGCTAACGAAATAGCAAATACTCCCTAGTAAAATTTGATTTTTGCAAGCCCCAATTATATGACATATTTGCTTTAAAACAATTTCACAAGTTCAGCACTTCTGAGTATTTGTTATGATCAGATGTAATTTATGCCATGGCAAAATATTAAGGCATATTTAAAAAAATATCAAGTGAACTCATTTCAAATCAACATGCAAAGGGGGGATATTAAAACATTACTGAAATACAAAATAAAGAACAAACATTGTGCAAAACTAATGAAGTAATTGGATCTCCAGGCTTTTAGGAAGTTTTTAATGCAGCATAATAAATATCACCAGTCACTGTATCATTAGGTATGTTCAATGCTCTGTAGAACGGCTTGATTAAAGCTGACATAATTGGGCATACTACATAAAACAAGAACACCTCAGAAAAACATACTGAAACAAGTTGTAAAGCTGAAAGACAAAAAAATAAGTAAATGTAGTAATTTGGTGTTAAAAGCAACATTTTAAATCTCTCCCACACCATTTTAACTTATTTTTGTGTAACTACAAATAGATGAATCAGGCTGAGCTCCATGGAACTGTGAAGTGTTTTCACTACCTGTAAACTCAGTGCTGGTAGAATCCTGTTGAGTTGTGATTTATTTCATTTGTACAAAAATAAATATATATATATATAGGGGTTTTGTCCAAAAATCCATGCAGCACATCCCTAGAAATATTCAGAAGGACAGTCTGCTATAGAAGCACTACAGTCTTCCAAAATGATTCTGCTGGTTTGTGTCACATGAGAGTTAAGTGCTGCACTAAGGTGCCAGATGATAGTCTCTGCAAAAAAACCTGTCCAGAAGGACAATAAAGTTCTCCTACAGCAAGTCCATTTTGGGTCTGTAATGTAGCAGTAGAGGTGCTTTCTGCAAGACAGAATCATCAGACAGGTTAAGGGGCAAAACCAAAATGAATTCATATACTTTATAAATAAAATGTATCTGTTTCATAAATTAAAGCTTAGAGAGACTATCAGAGTAGCTATATTCCAAAATTTCACCAAGATACCCCACTTACGGAGCCCCCCCCAAAATAATCCTTCTACTTTTGTCTCAGTAATTGATCATCCTAAGAGTAGCTAACTAATACTGGCCATCTAGAATGGAACTTGTTCCCAGCAGCAGCTAATCACAAACCCTTGGGGAAGGGCATCTTATGGCAAGTAAATAGCTACAGGGCAAGTAAATAGCAATAGTCTCCAGAATGTTCCCCAGTCTCAAACAATTCAGGAATTTCCTAAGCCAGATGTAGAGCCTTGTATTAATAGTCCTCACCCAATAATTCTTCTGTGAATTCACCCATTGCTTTTTTAAACCTATGTAAACTTTTAACATCTACAACATCTTGCAGTACAGAGTTCTATAGTTCAAGTTTACACAACATAAAGAATGGTCATAAAAGCCTCTTCTGCATGAGTTTGTGTGAATTGGCTCTTTAGGTACTTATGTGCATGGATGGAACAATAGTTACCTGAAAAGAGCAGGTCAAAGAGAGGAAAAGTATGTGCTGAGAATCATGGAATGATTGAGGTTGGAATGTCATCTGGTCCAACCCCCCTGCTCAAGCACAGTCACCTAGAGCCAGTTGCCCAGGACCATATCCAAATGGCTTTCGAATATCTCCAAGGAGGGAGACTCCACAACATCCCTGGACAACCCTTTCCAGTGCTCGGTCACCCTCACAGTCAAAAAGTGTTTCCTGATGTTCAGACGGAACCTCTGTGTTGCAGCTTGTGCCCAGTGCCTCTTGTCCTGTCACTGGGCACCACTGAAAAGAGCCTGGCTCTGTCCTCTTTGCACCCTCCCTTCAGATATTTGTACACATTGATGAGATACCCCATGAGCCTTCTCTTCTCTAGGCTAAACAGTCCCAGGTGTCTCAGCCTTTTCTCATAGGAGAGATACTCTAGTCCCTTAATCATCTTTGTGACCCTTCATTGGACTCTCTCCAGTATGTCCATGTCTCTCTTGTACTGGGGAGCCCAGATCGGGACACAGGACTCCAGGTGTGACCTCACCAGTGCTGAGTAGAGGGTGTGGAATAATTGCTGGAGGTGACTTAGAAATTAAACTTATATTCACACTTTTAGGTAAGGCACAGCATTGAAGAAGCTTCCTGGGTGGAATGCGGCTGACACGCAAGGAATCCATTCCACAGAAGTTCCCTAGGCCTGCAACCTTAGATGTCAGTAATGCCAGGGGAACTTGGTGCGTTGGCTCTAAGAGGCACTGCTCGGAGGGTGGAGCGGTGTGGAGATACCGCGGCCAGGCTCTGCGATTATATGGGTACGTGAAGGTACCACGGAACCGATAAGCTGCATATTTGCTACCATGGACCAACAGCCTGTCATGTTTTTGACAAAATGCTGTCCTTTTGGTGAACCTTGCTCATTATAACATCATTATAATACCAAAACACACCTCCATCCCAAAAGCTACCCGCCTCCAAGGTGCAACCACCCCTCACTGAGCTCGTGCTCTGAATTTTCCTAGTTTATACCTTTAAAAGCAAAGCGAGAAAACTTTACACCAATCCTAAACAAAGGTATGTATGACTAGATTCACTCAAGCTCCACCTGAAAGGTGAAAGATAGTATAAAATAGCTTAAGAGAGAAAGAATGTTGGGGAAGACACCATCATGTACCACTCTGACCTCTGGGATCAGTCGACAGGCTGAGCCTCTTTCCCCCCCCATAGGGACACCTTTGGGTAAGAGTCAAACACTTGGTTATACCAAGTGCCTCCCCGGGAAACTTAGAAATCTCTCTAGAGTCGCTTTATCATCTTTTAACGTGTTTGTAGCCAGCAGTGTTACTCATACTCTTGGTATTTGCACGTGCTTTGCAGACAGTGAATTTATCACCGGTAATCCAAAGAACCTGTGTAACTGTTGCTTTAATAAACTGCACTCTTCATTGATCTAGCCGTGGTAGTTCTCATTGAACACGACCAGACTCTAAGTGTGGCTGTGGTAGTTCATGCAACACGAGTAGACTGGGGGGTGCATCGCGTTATTTGTGAATCCGTAATCATGAAAGTTCAGTACACTGAATGCAAAGGGACTTATAACATTGTCAAATTACTTGAACACTGTCGCCTTAATCAACTTTGCGAAGCTGTTTCAGTTGAAAGCCCTGAGAGGGCTCCGACAGGCTCTGATGGGTGGCTACCTATACTGTCCTTAGAAAATAAACTGTTGACCAAGTCTGAGACTAAAACTGGGCTTAGCCGCACCTAGACTCCTCTCTGAGAAGGAGTTTAGAAAGCAAGAGGATCCTGTCTGAACCTCATGACTCAATGGGGGGTTTCCCCCCCAGCCACTCCTCAGACTCCTATGCGACAGTAACTTTTAACGCAACAGAGGGGAAAGATAACCTCCCTCCACCTGCCAGCAATACTTTGGCTGATGCATCCATTAGGCATACCATTGCTGCAAGGGCACATTGCTGGCTCTTGTTCAACCTGATGTCCACCAGGACCCCAGGTCCTTTTCTGCCAAGCTGCTTTCCAGCTGGGTAGCCCCAAGCATATATTGGTGCGTGGGGTTGTTCTTCCCCAGGTGCAGGACTTTGCCTTTCTCCTTGTTGAACTTCATGAGGCTCTTCATGAACTTCTTGAACTTCATGAAGATAGCGTGTGAAAGTCTCCCAAGGAACAATAAGCTCCTGAAACTAGCAGTCCTGTTGAACCCACAAGACCCGATAAACGCAGAACACCAAGGATCTGCTTAAGGCCAAGGCCATGAGCAAACACTGGCATTAATAATGGGTTGCACAACTCGGACCACATCCAAGAAAGTGGTGGCTGCTATACGTAGATGAAAACTGTAGGATTATATATACACCTGAATAGACAAGGGACCGCTGAGGGACTTTCTGAACACCTACCTGAAAGCCACTAGCATGTCAGTATGACCCTCTACTTCTTAGTAGACAGATGAGGTTGGCCTCCCTACTGTTGCTCCAATCCAATAATTACAAGCACATGTGCACAAGTGAATTATGTTAACTATTCACACAGTACAATTACTTATCTACTGGATGGAGTTAGTTTTCTTCATAGCAGCTCTTACGGTGCTATGTTTTGGATTTGTGACCAAAACAGTGTTGATAACACGCCCATGTTTTAGTTATTGCTGAACAGTGCTTGCATAGCATCGAGGCCTTCTGTTTCTCACACTGCCCCATCAGCTGGGGGTGCACAAGAAGTTGGGAGGGGACTCAATAAAAGCTGTGGGAAAGAAGGAGGAAGGGGGGGGAATGTTTGGACCATTATGCATGAGGAAGCCCTGCTTTCCTGGAAATGGCTAAACAGCTGCCTGCCCACAGGAAGTAGTGAATAAATTCCTTATTTTGCTCTGCCTGCACACAGAGCTTTGCTTTACCCATTAAACTGTCTTTATCTCAACCCACAGTTTTTCTTACTTTTACCCTTCCAATCCTCTCCCCCATCCTGCTGGGAGGGAACAAGCAAGTGACTGTGTGGCGCCTAGCTGCCTACTGGGGTTAAACCACAACACACAGAACTCTTCCAAGCAGATCCCTGAACAGACCAAAGCCTACTCTCCTGAAGTCCAGGGATGCAATCCTGCCATTTACCTTGCTCCTTTCTTTCAACGCAGACCCTGGCTGCCCCCTCCCTCATTGCGGCTCTTGTATCTCTAGGGTCTTAGAGAAAATCCCATCAGTCTCCATTTCATCACCTTTGATGCCATGCAGTCTGCTGACCTCCTCCCTGCAGCTCCTTTACTTCACAACAGAGATTCTCCACCAACACACATCTTCTGTAAACAAGGGCACCATCTCTCCCTACTCCAGCCTTAGCAAGAAACCCCAGGCACTCCCTGCAGCCAAAGGCCTGGAGAGATGCATCTTCCTCTGGAGCTCAGTCTGAGTCAAGACCTCTGATATTCCAGGGATAGTTGCTCTAGTTAGTGCTGGGGACCATGACCTGAAGCACATTGTTACTGTCGCTGAGCACACATAAACTACCCTCAGCAGAGTTTCTAGCCAATTTCTGCATACCCTACCATAACAAATGTTATGCCTACTTACTACTTCTATTAGTGCTAGGCCCAGCAGTTATATAGGCCTCTCCCTAGCACCTGCTGAAAGTGTGATTGACCGTTCCTAATCAGGAGTCAGCTGGAACAAAAGCTCAAAGCACCCTTTGATCAAGAACAACTGACAGAGCTCATTAGCTGCTGCTAGAATCACAGTCTCCTGTAGCTATCCTTTCCCAGCAACATCAGGCACCCTGAAGTTCCTCAAGGGGTTCCTAGGAGTCCCCTGATGATCTCAGAAGTTGTTCCCGTTCCCAGAAAATCTAGACAATCTAAAAGCAGAGCCCAGAAACCACTGTGCAAACTGCTGCATCTGTTGGATGCTTCTGTTAGCTGTACTAAGCCAGGAGAAGATGGAGAATGTTTTATGTATGAACAAATGTGGGGTTTCTCAAACATTGGCAGGACATGATATCTATTGTGTACTGACCACCTTTTCCTGATGGGGTACAAGTAGTTCCAGCTCCCCTGGCAGAAATAAGGATGAATCAGGTTCCTTGAACAGTGGATGAATTATGAGAATTAGCTGCCCAAACACACCCCCGCTACTCACAACAACTGTCCATGCAGCAAAATGCAGGGGAACCTATCGGGAATCAATGGGCAGAGATAACACAGTGTGTTATGAAGTATCAGGGACTAGGTTCAGAAGAAAAGGGAAAAATTTCTTACATGGATCAAGAAAAAACAGGGACTTACAGTAACTGCGAAGATGGACAGTAGAGAAGAGGTTGAAGAGAAATAGGTGCAGGAAACAATGACAATAAGGTTAGTAAATCAGAAGAAATGGACCAAATCTGTGTAAGGCTGTGGAAAGTGTTAAAGGATTCAGGAGAAAATATGGCAAATGGATTAGGAAGAAAACATGGGATAAGCTAAAAAGAGTGATACAACAGCTGAAAAGAAGAGCAGTAGCAGCAGTATACCTCAGTGCTCAAGCTCCGCTGCCCTACCCCCAATTGGTGAAAACCAACAATAGGGAAGTCGCCGAGGCGAGCAGCTCCGGTGCCAGCACGATCCGCAGCGGAGCGCTCTAGCGCGGTGCACGGGGGGGGGGGGTGTCCCGAACTGGAGAAACCTCGGGGGGAGCTGAGAGAGCCGCCAGGAACTCGCGCAACAGCGGCTGAAGAGACCTGGGTGAGGCCAGGAGCAACGGCAGCCAAGCTCCCCCAACGTATAAAAGAAGCCCCTAGGGAGCGCTAGCGACTAGGAGTGTGGCGCTCAAGAAGGGCGCTCAAACTCGACCAGGGAGCGATGGTATCCACCCGGCAGAAAGCCATGGCCTCCCTAAACTCTGCGCCCACCACGACTGACGCAGCTTCCCACACAGAGCTCCGGTGGGAACACACTGCTACCCAGGTGGCAGGGTACAGGCTGTGCCCTACTCTTATGCCAGTACTGGATGGCAGTAGTGACCACACCTGTAGGAGGTGCGCCCAGGTAGAGGAACTCCTCAGCTTAGTGGCAGAGCTCTGGGAGGAGGTGAGCAGGTTGAGGAGTATCAGGGAGTCCGAGAGAGAGACCACTGGAATCGCACCCTACCTTCCCTGAGACAGGCCCAACAGGCAGACAGGATGCATGATACGGAGGATTCCCTATCCTCTCTCCTCCTGGCAGAACACAGTGACTTAAGGGATAGGGGGCAATGGCAACAAGTTCCTGCCTGGCACAGCAGGCGCGTCTCCTCTGTGACTACCCCACCTTCCCAGGTGCCCTTGCATAATAGGTACGAGGCTCTGCAAGTGGAACCAAACAATGACAAGGATGATGGTTCATCTAGCTTGGAGGTGTCGCCAAGGTTAAGTCAGCCTATGCCCTGCGTCAAAACTGCTTCCATAAAGAAAAAAAGACTGGTCATTGTCATAGGAGACTCCCTTCTGAAGGGAACAGAAGGCCCAATATGCAGACCGGACCCACTTCTTAGGGAAGTCTGCTGCCTCCCTGGGGCCTGGGTTAAAGAAGTGAAGAGAAAACTTCCTACCCTGGTACAGCCCTCAGATTATTATCCAGTATTTTTTTTTCAGGTAGGCAGCGATGAAGCTGCAACTAGAAGTCCGAGGGCAATCAAGAGAGACTTCAGGGCCTTGGGACGACTGGTTAAGGGATCAGGAGCACAAGTAGTGTTCTCCTCTATCCTTCCAGTTGCAGGGAACCATGAGGGAAGAAACAGGAAGAGCCAGCAGATCAATACCTGGCTCCGAGCCTGGTGTCACTGGCAGAATTTTGGGGTTTTTTGATCATGGGTCGGTCTACACGACACCAGGCCTGCTGGCGACAGACGGGGTACGCCTGTCTCAAAGGGGGAAAAGGATCTTTGTGCAGGAGTTAGCAGGGCTCATTGAAAGAGCTTTAAACTAGATTTGAAGGGGGAAAGGGATAAAACCAGGCCTGCTAGAGATAAGCCTGAGGGCGGCACGCCAATGTTTGAGGGACAGTGTGCTAGCGAGGTCCTTCAGTCTGCCATCTCAGTGGAGGTAGAGGATGGAGAACCATGCGGCAGCAAAGACGCAAGGGTTATGAATGTGTTAGAAACCACAGAAGCGCCTGAGAATGGTCACGTAGGAATTAGGGCTTCTCCCCCCAAAAAGGTGGCGGGATCAATAGCCCAACTGAAGTGCCTCTACACCAAAGCACACAGCATGGGCAACAAACAGGAGGAGCTGGAAGCCATTGTACACCAGGAAAACCAATATAGTTGCCATCACAGAAACATGGTGGGATGGATAACTCGCACAACTGGAGTGCTGCAATGGATGGCTATAAACTCTTCAGAAGGGATAGGCAAGGAAGGAGAGGCGGTGGGGTAGCCCTGTATGTTAGGGAGTGTTTTGATTGTCTAGAGCTTGATGATGGTGATGATAGGGTTGAGTGTTTATGGGTAAGAATCAGGGGGAAGGCCAACAAGGCAGATATTGTGGTGGGAGTCTGTTACAGACCACCCAACCAGGATGAAGAGGCAGACGAAATATTCTATAAGCAGCTGGGAGAAGCCTCACGATCGCTAGCCCTTGTTCTCGTGGGGGACTTCAACTTGCCAGATGTCTGCTGGAAATACAACACAGCAGAGAGGAAACAGTCTAGGAGGTTCCTGGAGTGTGTGGAAGATAACTTCCTGACACAGCTGGTGAGCGAGCCAACTAGGGAAGGCACCCCGCTGGACCTGTTGTTTGCGAACAGAGAAGGACTTCTGAGTGATGTGACGGTTGGAAGCTGTCTTGGGCATAGCGATCATGAAATGATACAGTTTTTGATTCTTGGAGAAGTAAGGAGGGGGGTCAGCAGAACTGCTGTCTTGGACTTCCGGAGGGCAGACTTTGGCCTGTTTAGGAGCCTGGTTGACAGAGTCCCTTGGGAAGCAGTCCTGAAGGGCAAAGGAGTCCAGGAAGGCTGGACATTCTTCCAGAAGGAAATCTTAAAGGCACAGGAGCAGGCCATCCCCATGTGCCGAAAGACGAGCCAGTGGGGAAGAAGACCGGCCTGGCTGAGCAGAGAGCTTTGGCTGGAACTCAGGAAAAAAAGGAGAGTTTATGACCTTTGGAAGAAGGGGCAGGCAACTCAGGAGGACTACAAAGATGTCGTGAGGTTATGCAGGGAGAAAATTAGAAGGGCCAAAGTCCAACTAGAATGTAATCTGGCTACTGCCGTAAAAGACAATAAAAAATGTTTCTATAAATAGATTAACAACGAAAGGAGGGCTAAGGAGAATCTCCATCCTTTATTGGACGTGGGGGGGAACACAGTGACAACGGATGAGGAAAAGGCCGAGGTACTTAATGCCTTCTTTGCCTCAGTCTTTACTGGTAAGACCAGTTGTTCTCAGGGTACCCAGCCCCCTGAGCTGGAAGACAGGGACGGGGAGCAGAATGAAGCCCCCATAATCCAAGGGGAAATGGTTAGCGACCTGATACACCACTTCTTAGACACACACAAGTCTATGGGGCCGGATGGGATCCACCCAAGAGTACTGAGGGAGCTGGCAAAAGTGCTCACCAAGCCACTTTCAATCCTTTATCAGCAGTCCTGGCTAACCGGGGAGGTCCCAGTTGACTGGAGGCTAGCAAATGTGACGCCCATCTACAAGAAGGGCTGGAAGGAGGACCCGGGGAACTACAGGCCTGTCAGCCTGACCTCGGTGCCAGGGAAGATTATGGAGCAGATCATCCTGAGTGCCATCACACGGCACGTACAGGACAACCAGGTGATCAGGCCCAGTCAGCATGGGTTTATGAAAGGCAGGTCCTGCTGGACTAACCTGATCTCCTTCTATGACAAGGTGACCCGCTTAGTGGATGAGGGAAAGGCTGTGAATGTTGTCTACCTAGACTTTAGTAAAGCCTTTGACACCGTTTCCCACAGCATTCTCCTGGAGAAACTGGCTGCTCATGGCTTGGACGGGCATACGCTTCCCTGGGTAAAAAACTGGCTGGATGGCCGGGCCCAAAGAGTGGTGGTGAATGGAGTTTACTCCAGTTGGCGGCCGGTCACAAGTGGTGTTCCCCAGGGCTCAGTATTGGGGCCAGTTCTGTTTAATATCTTTGTCAATGGGGAGGGGACGAGGGGATTGAGTGCGCCCTCAGTAAGTTTGCAGATGACACCAAGTTGTGCGGGAGTGTTGATCTGCTTGAGGGTAGGAAGGCTATACAGAGGGACCTGGACGGGCTGGATCGATGGGCTGACGCCAATTGTATGAGGTTCAACAAGGCTAAGTGCCAGGTCCTGCACGTGGGTCACAATAACCCCATGCAACGCTACAGGCTTGGGGAAGAGTGGCTGGAAAGCTGCCCGGAGGAAAAGGACCTGGGGGTGTTGCCCGATAGCTGGCCGAATATGAGCCAGCAGTGTGCCCAGGTGGCCAAGAAGGCCAACAGCATCCTGGCTTGTATCAGAAATAGTGTGGCCAGCAGGACCAGGGAAGTGATCGTGCCCCTGCACTCAGCACCGGTGAGGCCGCACCTTGAATACTGTGTTCAGTTTTGGGCCCCTCACTACAAGAAGGACATTGAGGTGCTGGAGTGTGTCCAAAGAAGAGCAACGAAGCTGGTGAAGGGTCTAGAGCAGAAGTCTTATGAGGAGCGGCTGAGGGGACTGGGGTTGTTTAGCCTGGAGAAAAGGAGGCTGAGGGGAGACCGTATCACTCTCTACAACTACCTGAAAGGAGGTTGTAGCAAGGTGGTTGTCGGTCTCTTCTCCCAAGTAACAAGCAATAGGACAAGAGGAAATGGCCTCAAGTTGCACCAGGGGAGGTTTAGATTGGATATTAGGAAAAATTTCTTCACCAAAAGGGTGGTCAAGCATTGGAACAGGCTGCCCAGGGAAGTGGTTGAGTCACCATCCCTGAAGGTATTTAAAAGACATGTAGATGTGGTGCTTAGGGACATAGTTTAGTGGTGGATTTGGCAGTGCTAGGTTAACGGTTGGACTTGATGATCTTAAAGGTCTTTTCCAACCTAAACGATTCTATGATTCTGTGAAGTCTGCTTTGGGCCCAGTGTTACCCATACGAATGGGTGCCTGCGTGTTGAATACATTGGGATGCTCGGCAGGGGAACCCCAGTACTTTGTATGAAGTAGAGAAAAAAAATACGGTGTTTTCCTGGACACAGGAGCACGAATCAGTTTGTCTAAAACTTTTCTTAAAGAATTTGTTCAACAAGAAAATATGAAGGCAGCCTCCTTCAGTAGGATGGAAGGAAAAGGCCCTAAATATTATATTATGAATCTAATAATAGGGCAGTGAGCTGTTGATATCAAGTATGAGGTTGTAAATAATAGCAAAGAACCTTTTATTTTAGGAATTGACTGGATAATGGAACATGGAATCTTAATTTTTATAGTGATATTTTGTAGAAATATAAAGGAATACAGGAAGCAGGGAAAGGCTGATATAAAGATTCAAGAGAACAAGTACAAACTTTAACTGAAATAGATAAAGAATTCTGGAAAGAAGAGGTCCCAGGAGTATGGCAGAAAAAAATCCTACAGTGTGGAAAAAAGAAATGACCAAGTTGAAGCAGTGGGACCCTCAGTTCATCCCCCTTATACAATATCCATATCCTAAAAAAGCTAGGACTGCTCTGGGAAAAATCATTAAGGAGTATTTAGAACGAGGTGTTTTGTGGGAAATTATAAACCCACATATGTCAGGGTGCAGTGAAGGCCATCTGCTCCCTAAGGGATGAGGAGCCAAATGCGATAACAAGGCCAGCAGGGCAGGGGCCTTGCTGGCCAGAGCCCTCACAGTACCTGAGCAAGGTGAGCAGGGTAGACCCAGGGATGGTAAACAGGTTCAACTAAGAGTCCAGATCATCAGGCAAGTTCATGGTGATAAGGCAAGTCCAAGATCAAGTCAGGAAGTCAATCTGCAGGTTAGTGTCAGGATCAGATCTGATGAGAGTAACCAGGGTCAGACAGTGATCACTGAGTAGGTCCACAGTGACAAGGTAAGGCCAAGGTCAAACTAGGAAATCAGTCTGCAGGTCAGGGTCCAGATCAGTGGGGTCTATGGCCAAGCACAGCTGTGGCTGAGCTGGAGTCCAGTACTCCTATGACATAACTCAGGCAAGGACTGAAGGCCCAGGTCTGAGCTGAACTGGGGCTCCTGGGCAGAGGGTGTGGAGGCCCCAAGTAAGGCTGGTCAGGGCCATTAAGACCTATTAGTGCCCTCAGGGGCCTGACAATATAATTGTCTATTATGGCCTGTTAAAAAGGCTGATAAAAATCCTGGAGAATGATGGTAGGCTACTGTCAGATAAAGTGTAAGAAGGAAATGCGTAGGCAGTGGAACCAGGGACATGTATCCTGGGAAGAATATAAGGACACTGCCCAGATACATAGGGATGGGATCAGGAAAGCTAAGGCGCAGTTGGAGCTGAATTTGGCAAGGGATGCGAAGAATAAGAAGGGCTTTTACAGGTAAGTCGGCCAGAAAAGGAAGATTAAAGAAAATGTAAGCACCCTGATAAATAAGACAGGAGAACTGGTGACAACCAACATGGAGAAGGCTGAGGTACTCAACAATTTTGTTTCCCCAGTTTTCAGTGGTAATCTCTCTTCCCACATCTCTCAAGTCCCCGAACCTCAAGGCAGGGACTGGGGGAACGAAGTCCCTCCCTTCGTAGGAGAAGTTCAGGTTCGAGACCACCTGAGGAACCTGAAGATACACAAGTCCATTGGACTCGAGGAGATGCACCCCAGGGTCCTGAGGGAACTGGCAGATGTAGTTGCCAAGCCACACTCCATCATATCTGAAAAGTCATGGCAGTCAGGCGAAGTCCCCAGTGACTGGAAAAAGTGACTGGAAAAAGGGCCTGACTAATCTAGTGGCCTTCTACGATGGAGTGACTGCATCAGTGGACAAGGGAAGAGCTACGGATGTCATCTACCTGGACTTCTGTAAGGCCTTTGATACAGTCCCCCACAACATTCTTGCCTCTAAATTGGAGAGATATGGGTTTGACGGATGGACTGTTAGGTGGATAAGGAACTGGCTGTATGGCCACGTCTAAAGATTTCTAGTCAACGACTCAATGTCCAAGTGGAAACCAGCAACGAGTGGTGTCCCTCAGGGGTCCATACTGGGATCAGTACTATTTAATATCTTCATCAATGACATAGACAGTGGGACTGAGTGCATCCTCAGCAAGTTTGCAGATGACACCAAGCTGAGTGATGCAGTTGATTCACTAGAGGGAAGGGATGCCATCCAGAGGGACCTTGACAGGCTTGAGGAGCGGGCCCCCGCGAACCCCATGAAGTTCAACAAGGCCAAGTGCAAGGTCCTGCACCTGGGTTGGGGCAATCCCCAGTATCAATACAGACTGGGGGATGAAGGGATTGAGAGCAGCCCTGCAGAGAAGGACTTGGGGATATACTGGTGGATGAAAAATTGGACATGAGCCGACAACGTGCGCTTGCAGCCCAGAAAGCCAATCGTATCCTGGGCTGCATGAAAGGAAGCACGGCCAGCATGTCGAGGGAGGTCATTCTCCCCCTCTATACTCCACTCTCATGAGAATCCACCTGGAGTACTGCATCCACCTCTGGGGTCCCCAGCACAGGAAAGATATGACCTGTTAGAGCAGGTCCAGAGGAGGGCCATGAAAATGTTCAGAGGGCTGGAACACCTCTCCTCTGAAGAAAGGCTGAGAGAGTTGGAGTTGTTCAGCCTGGAGAAGAGAAGGCTCTGGGGAGACCTTATTGCGGCCTATCAGTATATAAAGGGGGCTTATAAGAAAGACAGAGAGATACTTTTTGCCAGGGCCTGTAGTGACAGGACAAGGGGCAACAGTTTTAAACTGAAAGAGGGTAGGTTTCAATTGGACATAAGGAAGAAATTCTTTACTATGAGGGTGGTGAGACACTGGAACAGGTTGTCCAGAGACGTTGTGGATGCCCCATCATTGGAAGTGTTCAAGGTCAGATTGGATGGGGCTTTGAGCAACCTGATCTAGTGAAAGATGTACCTGCCCATGGCAGGGGGGTTGGACTAGGTGATCTTGAAAGGTCCCTTCCAACCCGTACCATTCTATGATTCTCTACTGGGGCCAATACTGTTTAACATCTTCCTTAATGACTTGAGGAATGGGGCAGAGTGCACCCTCAGTAAGTTTCCAGATGATACAAAACCAGAAGGAGTGGTTGATACAATTGATGGTTTTGCTGTCACTTAGAAGGACTTTGACAGACTGCAGAAATGGGCTGACAGGAACCTCATGAAGCTAAGCAAAGGAAAATGCCAAGTCCTGCACCTGGGGAGGAATAACCCCAGGCACCAGTACAGGCTGGTGGCTGACTGACTGGAAAGCAGCTTTACAGAAAAGGACCTGGGAGTCCTGTTGGAGATCAAGTTGAACATGAGCCAGCAATGCACCCTTGCAGCAAACAGTATCCTGAGCTGAATTAGGAAAAGTGTTGCCAGCAGGTTGAGGGAGGTTGTTATTGCCCTCTGCTCAGCACTGGTGAGAGACCACATCTGGAGTCCTGTGTCCCTAGCACAAGAAGGGCATGGATATACTGGAGAGAGTCCAGTAAAGGATTCATTAAGGTATTGGAGCTTCTGGCATTTGAGAAGAAGCTGAGAGAGCTGGGATTGTTTAACCTGGAGAATAGAAGGCTCAGGGGGGATCTTATCAATGTGTACAAATACCTGATAGGGGACAGTAAAGAAGATGGAGCCAGACTCTTTTCAGTGGTATCCAGTGAAGGGATCAATTGGCACAAATTGAAATACAAGAAATTCCATTTAAACGTAAAAAAACTTTTTTACTGTAAGGGTGACTGTGCACTGGATCAGGTTGCCTAGAGAGGTTTTGGAGTCTCCATCCACGAAGATATTAAAAACTTGACTGGACATGGTCCTGGGCAACCTCATCTAGTTGACCCTGCTTTGAGCAGGGGAGTTGGACTAGACGATCTCTAAAGTTCTTTTCCAACCTCAACTATTCCTTGATTGCATGGATTTGCCAAGAATGGGGACACAGAAATTTCCTGAAAGATCTACCTCCAGAGGCTATTTAGTCTAGTTCCCCTTCCTTCCTACTCACAGCAAGACCAAATGTAATCATATCCATAAAAAGTAAGGGAGGTGGTATGGCTTACATGTTATTTTACCTTGTGTTTATTAGATCTACTTATATACTTATACTAACATTATTGTTTTATGCTTTGATTTTTGCAGGTCAACAGACTTTACAACTCCATCAACAAGAAAGGGCTGACAAAGTTATAATGTAACAAGGTAAACTCTGAGGCAAGACCAAGGAGTAAGATATGCAGCCCACCAGAAGAACCTAATTCAGTAGTGGTTAGCAGACTTGAGCTATAGTGAGTGGTACACACCAGTGCCTATCAGACTCAGAGTGGTTTCCTGAAATTGCAGGAATTCTTAACTTGGCTCTACACCCTATAGTAATAGTTTGCTTGTTTTTATAAATTGTGTTAATCATAGACATTTAGCAAATCAGGTACTGACTATACACTGCCATGAAGAACTGTCAGACCTTTACGGATTATCATGAGGCAAGACCTGATAGGAGAAAGTGAATGCCTCCAAGAAGAGTCTCTGCTCAGTCCTGATTAGGAACCTTGAGCCATAGGAGGGTTTGCAGCATCCTTGTTGGACTCATTGAGCAATAACCTGTAATTCATGGACTACCAAAGGAGAGGGATAGAAGTGACCTTGTAGCCCAGGAAACATGGCATTGCTGTTGTTAACAAGGCCACAAATTCGATATAGGCCTCACTTGTCATATTTTGCTTGTTTGGAGCTTTATTTTTGTCTGTTTGACTGGCGTAGCCAGTAATTCTTACAATAAAGTTTTGCATGGCTGGATAGCTAATCTGTGACCTAACCCGTCTTTGTCTTGCTTAGCTTGGTCTAACTATTTAATGTAATAACAACAGTTGAAGACACTTGAATTAAGACTCCTTTTAGAGCTCTAAGAGATTTAAGTGTTACAACTCAGGATTTGGGTCCACCCAGGCTGGGGGATCACAGTTAAAGCTTTGGAAAAATGCTCTAAAGTTATAATAACCTTACAACCTTGGTAGTTTTATTTGTTTACAGGATAATACTCAAAGAAACAATTTGAATAGAAGCAGCCAGACCTAGTGACAGAATTGTTGATTTCAGTAATGTTCTTTTAAGCAAATGTGTAAATATAAAAGGAATTTGGGAGAGGTATCAAAGAAGAAAGGAAAGAGAAAGAAAGGTTTGAAACAGAGGGGGAACGGAATACTAACAGTACTTAAAGGTTGAGAGAATTGTAGGTTACACGTGTATATATCAAGGTCTGAAAGAGGATAATATATAATGAATAATGAAATATTATGGTTGAACCGGAATAGAAGTAACACTGAAGTGAGATACTTATCTATGCCAGGTATTGGAGGTTACTTATATCTAATAATCAGAACTTAATCACTAAACCCAGCATTTCTGTAAGAGCAAAAAAAGAAAGAGAATGGTAGAAGTCTATACATGAATGTGACGACTGATTATGTGAACAACTCTGTAATTTCTCCTCTGCTATTTCTCCTTCTCCCCTCCCCCAACTGTTTAGTTGCCTGTGTTCCAAGGATCCAAAGCCCAGCTCTGATGCTACACAGCTGCATAACCTTGGGACACATATCTGAGAAAATCACTAAGTTATGAGAGAACCTGCAAGAAGATAAGAAGGGCAAAAGCAGGGCGAGGCTAGCTGAGAACTTTGGGTCAGATCAAGCCACTAATATCAACAGTGAAAGCTAGATGAAACTGGTTTGATCATTACAATCATGTGTTAACTTTTTCAGTAGTGACCAGGAATATCACTATTCATGTACTGGAGCTACATTAGGTGACAATTATATTAGGATACCTAACAAGATATTGTAAAATGTACGTTTAATAGAATTGGGAAAGATCTACTGTAAATATAATCTAACTCATGATAAAAGAGAACATATTGGTTAACTAAACAATTATATGAGGAATGAGAAACATTTCATCAGTGTCACATGTTATGGGGAGATATTAGGTAAAAAGTTTTAAGGGATAAGGCTTAAGGAAATATTAGTATATCTCTTAAGACACCCTGTTGTATGGTTAATCATATCTGAATGGATAGTTTTATTAATTGTGATAATCATAAAATAGTATAGAATCAAAATGTTTATGCTTATAATGATTATACAGCTAATGAAACATTCTGTGATTATGTAAACTGAATTAAAATTGACAATACCATAAGTTTAACTTAGGTATCAACAGGGAGAGAAGTGTCATAAAGGACTGTTTGAACACCTACCTAGAAGCCACTGGCATGTCAGTATGACACTCTGCTTCTGAGTACACAGCTGGGGTTGGTCTCCCTGCTGTTTCTCCAACTGGGTAACTATGACCGAGTGTGTGAGGGAATAAATTAATATACTGTATAAAGTTATCTGCTATTAATAATAGCTTGATTCTATTAATAAGAGCTTTATAAAAGCTGTTATTAATGAATATTGGTTGTGATCTGTGTCTCCCCCAACTCAATCCCCTATCAGGGTAAATGAAATTTACAACAAAATCACTTCCTTTTGTTCATTCTAAACCTCATACCTACGAGTTTCACTTGATACTCTTCATCTCTTTCACCGAATAAGACAGTTTACAGTTGCTGCCTTTTCCATGCCACTCATGACTGTACAAATCTTCATGATACAGGTAAATAGTGGATTTATACAGAGGCGCAGCAGTGCTCTTGTTTAGCGCTCTATTCTTTTCCTAATAATTTCTAGCATTTCATTTGGGTTTTTCTTGGACCATTACTGAGCCAATATCTTTATGTCTAACCCCAAAACCTGATTTCTGTTTGATGGCAGTCAACTCAGAGCCCACAATTTTTATATATAAAGTTCAGATACATGTTTTCCCCAGCATGCATCTCTACATTTACCATATTGAACTTTAGGTGCCATTTTATCACCTGGTCATCCAGTACTGTAAAGGCCTCCTGCAACCTTTCATCACCAACATTTATCTTTACTGTCTGGAATAACTTTATTGGTGCCAGTGTCACCTCACTATTTAACCTCTTTTCCAGGTCATTCATGAATATGTCATAACTGACCACAGTCTCCTACCTTCTATTTCCCAATCTGAAATTAATTATTTCTTCATAGACAGATAAAAATTGCCTATCTATTCTCATTCATCCCTTCTATTTATGCATCCAAAGGTATTACATCTTTCTACCACAGCATTATCCTGGGAGCTTGTGTTGCATGTCCATTATGAACACTAACCCCTCTTCAAAGTTACCACTCCCAAACTGAACACACCCTGATTCTCTGGATGTGACTCATATCCTAGATGTTCAACTTGACATTTCATGATACTTACAGCCATTTTATTTGGGTGGCCATAAATCACCAGTGATAATTTATGCTCAATATGAATCCCCCATCATTTACTATTCAGCTCTAAGTTTTGTTGTGTGGGGGTTTGGTTTTGTTTTGTTTAAAGAAACTAACATCAGTAACCTGGAGACCCACTCAACTGCTTTCCCCAGCCTTGTTTATGCCTACTAAATATTGCTACAAGTCTCTTGAACTGAAGTGGGGAGCAAAGTTAATTCATCTGCCTCCTTTAATGAGTATATTCAGCCTCTCTCTTCCAAACTACAGAATATGAATGTATTGAATATTTGTCTCTTCTGCATTGTAACCAGTTTCACAGTCTACACAGAGTAATATTAGTTGTATCTGACTGACATGGCTGAGAAAAATGTCCCTCTCAATGGCTTCAGCCTCCTTTACTTTATACATTTTTAATTACTATCAAATTGACATCTGCCATCAACTTCCCCTTTTCCTTAGTGGCACATTTTAAATTTCCCCCCATTTTTCTCTTTTGAATTAAGAAAAATATCTATTTTTAAAGACAGTTTATTAGACATTTTAAAATATATATTTTAACCATTTTGAAGTTATTGCAGTATAGGCCTGCATGATGTATGCTTTATGAACTTTGTTCTTTAGTCAGCTAATGATTTACATGGAACATCAAAATTTTGATGAAAAGCAGTTGTGTCATACCTTAAATCTCCATCTAGTAACAACTACAAACTTGAGCGTGTGGTCCTTGCCAAGAATCTCTTCATTGCATAATATATCCAGCTGATGTAAAAAGAAGAAATAATTAATTCACTGAGACACAGAACATGGCTTTGAAACAATACACTTCCGATAAGGCCCAATAAAAAGATCAAAGAAACAGAACTCAATTCTCATGTAAAGACAGCTTTGTCCTTTGACATGCTATGAAAATTGTTTACACAGTACCCAGCAAGTAACTTTCTACTTTGAAAATACATTTTAAAAGGCTATCCCCTGCTTATACATCAGTGTTTAGGGCTTTTTTTGAAGACACTTTATAGTTGTTTTTACTTTTCTATGTCAGCTTTGAAAGATTTTGATATTGGAAACAGCAATGGTATGGACTCATAAGCAAATGTGAGATCATGTGACCAGCCATCAGCTGAATTGCAATAGATGATCATGCACATGATCTTAGCCTATTTGACTGCAAGGTGATGTGTACTGAAAGGGTAAGTCACCATGGAAGTGACATATGCTAATGGTACTTTACCACAACCTGAGAAAGCTAAGAATGTGCATGCAGTCCACTAACATGGCTTAGCTGACAGACAATAACTCAAACCAGGATTTGTCTATAGCATTCAACCAAGTGTTCACATCCTTAGGGCCTTCCTCCTCAAACCATATTTTTCACTGGACATACCAATACACTGTTTCCACAAAAATGCCATGTGCCCTTAAAGGGGGTGGGAGGACTCCTGAAACACAAGTACTGTTGAATGAACATTCTTACATTTCAATAAGAGCCAAGTAGGTTGTAAAACCAGAGATTGCTGCAGTGGAATAGTGAGTTTAAACACAAAAGCAAAAGGTGTAATTAGTAAGAAAGCAATCCAGGTTTCTGAAAGGTGTTAGGAATTTTAACACAGATGCTAGATGGGCCAACCATAGGTGACATACAGCTGGATCTACTACTCACCAAAAAGGAAGAACTTTCTAGGGACATCATAATCAATGGCAGCCTTGGTTGTAACAACCATGAAATAGTGAAGTTCAAGATCCTGAAGGGAGCGAGGAAATCAAGTAGCAGAGTACAGATCCTGGGCTTCAGTAGAGCAGAAATTTGCTTTTTCAGGAAGCTGGTAAGTGGGATCCCATGAGAGGCAGCTCTGAAGGGCAAAGGAGCTCAAGAGATGACAAGTCTTTAAGGACAACGTCCTCCAAGCACAAGAACAGTCCATCCCAATACTCAGAAAAATGAGTAGATGTATCAGGAGACCAGCTTGGCTAAACAGGGAGCTCATGAGAAAAAGGACATATACAGGAGGTGGAAGTGAGGACAGACTACAAAGGAGGAATATAGAAACATTGCCCGGGTATACAGGGATGGTTTGGGGAAAGCCAAAGCTCAGCTGGAGCTGAAACTGGCAAAGGACATCAAGGGCAACAAGAAGAACTTCTACTGCTACATTATCAATAAAAGAATAAACAAGGAAAATGTGAGCCCACTGCTGCATGGGGTGGACAATTTAGTGACAATGTCTGCAGATAAGGTTGAGGTACTCAGTGCCTTCTTTGCCTTGGTTTTCACCAACAAGGTCTCCCAGGCCTTTTTGTGCCTAGAGACAGGGTTCAAGGAGGAGACGAACAGCCAGTAGCAGAGGAGGATTGACTCAGGGATCTATTGAAAAATCTCAACCCATACTAGTCCATGGGACCAGATGGGATGCATCCAAGGGTGCCACAAGAGTTTCCTGATGTCATTGTGAGGCCACACTATCATCACTGAAAGGTGACAGAGATCAGGGAAGGTACCCGATGACTGGAGAAATGTTGTACCCATCTTCAAAAAGGGCAAGAAGGACTATCTAGGGAACTAGAGGCCAGTCAGCCTCACTTTGGTGATCCCTGGGAAAGTAATGAAGTGAGTCCTCTTGGAAGCCATTTCTGGGCACATAAAGGCAAAGGTAAATCCATGCTGGCTATTCCCAATCACCAATGGAAAAAATCACGCTTGACCAACCTGATTGCCTTCTTTAATGAAATGACTAGATCCATGGATGAGGAGAGAACAGTGGATGTTGTCAACCTTGACTTAAGCAAGGCTTTCAGCACCATCTTGCACAGCATCCTTGTATCCAAATTGGGACATTATGATCTAGATGGGTGGACTACCTGATGGGTGAAGACCCAGGTGGATTGTCAGGCTCAGAGGGTAGTGGTTAATGGGTTGTACTCTACACAGAGGCCAGTGACATGCGGAGTATTGCAGGGGTCTATCCTGGGACCTGTGCTGTTGAATGTCTTTATCAGTGACCTGGAGGAGGAGACAGAATCCACCTCATCAAGCTTGTGGATGACACCAAACGGGGGAGTGCAGCTGACACACTTGAGGACGGGGCTGCCATTCAGAGGGACCTAGACGGGCTAGAAGGATGAGCTGACAAGAATCTCATGAAATTCAAAAAGAACAACAGCAAAGTCACGAGACATTACAAGGTGGGTAGCAGCTCTGCTGAAAAGGACCTGGGGGTCCTGGTTGAAAGCAAGTTGAACATGAGTCAGCAGTGTGCTCTGGTAGTGATGAAGCCTAACAGGATACTGGGATGTATCAACAGAAGCACAGCCAGTAAACTGAAGGAAGTCAATGGAACAATGTCCAAGTGGAAACCAGCAATGAGTGGTGTCTCTCAGAGGTCCATACTGGGACCAATACTATTTAATATCTTCATCAACGACATAGACAGTGGGATTGAGTGCATCCTCAGCAAGTTTGCAGATGACACCAAGCTGAGTGATGCAGTTGATTCACTAGAGGGAAGGGATGCCATCCAGAGGGACCTTGACAGGCTTGAGGAGCGGGCCCCTGCGAACCTCATGAAGTTCAACAAGGCCAAGTGCAAGGTCCTGCACCTGGGTCAGGGCAATCCCCAGTATCAATACAGACTGGAGGATGAAGGGATTGAGAGCAGCCCTGAAGAGAAGGACTTGGGGATATACTGGTGGATGAAAAATTGGACATGAGCTGGCAACGTGTGCTTGCAGCCCAGAAAGCCAATCGTATCCTGGGCTGCATGAAAGGAAGCATGGCCAGCAGGTCGAGGGAGGTCATTCTCCCCCTCTACTCCACTCTCATGAGACCCCACCTGGAGTACTGCATCCAGCTCTAGTGTCCCCAGCACAGGAAAGACATGGACCTGTTAGAGCAGGTCCAGAGGAGGGCCACAAAAATGGTCAGAGGCCTGGAACACCTCTCCTCTGAAGAAAGGCTGAGAGAGTTGGGGTTGTTCAGCCTGGAGAAGAGAAGGCTCCGGGGAGACCTTATTGCGGCCTTTCAATACTTAAAGGGGGCTTATAAGAAAGATGGAGAGACACTTTTTGCCAGGGCCTGTAGTGACAGGACAAGGGGCAACAGTTTTAAACTGAAAGAGGGTAGTTTTCGATTGGATATAAGGAATAAATTATTTACGATGAGGGTGGTGAGACACTGGGACAGGTTGTCCAGAGAAGTTGTGGATGCCCCATTATTGGAAGTGTTCAAGGTCAGATTGGATGGGGCTTTGAGCAACCTGATCTAGTGAAACATGTCCCTGCCCATGGCAGGGGGGTTGGAATAAATGATCTTTAAAGGTCCCTTCCAACCTTCCATTTTATGATTCTGTGATTCTAAGTGATTATTCCCCTTTCCTCAGCATTCATTAGACCACATCTGGAATGCTGCATCCAGTTTTGGCCCCTCCAGTACAAGCAAAATGTTGATAAACTTGAGCAAGTTCAGAGGAGGGTCACCAAGATGGTCTTGGTGTTTGAACACAGGCCCACAAGGAGAGGTTGAGGGTACTGGGCCTATTTATCTTGGAGAAGAGAAGGCTTAAAGGGGACCTAGTTACAGCCTTCCAATACCTAAGAGAAGCCTATAGAGAAGATAGAGCTAGGCTCTTTACTGAGGTGCATGGTGGGAGAATGAGAGACAATGGTCATCAATGGAAACAGAGGAAGTTCTGACTGGATATAAGGAGAAAACAAAATCTCTACAAGGATAATTAAACACCAGAACAAGTTGCCCAAAGAGGTCCTGGCATCACCATCCTTGGAAGTTTTCAAGATTGAGAGATGGCAGTTTGAGAATCATACTGGATGGAGGGGGACTGTGACTAATACCAACAAAAGGGGAACAGAGGCTGTGTTTTCACATGCCTGCCATTATGTGTTCTAGTTTTAGAATCTGCAATGACAGAACTTGCAGAGGATAGAAAAGCCTCTTTCTTCCCTTACCCTCCAGCATGATTTCTTCCCACGAACAGTCCAATTATGTACTCCCTGCAGGGAAGGTAGCACCAGCTGATACTACACAAGGCTGAGTTTCACTCAGAGTAGAGAAGCAGAAGAAAGTATATATGCTGCTTTCTATTAAATCAGTCTTTCAGTAGTGTCCAAGTGTTATAATCCATTCTCTGCATTGAGTGAAACATCTCTGCTAGGGCAGTGTATCCCTTCATTTAAGACCACCAAACAAAGCATCTTGCAGGAGTCAGTTTTAACACAGGTGGATGTGCTGGTTTTGGCTGGGATAGAGTTAATTTTCTTTATAGTAGCTAGTATGGGGCTATGTTTTGGATTTGTGCTGAAAACAGTGTTGATAATACAGGGATGTTTTAATTATTGCTAAGTAGTGCTTATACTAAATCAAGGACTTTTCAGCTTCCCATGCTCTGCCAGGTGCACAAGAAGTTGGGAGGGGACACAGCTGGGACAGCTGACCCCAACTGACCCAAGGGCTATTCCATACCATATGACATCATGCTCAGCATATAAAGCTGGGGAAGAAGAAGGAAGGGGGGGACATTAGGAGTGAGGGTGTTTGTCTTCCCAGGTAACGGTTACGCATGATGGAGCCCTGCTTTCCTGGAGATGGCTGAACACCTGCCTGCCCATGGGAAGGAATGAATGAATTCCTTGCTTTGCTTTGCTTGCATGCACGGCTTTTGCTTTACCTATTAAACTGTCTTTATCTCAACCCACAAGTTTTCTCACTTTTGCTCTTCCGATTCTCTCCCCCATCCCACTGCGGGGGGAGTGAGCGAGTGGCTGTGTGGTGCTCAAGTTGCTGGCTGGGGTTAAACCACGACAGTGGAAAACACATAACCAAGCCTTTTGGTATGTTTTAAAATTGGTCATGGAACAATGCACTGAGCTGCACTGCCAACTCTGTATAAAGCCAAGAACCAGTAAGAGCTATATCTCCATTGTATTGGAAGGGAAGAAAAAAAGGGAAGATGACCAGCATCCTTAAATTAAAAAGGGGGGAGGTAAATTTGGAGAAAAACCTATTTGTCTGCATTCAGCTCCTCAACTTAAATAGCCATTTTCTATTCCTTTGTATTCGGAAATAGTGCGTGCTTCAGTTTTTTAAAAAATCTGGTTGGAAGGAAAGACCCTGTTTTGAAAATAATCCATAAGACTTTCATTTGCAAAATCATTTTTAAACATTAAAACATTACCTCATTAAAAGAAGAAAGGTTAAGTTTTTTAGCAATGAACTTCTTTAGATGCAAGACTGTTGCTTGTGCTGAGCAGCGGATCCATTTTCGTTTCAGTCCACGTAATTTGCTGCTATTGCATTCCAAGCAGATGCTTACCTTCAGGAAAAAGCAAACACAGTCAGGGCTAGTTGATGGAATTTTCTGCAGTCCCCATTATGCATTTCACATGCAGCATTTATTAGTCCAACAAAAAGGTGAAAATGTAGAATACCAGTATTCTTTAAAGCTAAATGCATGCAGTGTCATTAAAAAAAAGGTTGTCTAGTATTTTGTCAGCTTACTGTTAAGCACCATTCAACTCAAAAGGGATCTGGACAAAAGTTAAAGGCAGAACTTTAGGGCTGCCTTGTTCCAGAGCTTTATTCTAACTGCAGAGGTTGCAACTAGTTCAGAAGAAGCCTAGGTCAAGGCCAAAGCGAGATATCTAATATGAAAGGACCCTGAGCTCATTCCCCTCCCCTCTGGGGGTTTGGTTGCCTGAGCCCCAGGCCAATTTTGATAAGCAGCTGTATGACCATGAAACTGTTGTGAAGAAAGAGCTGGTTGAGAAAAAGCTGGAAGAATTTTCAGTGTGAGCTCACTCTGCTCCACTTAGCAGCATCATTTAAGCTGAAGCTCCCTCCCTTGGTTGGTCCCCCTGCATGAGCTATGTTGCAGCCATGCCCGTGCCTGGCCTAGACCCTGACCCACAGATTAGACTTCCTGGCTTGACCTTGGACCTGTCTCATCACTATGGACCTGGCTTGGTGATCACTGGACTGTGTATGATGTCGGTTACTATCGTCTCTGGACCTGACTTTAACTTGCCAATTTCACTTTCTGGCTTAACCTTGGACCTGCCTCATCACTAAAGATTTACCTGGTGATCACTGGACTGTGGCTGAATCTGGTCACTGTCACCAGAGCTGCTATGCACTCCTTATTCAGGTATTGTGGGACTGCACCCCTTGTTGGTGAGGTCAGTGCCCTGCCTACCTTGCTGTCACTCTTGGCTCCTGGCTTGCCTGCCCCTATGGAGCAGCAGCCTGCCCTTGCTGCTCCCTGACAAAACCATTATCACTTTTTAATGACTATTCCTAATCTAACCTCTGAATCCAGTAACATAGTTTAATATTTAAGGCATGTTTTAAAACAATATTTTGAACTTTAAAATTTACTGATGCAGATGATGTAACAAATTTTTGAAGTTCAAAAGAATATATGGGAAAAAATGGCCTTTTGATCTCTGCTTCAATTCCCTCTTCTCAATCATCTATTTTCTTTATTTAGTGTAAGCTCTTTAGGATAAGTTTTATTCTGTGCACTTAAATGATCCAGTACAAAGCACAATCCATCTGAATACTACCATTGCACTATCATTAAATGGAAAATTAATCCAAATTTAATTTACTTTGGACACAGTTAGCAGGGAAACATGAAGGCAGTGACTTGTGTATTCCAATAGCAAGTTTCATACTCAAACAGGTTTTGTGTTTAAAACTTGACACTAAAATAAGTAAAAAAAGACTTTTCATTCTAATTATTGAAACATATTCAGTCCTGATGCACTGGAGTGGCATGGGAGTAGACTCTCAGATAAAGGGCCCAAATTACTTGAAATCTAGTTGACATGAAAGCCAACACAGAGTTTAGCCAATATTCAGAAAACTCAGAAATAGTTATAACTATCAAACCTTAATGAAATTCTCAAAACCAAATTTCTCCACAGCTACCTAAATAAAAAAGATGAAGCTCAAGTTTACACAAAAGCATGGGAGAACACTGTATCTTGTCTCTGTCAGAGGGAAAAAAGTTTATCAAAGAAAAATAATCACTTAAAGATAAAGTGGAAATACAAAATAAAACTAAGAAATGCCCTATATCAGAAGTAAGCCCACCTGTTCATCACTTCGATGATAGTCATTATCTTCTTCCTGTTTTTCTTCAGAAGTTTCTTTGTTTGAATTTTCATCTGGTTTAGTTTCACCTTTCAGAAGAAAGCAGAGCATTACAATAATTAAATTAGACATATCAGATGACAGGTAATCCTGAAACAAAGTCAAGACTATAAGAGCAACTGTGGGTTTTTTTGTTTGAGTTTGGTTTTTTAAGTATTTAGGCTTGTCAGAGCATGATCAGCTTCTCTTCTAAACAGGAAAAGAGTTGGAAAGCAGCTTTATTCTTGGTAGCAGAGATGTGGACACTAATCCAAAGCTTCCCAAAAAATCAGTTCAAGACACCTTGCTACAAATTTGTCAGGGCTCATTCACTATTCTGTAAAACTGATATGCTCTCCTGACAGTCACAAATTTGAGAATTCTTTTGCCCTTGGATAAATGCGCACACACACACACATTTTAAGTATAACCACCACACCATTTCTGTCACAAAATTACACTTAACATCAGCAGTTTCTGAAGTTAATGCAATTCAGGACTGGAATAAAAAGTAACCTTTTCTTATCATAGAGTTCCCACATAGATACTACTGAAGATCTTCACCAGGAACACATTACATCCAGATAAAAGAACACATTCTATAAACAAGTGTGATGCAAAACAATACTGCACTTAGATGGTGAGTTCAAAGTGGTGAGTTCTTGTATATAGTCCAATATATAAGCACAACCAAGCCTTGTACAATATTATTGAGGGAAAGGCTGTAGATGTTATCTACCTGGACTTTAGTAAAGCCTTTGACACTGTCTCCCACAGCATTCTCCTGGAGAAACTGGCTGCTCATGGCTTGGACGGGTGTACTCTTCGCTGGGTAAAGAACTGGCTGGATGGCCGAGCCCAGAGAGTTGTGGTGAACAGAGTTAAATCCAGTTGGTGGCCGGTCACAAGCGATGTTCCCCAGGGCTCAGTATTGGGGCCAGTCTTGTTTAATATCTTTATCAATGGTCTGGATGAGGGGATCGAGTGCGCCCTCAGTAAGTTTGTAGATGACACCAAATTGGGCAGGAGTGTTGATCTGCTTGAGGGTAGGAAGGCTGTACAGAGGGACCTGGACAGGCTGGATCGATGGGCCGAGGTCAATTGTATGAGGTTCAACAAGGCCAAGTGTCGGGTCCTGCACTTGGGTCACAGCAACCCCATGCAACGCTACAGGCTTGGGGAAGAGTGGCTGGAAAGCTGCCTGGCAGAAAAGGACCTGGGGGTGCTGGTTTACAGCTGCCTGAACATGAGCCGGCAGTGTGCCCAGGCGGCCAAGAAAGCCAATGGCATCCTGGCTTGTATCAGAAATAGCGTGGCCAGCAGGACTAGGGAAGTGATCGTGCCCCTGTACTCAGCACTGGTGAGGCCGCACCTCGAATACTGTGTTCAGTTTTGGGCCCCTCACTACAAGAGAGACATTGAGGTGCTGGAGCATGTCCAGAGAAGGGCACCAAAGCTGGTGAAGGGTCTGGAGCAGAAGTCTTATGAGGAGCGGCTGAGGGAACTGGGGTTGTTTAGCCTGGAGAAAAGGAGGCTGAGGGGAGACCTTATTGCTCTCTACAGCTACCTGAAAGGAGGTTGTAGTGAGGTGGGGGTTGGTCTCTTCTCCCAGGTAACAAGTGATAGGACGAGAGGAAATGGCCTCAAGTTGCGTCAGGAGAGGTTTAGATTGGATATTAGGAAAAATTTCTTTACTGAAAGGGTTATGAAGCATTGGAACAGGCTGCCCAGAGAGGTGGTGGAGTCACCATCCCTGGAGGAGTTCAAAAAATGTGTAGACGTGGCACTTCAGGACATGGTTTAGTAGGCATGGAGGTGCTGGGTTGACGGTTGGACTAGATGATCCTAGAGGTCTTTTCCAACCTTAATGATTCTATGATTATACAACAATTATGAGTGCTAATAAATATTAGCTAGACACCTACCTCTGACAGATCCTTTCAGCAGCTTAATGGCAGTCTGCGCCCCCACCCCAAGACAGAATAAACATAAGACCATTTACCATTGCGATGTGAATCTAGATGTTGCTTTGCAGAGCATGTCTCCCCTTTGATGTCCCCTGGTACTTCCATACCCAGTTTGTGATAGAATTCCCTCTGCTTTTTCATTTCCGCTGTTTAAAATTGTAAATATTAGTTATGTAATAATGTTATAGCACAATATTTATCAAGGTATTCCAAAACCCTCCTCTGTTCTGTAAAAGAAGCTGGTCAGGCAGGAAGTGGTATTAGCACTTTTTGCTACTTCTCTACTCTTGCTGCCATAATCGAGTTACCCCAGATCTTATTCTCAAGAGGCAGAATACTACCAAGTCATTTGCAGAGCTATTATTACACCATTCTGTTATTACATATAAAATAAATTTAAATACTATACCATACTTTGTGTTTTTCCCCCTTCAATATTTCTGTCAAAATATTGGTTTTGAATTTTTATCTGTATTTCTGATTTTCAATATCCTAGAAACAATTTTAAAATAATCTCTTTACCTAAACTTGCTTATAAATGTCTGATAATGTCCTCACTTGACAGCTTAATTGGATTGAAATATTCTACTTAAATAAAAGTAGCAACACACCACTGGAAAATAATACTGAACAATTACTATAAAGCATTCCTTTATTTCAACAGATTCATTATCAAAGTAGATTATAAGAACACAAATGCAAAGGTACCTGCTAGCAAAGGATTTAAGTACATCTTAGGAGAAGAAAAATTCACTGAAACTAAAAGTTATGCTACATCAGTGTTTTACCTCTGAGAACTCTGCAAAGCTGTCAAAAAAGACATGAATATGTACACAGTTTATTAAAGAAGAATGTATGCAAATTATAGAATGCCAACATGAAAAAGTTGTAGTGCTATTTAGGTTTACATAATGTTACTTTTCCCTGAAATAACATCAGCATTTTCATTTCTGAAGTTTTTTCAGTAACACTGCTAGTACAAGTCTAAAATTAAAAAAAGCACTGAAGTAAGAGTGGAAAAGTAGTGCTAGAACTGGAACAAGTGAAGATGGTATTTTTCATCCCCCCATGAACATTTTCCTCACTTCCTCCTTTCATTAATGTAAAGGAACTATGTGTAAATCTAACATTCAGTAAAAATAGGTCATACCAGAAAACTTACCTTCTTGGAGGCCTGGCACAAGTTTGTAAACAATATCTTGCATTGTTCTATCATGACTAGCAGGGAAAAAAGAAAAATTGAAGGTTTAAATTAGCCACCTTGATTCAAAACATTTATCTTAAAGAGATTCAGTATGAAATCAACTCTACAAACCTCTAAAGTCTTGTAAGAAATAAAAATATTTATCTTGGATAACTGAAATATCAAATATGAGATAACAGTAACAAGAAAGGAATGCATATAAGGTTCAGGCTAAGACAAGAACTGACAAAAGTTAAACTGACAAAAGTTTAACAGAAATGCTAGGAAGGATGCTAGGAAGGATAGTGTTTATGATGCAAAGGATGGCATCTTGTGAGAGATGCCATATACCTGTATGTGTATCTAACATAACTCTCAAAATTCCTTGACAATTTTGACAAAAGCATTTTTTTAAAAAAATTTTCTCTTTCTAGACACTAGACACTTTTCTGTTTCTAGAAATTAGACTGTTTCTTATCCCTTTTAATTAATCTCTCGTGTTGCTAGGTTGTTTAGTTATCCATATGGGCTTTTTAAAAAACATGAGGAAAAAAGCCTATAGGGAAAAAAAAAGAAGAGAACAAAGAAGAGAACAAAGGAAAGAAAATTTGTGTTTGCTCTTATAATCCAGCATTTTACCCAAGAGAAACATGATATAGCTCAGAATCCCATCTAGCTAAAAAGGGTGGAACAAAAAAAGACAGACTGATCCAGCACATAAGGAAGGAAATGGTGGGGGAAGCAGGACTGGTTAAGATTCTAAACACTGATGTTTTCAACCAAAGTTTAACTACAAGCTGCCATTTCCTGGATTACTCTAAAACAAGCCATTGCCTGAAAGGACCAGAACATTACCCTGACTTCCAAACTATAAATAAAATCCAATACAAGCTAAAATGTCAGCCTCAGCTGCTACCAGGGCATTAACCCCACAAGAGTTTACAATACCAAACTCCAGCTTTGACTCTCAGGTTAGGATTTTTAAATGTCATTTACAGATTGCAGGAACATCTCCAAAAACATTTCAATCTAAATGAATGATTTTAGCCACCAGCATGAGAGCAGAGGTGAGAATTTAACAGCATTCTTAATGATGAAACATGAGATGTGTTTGTTTTGCCTATTCCCCAGATGGATGGGGATGAATTAGATCACAGATTCTTGTAACTAAGGCATAATACAAAGTTCCTCCCTATTAATTCTCTATTGAAGAAACCATAGACTTCAAAAAGCAGGTTGGACAAAGGCTATCTGTTTTGATCTTTAAGGAGCAGTATTTTGTAACTAGCTGAGGAAAATACTTCTCTAGGAGGACATCTTCATTTTTCGAAGCAGTAGAGCAAAGAACCTAGACTGAAGAAGGGGATCAATTTTTAAAAAGACATAATACTGTGCATTCAGTGTCCACAAACAACTGTCAAATCCACTTCTAACTACTCAATTTGAGGCTATGATCCCAGGCCTCTCAGCATGGAAAACAGGCTTCTGAACCAATACACGGATGTATTCCTGTAGCTTTACAGAGGACAACCATGTTGTCTTAAGTGCCGTTTGTTTCTTCTTGCCTACTGGCATGTATTTGTCATTACTGTTTTATAATATTTCAAAATATACTCTAGTACAGTCTCTACATCATTCTCGGAAGGTATAAGAAAAACCTATCTTATTTCTGACTCTTGAAGGGGACTCAGTTTTGAGCAATTCAGAAAGTTTTTATAGGACATGCACAATTCTCAGTGAAAGTGGAGAAAGAATCAAATTCCTTTTCTATAGCCACTTATTCAAAAGCTGCACTAGAACTGAGACATGCACATTTGAAGCAGTGCCACAAACGAAAAGAAACTTTGCATGGAGGTAGACAAGAGTCTACACAACATACAGCAGCTACTGTGAACACTGTCTCAATACATTTCTATCAATGAAAGTTGCTATGGTACAAATCTCTAGTGCAGATCCGGCCAAGTCAGGTGGTATAAACATTTGACTGATATCTTTGAAATTTTTAAAATGAGAGGAAACTGTTGAAGAAAAAGAAAGGTAATGTACAAATAAACAGAAAATACACTGACAAAGAAGGAAATCATGGTACAACGCCCTGTTCATTTTAGGTCACACAGTAAGGGAGCCCTGTATGGGAATGGAAATAAGTAGGCACAAATCTTTCAGAGGCTGTTCTGTTCAAGATGTTGAAGTCACTACTCAAACTTTTCTGCTACCAACTTTATCATCTGCACCTATGAACTAAACAGTTCTTTGAAAGACTAAATCAACAATAATGCTGTGTATTTGCAAAGTCTTTGAACACACCCTCTCAGTCACTGAAAACCACTGTCCAATTGCCAGTCATTGTTCTGAAGATTTAATACAAGTGTAATTCATGTAGATGTTCCATATGTGCAACCTCTACGATCCAGGCATACAAAACAGGAAGTGACTAAATCTCATTAAACTTCACTCAGGAATTAAACAATAAAGTCTACTGTGTTTGTCCGATTCAAGAGAAAAGGATTTGCTTCAAAAGAATTGCAAATTCACAGCAGAATTCATTATCTTACCTCTTTTATATAAATCTTCTATCTTCTACTCAAGCTTCTTTATATATATTTAAAATACTGATAAGCAAATCAAAAATGTAGAAAGAAATTGTGCTGTATTTGAGAGGTTTGTACAGCCCAGAGAGTAACTAGTTGTGCTTTTCCTTTCATACTGCACACTTACCCTATATACTGTAATGGATGGCTTTGGTGTATAACAATCCGACATGTTGGACAGGTGTTGTTTTCCTCCAAATACTTCACCAAGCAGCTTCTACAGACTAATAACAAGAACATTAATAATTAAAAAGAAATAAAACAAGATGTAGTTTGAAGACACCTGTGAGGTCGCCAGGGGTATGAGCAGGTTTCTGACACCCTTGGGCTGTGCCTGTGGAGGGACCGGCCGGTAGGTGACAGGTCTTGCAAGAGGGCGGGCAAGAGTTGGGCAGTGCTGGCAGTCCCCATGGCCAGTTCAAACCCGGGGAAGCCACATATAACCGGCTCCTAGAGAGCGCTAACGACCAAGAGTATGGCGTCGGTTGGGAGCGGAGTCGGCAGTTTGCATGAAAAAGGCAGCACACTGTCATGTGTTGGGCTGCTCCCTGCTCTGCCCATCTGCAGGCTTAGGCTGCAGCCCTGATGGTCACCACAACTAACTGGTGGCTGTGCAAGCCTACCCAGAAGCTTGAGGTCACGAGGGAATTAGAAGGATGACATCTTTCAAAAGAATTACCATTCTATAAGTAAGTAAGTGGGCCATTTTTTTTCTGAGAACAATAAGGTGACTGTGTCCTCCTGAAAGAAAATGGTGTCCACCCGCCACAACTGCAAGGCTGAGCCTAAAACCGAAAGAGAAGCACTACAGCCTACCTATGCTGATGTCTCCACACAAACAGACCTCCCAAGGACTGAAATAGCTGTCCAGACCTCAGGTTGCATGGAGCTACAGCACCTGGAAGTCCAAAGAATACGAAGAAAGTATCTCTTCCTCCCTCATCTCAGCTGTGGAGAAACTGGTCCAGCAACTAAAAGAGGACAGATCCTACTTTCCACCTGTACAGACCAGTATCTCAGCTATTAGGAGTCAGCGTTCTTCTGCTCAAGAGAGAGGATATAGAGGGTACACACCACGGGGCACCCTATGGTTATACCTGCGTGATCACGCAGAGGACATGAGGAAGTGGGATGGAAAACCTACCTCGACCCTAGAGGCGCGGGTACATGAGTTGCAAGGAAAAACAATCACACAAGGGGGTTCTTCCAGGAAAATTGCTGCTCCGGTTTCCAGTGGACAGTTCCCCAGACAGAGTAAGAGGGCTGATATTACTCCTGATTTTAATGAAGGAACTCCGGACTCATATTTACAAGAAGTGGGTAACGAATACTATGACCAGGAGTAGAGGGGCCCTGCCTCCAGCCAGGTGGAGGAAAGGGACAACCGGGTTTACTGGACTGTGTGGATTCAATGGCCTGGCACATCAGACCCACAGCAGTACAAGGCTCTAGTAGACACAGGTGCACAGTGTACCCTAATGCCATCAAGCTATATAGGGGCAGAACCCATCTGTATTTCTGGAGTGACAGGGGGATCCCAACAGCTAACTGTACTGGAGCCCAAAGTGAGCCTAAGTGGGAATGAGTGGCAAAAGCACCCCATTGTGACTGGCCCAGAGGCTCCGTGCATCCTTGGCCTAGACTACCTCAGGAGAGGGTATTTCAAGGACCCAAAAGGGTACCGGTGGGCTTTTGGTATAGCTGCCTTGGAGATGGAGGAAATTAAACAGCTGTCCACCCTGCCTGCTCTTTTCGAGGACCTTTCTGTTGTGGGGTTGCTGAGGGTTGAAGAACAACAGGTGCCAATCGCTACCACAACAGTGCACCAGCAGCAATATCGTGCCAACCGAGACTCCCTGATTCCCATCCATAAGCTCATTCATTGACTGGAGAGCCAAGGAGTGATCAGCAAGACTCGCTCACCTTTTACACAGTCCTATATGGCCAGTGAGAAAGTCTAATGGAGAGTGGAGACTAACAGTAGACTATCGTGGCCTGAATGAAGACACGCTGCCGCTGAGTGCTGCCGTGCCGGACACGCTGGAACTTCAATATGAACTGGAGTCAAAAGCAGCCAAGTGGTATGCCACAACTGATATCGCTAATGCATTTTTCTCAATCCCTTTGGCAGCAGAGTGCAGGCCACAGTTTGCTTTCACTTGGAGGGGCGTCCAGTACACTTGGAATTGACTGCCCCAGGGGTGGAAACACAGCCCTACCATTTGCCAAGGGCTCATCCAGACTGCACTGGAACAGGGTGAAGCTCCAGAACATCTGCAATATATTGATGACATCATCGTGTGGGGCAATACAGCAGAAGTTTTTGAGAAAGGGAAGAAAATAGTCCAGATCCTCCTGAAAGCCGGCTTTGCCATAAAACAAAGTAAAGGTCAAGGGACCTGCACAGGAGATCCAGTTTTTAGGAATAAAATGGCAAGATGGATGTCGTCAGTTCCTAATGGATGTGATTAACAAAATAACAGCCATGTCTCCACCAACTAGCAAAAAGGAAACACAAGCTTTCTTAGGCGTTGTGGGTTTTTGGAGAAGGCATATTCCAAACTACAGTCTGATCGTATGCCCTCTCTATCAAGTTACCCAGAAGAAGAATGATTTCAAATGGGGCCCTGAGCAACAACAAGCCTTTGACCAAATTAAATGGGAGATAATTCATGCAGTAGCCCTTGGGCCAGTCCAGGCAGGGCAAGATGTAAAGAATGTGCTCTACACCGCAGCCAGGGAGAATGGCCCTACCTGGATCATCTGGCAGAAAGCACCAGGGGAGACTCGAGGTCGACCCTTAGGGTTTTGGAGTCAGGGATACAGAGGATCCGAGGCCTGCTATACTCCCACTGAAAAAGAGATATTGGCAGCATATGAAGTGGTTCGAGCTGCTTTGGAAGTGGTTGGTACTGAAGCACAGCTCCTCCTGGCACCCCGGCTGTCGGTGCTGGGCTGGATGTTCAAAGGGAGGGTCCCCTGTACACATCATGCAACTGATGCTACGTGGAGTAAGTGGGTTGCACTGATCACACAACGGGCTCGGATAGGAAACCCCAGTTGCCCAGGAATCTTGGAAGTGGTCATGGACTAGCCAGAAGGCAAAGATTTCGGAATATCACCAGAGGAGGAGGTGACGCGTGCTGAGGAGGCCCCACTGTACAATAAACTACCAGAAAATGAGAAGCAATATGCCCTGTTCACTGATGGGTCCTGTCTTGTGGGAAAGCATCGGAGGTGGAAGGCTGCTGTATGGGTCCTATAAGACAAGTTGTAGAAACTGCTGAGGGAGAAGGTGAATCCAGCCAATTAGAGAAGTAAAAGATATCCAGCTGGCTTTAGACATTGCTGAACGAGAAAAATATGGGGAGGCCTGGAAGACATTATATCACACTCCCACAAACCCACCAAGGCAAGCACCATGTGCTTACAATGGTGGAAGCAACCACCGGATGGCTGGAAACATATCCTGTGCCCCATGCCGCCTCCCGGAACACTATCCTGGGCCTTGAAAAGCAAGTCCTATGGCGACGTGGCACCCCAGAAAGAATTGAGTCAGACAGTGGGACTCATTTCCAAAACAACCTCATAGACACCTGGGCCAAAGAGCACAGCATTGAGTGGGTATATCACATCCCCTATCACACACCAGCCTCTGGGAAAATCAAAAGATACAATGGACTGTTAAAGACTACACTGCGAGCAATGGGTGCTGGGACATTCAAACATTGGGGTACACATTTAGCAAAGGCCACCTGGTTAGTCAACACTAGGGGATCTGCCAATCGAGCTGGCCCTGCCCAATCAAAACTTCTATGTACTGTAGAAGGGGATCAAGTCCCTGTAGTGCATGTAAAAAATATGCTGGGGAAGGCAATCTGGGTTACTCCTGCCTTGGGTAAAGGCAAGCCCATTCGTGGGATTGCTTTTGCTCAAGGACCTGGGTGCCCTTGGTGGGTCATGCGAAAAGATGGGGAAGTCTGATGTGTACCTCAAGGGGATTTGATTTTGGGTGAGAACAGCCAATAAACTATTGTTTATTGATGTTATGTTATGATGTTAATTACTGTAGAATACTTACTGTATGTAATCACTTTTATGGTTGTTATATATCTTATCAACAGTATTACAGTAAGAATCACCCAGATTAATGAAGAATGAACTTTGATGAAACCAAGGAAAGTGCAGCAGTGATGGAACCAGAACTGGCTTCAGCATGCAACAATCCAACACCACACACCATCTCTCCTGCTCTGAAGGACTGTTATAACAGATGGAGCCCAAACTCATGGACTAAATGAACTCAACGGACATTTTAGCGGGATGGCCCATAGACCAAGGGAATGAGATCTGTGTGTATATATCAAAAGACAGGGAAAGTGGTGGTGATTAATTGGAATGTATTGGAAAGGGTAGAACCTGGGCATGATGTAGATGGTATAGAAGAAGGGGTGGATACTGTCCTGGTTTCGGCTGGGATAGAGTTAATTTTCTTCCTAGTAGCTGGTATAGTGCTGTGTTTTGGATTTTAGTATGAGAATAATATTGATAACACACTGATGTTTTAGTTGTTGCTAAGTAATGTTTACATTAGTCAAGGACTTTTCAGCTTCCCATGCTCTGCCAGGTGCACAAGAAGCTGGGAGGGGGCACAGCCAGGATAGTTGATCCAAACTGGCCAAAGGGCTATTCCATACCATATGATGTCATGATCAGTATATAAACTGGGGGGAGCTGGCCGGGGGGCAGCGATCGCTGCTCGGGGACTGGCTGGGCGTCAGTTGGTGGGTGGTGAGTGGCTGTATGACTTGGGTTTTTTCCCTGAGTTTTGTTCCTCTCTCTCGCTCTCTTCTTGTTTTCCTTTTCATTACACTTTATTATCATCAGCATCAGCATCATCAGTATTATTATTATTATTTTCAATTATTAAACTGTTCTTATCTCAACCCATGAGTTTTCTTACTTTTGCTCTTCAGATTTTCTCCCCCATCCCACGAGGGGGGGAGGGTGAACGAGCAGCTGTGTGGTGCTTAGTTGCCAACTGAAGTTAAACCACGACAGTGGTTGCCCTCTATGTAAAAGAATGTACTGACTGTGCAGACCTGTCTTTGAAAAACAGCGATGAACAGGTTGAGAGCTTATGGGTTAAAATTAGGGGCCAAGCCAACAAAGGAAGCCTCGTGGTTGGTGTTTACTACAGGCTGCCCAACCAAGGGGAGCCTGTGGATGAAGCGTTCTTACTTCAACTACAGGAAACATCACAATCACAGGCCCTGATCCTGCTGGGGGACTTCAATCACCCTGACATCTGCTGGAAAAGCAGCACAGCAAGATGCTAGCAGTCCAGGAGACTCTTGGAGTGTGTCGAGGATAATTTCTTAATCCAGGTGATAGACAGCCCAACCAGAGGAGAAGGGTTACTGGACCTCTTGCTCACCAACACAGGTCAACTAATTGGAGAGGTCAAGACTGGTGGCAGCCTGGGCTGCAGTGATCATGCCCTGGTGGGATTCACAACCTTGAGAGCTACGGGCCAAGTGAAGAGTAGAGTCAGGACCCTTAATTTTAGGAAAGCAAACATTCAGTTGTTTAAGGAACTAGTGGATGTGACCTCCTGGGAAACTGCCCTCAGGGACAAAGGAGCTGAACATAGCTGGCAGCTCTTCAAGGACATTTTTCTGAGAGAGCAAGAGCTCTTGATTCCCATGTGAAAGAAATCAGGCAAGGAAGGCAGGAGACCAGCATGGCTGAGTAAGGACCTCCTGGTCAAACTGAAGTGTAAGAAGGAAATGCATAGGCAGTGGAACCAGGGACGTGTATCCTGGGAAGAATATAAGGACACTGCCCAGATACATAGGGATGGGATCAGGAAAGCTAAGGCGCAGTTGGAGCTGAATTTGGCAAGGGATGCGAAGAATAAGAAGGGCTTTTACAGGTAAGTCGGCCAGAAAAGGAAGATTAAAGAAAATGTAAGCACCCTGATAAATAAGACAGGAGAACTGGTGACAACCAACATGGAGAAGGCTGAGGTACTCAACAATTTTGTTTCCCCAGTTTTCAGTGGTAATCTCTCTTCCCACATCTCTCAAGTCCCCGAACCTCAAGGCAGGGACTGGGGGAACGAAGTCCCTCCCTTCGTAGGAGAAGTTCAGGTTCGAGACCACCTGAGGAACCTGAAGATACACAAGTCCATTGGACTCGAGGAGATGCACCCCAGGGTCCTGAGGGAACTGGCAGATGTAGTTGCCAAGCCACACTCCATCATATCTGAAAAGTCATGGCAGTCAGGCGAAGTCCCCAGTGACTGGAAAAAGGGAAACATCACACCCGTTTTTAAAAAGGGTAAAAAGGAGGACCCTAGGAACTACCGACCAGTCAGCCTCACCTCCGTGCCCAATAAGATCATGTAGCAGATCCTCCTGGAAGACATGTTGAACCATATGGAAGGCAGGGAGGTGATTAGAGGCAGCCAACATGGCTTCACCAAGGGCAAATTGTGCCTGACTAATCTAGAGGCCTTCTACGATGGAGGGACTGCATCAGTGGACAAGGGAAGAGCTACGGATGTCATCTACCTGGACTTCTGTAAGGCCTTTGATACAGTCCCCCACAACATTCTTGCCTCTAAACTGGAGAGATATGGGTTTGATGGATGGACTGTTAGATGGATAAGGAATTGGCTGGATTTCCACGTCCAAAGAGTTCTAGTCAACAACTCAATGTCCAAGTGGAAACCAGCAACGAGTGGTGTCCGTCAGGGGTCCGTGCTGGGACTAATACTATGTAATATCTTCATCAACAACATAGACAGTGGGATTGAGTGCATCCTCAGCAAGTTTGCAGATGACACCAAGCTGAGTGATGCAGTTGATTCCCTAGAGGGAAGGGCTGCCATCCAGAGGGACCTTGACAGGCTTGAGGAGCGGGCCCCCGCAAACCTCATGAAGTTCAACAAGGCCAAGTGCAAGGTCCTGCACCTGGGTTGGGGCAATCCCCAGTATCAATACAGACTGGGGGATGAAGGGATTGAGAGCAGCCCTGCAGAGAAGGACTTGGGGATATAGTGGTAGATGAAAAATTGGACATGAGCTTCCAATGTGTGCTTGCAGCCCAGAAAGCCAATCGTATCTTGGGCTGCATCAGAAGAAGTGTGGCTAGCGGGTTGAGGGAGGTGATTCTGCCCCTCTACTCTGCTCTGGTGAGACCCCACCTGGAGTACTGCATCCAGCTCTGGGGTCCCCAGCACAAGAAAGATATGGACCTGTTAGAGCGGGTCCAGAGGAGGGCCATGAAAATGATCAGAGGGCTGGAACTCCTCTCCTAAGAAGAAAGGCTGAGAGAGTTGGAGTTTTTCAGCCTGGTGAAGAGAACATTTTTAATGAACATTTTTCGTGACTGTTCTCAATTTTGAGAAGTGATGCATTGTAGCTATGGTAAGAAAATTATGTCTAGTTGGAGTCTTTGTAACAAAACATGCTGAAATTTGGAATACAGTCCCATTCCCGGTTACTAGAACAGCATTTCAAATAGGTCAGTCACATATTTACTTGTACTTTTCAGCTTTCACGAAGGATGTTACGGACACTGCATGCCATTAAGATACCTAGCCAATTTGCTGTTTATCATCGATGCATGTAGAAGAAAAATGTGTTATGATAATAAACCTTTGGCAAAAGAGTAAATTTTTTTTCCTCAAGTCAGATGCATTGAATAATTTTATTCAAATGCAATTTAACTTTTCACTTTCACAAAATACACTACAGTTAGACTTTAATCAGAAAATTAAATTAGGAAAGGTCTTTAGTATACAGGTAAAAACTGTTAAAATGGATATTACAGAGCAGCATGCTTTTGGAACTGTTTCCAAGTCTATACACAACCATATATTTGATTCAAAGAAAAACAATTCCCTCATTTTAACCAGTACTACTGTTTTTTCACTAATAATAATACATTACACTATTAAGTGTTTTCCTGACCTGAAGTTCTAAATGAACTCCAGCTCAAACTTCAGAAATTAAAAAAGCTCAAGTTACCTGAATTATATATATATTTGTGATTATTAAAAAAAGTTAAACATCTTTTCCTTAAACAGTGATTGCTTTAATCTTAGGCAGCCTTACAACAGCCCTTATGGTATAAGGCAAGAGAACTGTAGCTGTAGTGCCATCTACCTATCAGACATGATGGTATGTTTGAATAAACACCAGTTAAAGCCAAAAAAGTAATTACATTTGCCCTGCTTATATATTGTATTTACATATTTAAGATGAAATTACTGTTGCTTTTAGAGGTTATTATTGGACCAATCCTAGTAGTTTTGCCCACTAAGCCCATATCTTGCATTACAGTCTGCTCCAGTGGTATATACTAGCAGATCCAGTTGCAAGGGTGAGGCCATAACCTGTTTGAACCAAGTAAACAAAAGAACCAAACCCATCTTCTAAAACCACTAACTTCTCACTTGCCATCAGTAGATCCTCCAGTTTTGAATGAGGAGATACCAACCCCTCCTAAACTAAACTCAGCACAGGTCAGCTCAGTTTGTCACAGACAAACTAAAAAGGTACAAATGAAGAAACAAAGTGGGAAAACTCACTTTAGCTTTCTTTAAAAAGCTGTTCTTTAAAAAGCTGCTCCCCACCCTTCCACCTATAATATGAGGCTATGTCTCCCCTCAGAATTAATACCATAAGTCTAAGGATGAAACCAAAAGTAACAAAACTTTCTGAAAACAAATTTATAATAAGGGACATTCCACAAGACACCCCAGAGGTTTGCTCTAAAAATGCATTCCTGAGAAATGGCATGGCCTATGTGAACTGAGCACACCTGCTTGCAGTGCATGTTTCAGGGTTGCAAATAAATAAATAAATAAATACATTTTAGAACAATGAAAAGGTGACCCTCTAGCAAGACCAATTTTAATAGTTAATGGCAGCATTACAGAATTTTGTACAAAACAAAGCAAAAGCCTAGATTAGGGTTCTAAATGCTTTACTCCAAACAGAACACCAAGGAACTTGAGATTTGGAGCACATGGAGAAAGGGCTCAAGAATGAGATAAAAAAAGGAATGGGAAGAAAAACAAGAAAAGCAAATACATTAAAGCTGGTGAACAGCATCTAGAACTCAAATGTAGTGGAAAAAATTATCTCTGGCAAATCTGAAACATCATATCATCTCTGTAAAGCATGCCACATTTCTTCTAATATTCAGCAGAAAAACTACATTCCTAAACATATACAATAGCATTTACTATATATGGTTTCAAGTTTGTTCTCCTTATTTGTCTCACAAAACAATATATTTTTTGCTGAAAAATTATAAGTGCATAGCAAAGCTTGCATTATTCTGGCTGATACACAGTAAAACTTTAAACTTCCAACTAAAACTGTTAAAACATCTAGCACATCAATAAAAAAACAATTTTAGCTTACAGCATTATATTCCTACTTACAAGTATGTAAGCATTCTGTTACAGTGGTGGCATCAATCAGGTATCCGTTGCATAAATGACAGGTTATATGGGCATTAATGTCCCAAAGCTTAATCTTTCTAGTCATCATCTTTGGTATCTGTAAAAAAAAAAAAAAAATCACCCACACATTACATAGCAACTCAGATGTACTGATGAGGTAAAAGTAGTTTTGGAATAAATGAGTAACTATAATTCACCTTAAATATATGCTTATGTAGATAGCTTCAGGCTCTTGTATACTTATGCATATATTTTGAATGAGTACTAAACTTTTAAAAGATTATAAAAATGAATGGTGAAATAATTGAAATCTACACTATTTTACATGTCAAGGTTTCAAAGTGGCTGCAGGGAATATCTGCTTCAGTACCATGGAGCGCCTCCTCCTTTCTCTGACCTTGGTGTTGCCTCTGTTGTTTCTCACTCTTTTTGTTCCCTCCTCCTCTCTCTGTCCAGTGTTTTCTGCCCTTTCTTAAATATGCTTTCACAGAGGTGCCACAAACTTTGCTGATGGGCTCAGCTTTGGCCTGTGGTGGGTCCATTGCCAAGCCAGCTATGTCCAGCACAGGGAAGTCCCTGACCTCTTCCCACAGAGGCCACACCCCTGCAGCCCGCCACCCTTGCCACTTACACCAAGGGATGCAGATTTAAGACCAAATCCTATTTTACTCATCTAAGTAATTTCAGTCAAGCTAGTAATTAACACATCTGAAAGTGAAGAGAGATGATCCTCCTGTAATTGGTAAAGTGCAAAATCAAAAGGAATAAATAGGTCTGATTTGACAAATTTGGGTTAACCACACTAAGTGTCAGCCTCACATCTCCTCACGGTTAGAGCATGATTTTGAATCCGTATCTGAAAAAGGGAGCTGAAAAGTAAAATAAACCAGGTTTCTTAAACATTAAAAATCAAATTAAATAAAGAAAACATGACAAACTAAACTTCTTGTCCCATCAGGAGAGCTACACCCTGTTGTACTTGGAAATGTGAAATACAGAGCTTCCCCCCCTTTCCAAATTAAAGGATGCTACAACCACCATTAAAAGGAAGGCATTCAGAATTTAAAAATTAAATAGCTTTTTTTTTTTGCATCATTGCCCATCACTAGTAGATTAAACAGAAACAGACTACAAAATGCATGCTTTAAATAACGCATATACTGCTACCTTTTAAATATATATTATCTTTCTGCTTCTCAAAAAGAAGAGTAACAAAAATTTTTAAGTCACTTCAAACTGTGCTAGGAAACTAAATAACTTTTAACTCTCAAACATATAATTCTCATAAATATACAGCCAAGGATTAAGATTCAAGCTTCCTAAACTTTCCCTCCCCCTAATTGCAATTGAATACTTAGATTTATGTCCTGTTTATCCTCAGAATATATGCAACATTTTTCATTCCTTTTGTTTAAAATAAAAGAGAGGATAAGTTACCCAGGAAGCAGATACATTCTGATCCCCAAAAATACCCTTATGCGGGCAGTTTTAAATATGATAAAGAAACTGCCTGCTTATACATATATATCGAAATAAAAATTGCACTGATAGCATAAGGTGACAGCATTAGATTTAATTAAAACAGGAGATTAAACTGGTTTACAATCTGTTACATTTGGTTCCCACACTGCAGATTACCAGAGTACACTCTGTTACCAGATAACCTTGCTCTCCAGTAAACTGACTGAGTAGGCATGGCTCACAAATACTTATTTTAACTGAGTTTGTTTTGGAATACATTTCAGAATTTGAATAGTGAAATATTTTTCACAGTATGCAAAGCTTCAGACAGGAATATGACAAGATGGTAGCCTGAACCCTAAGTTTGTTAAACATAGGAAAGGATTAAGGTAAATAGACTAAGTGGTAAACTAATCATAAAGAACTATCAGAAGCTAAACTTTCAAACTAATGTGAAAGATATCAGCATTGAAATTTACATTCCATTATAAACTACTGAAGTGCATTTTCTTTCAAGCACTGTAAAATCTACACTGTGTGATATATAAGAGTAACTGAAGACTTCTAGGTCTTAGGGCTAAGTAGTAAAAGATGCAGAACCCAAATTTGTTTTATGGCGTTTGAGATTTCATTAACCTAGTAACTAGCTGTCAAAGAGGAATGAAAACATGATTTGTTTGCACAGTATATGAGATAGATCAGAACCTATACCAGGGAACTCGATTACTTCTTTTCTAAACCTTATTTTATAGCTAGGTTTCCATGCAACTGAAGAGCAGCCACATATTTAGCAGTTTCAATATAGCAAATGATATCTCCAATTTAAAAAACTGTATGAACTAAACACATTTCTATAGCACAGGAGAACAGCTATTTATGGCCATTCTTCAGAAATATTTAGGAGCTGGCTTAAACTGTTGTTTGAACCACTAGCCAAGAAGGAAGTGAACCCTTCTGAAGGCAATGGAAAGCATAATTTTTAATAGGTAAAACTAGTTAGGAAGGCTAAAAGTATACCTAAAATGGAAAACACCCAGGCACAAAAATTAAATATAACTCTAGTTATTTGACTAGGCAGGAATTCAGCCAAAACTATGGGTGTGCATGGATTACCAAGGAGTGAATCCAAGCATTAACCAGGATGAGAAGCTAAAGGTATTATGGTAAAAACTGAAATAAAGAAATAATTTCTCCTCTGGAGAACATTGGATATTTTTTCCCCCACTATAGCGTAGTCAAGCAATGCCAAATGAAGCATCAACCAGTAAGAGCTCAGGTAGGACAAAATATAATAAGACGCAAAATAACTATAGAATAAAGAAAAAAAAAAGCTACAAAATAGGTAGCCTAATTAAAGCCATTTTTGTCAGAGAAACAGAGGATAGCAAAGATAATACACACATCTAGACAAACATCCATTTAATGAATGGGAAATAAAAATCAGATATTTTTTGGTAAAGGAAAAATATACATCTAATAGAATTCCCTGATTACACCTAAGCAGCAAATAAACCTGGTGACAGTTTTACAGAACTTGCAAGAAGCACACCAGAAAACTCAGTAGTTGTTTAAAGAATAGACACTGGAATCTATTACAGGAAGTAGAGGTACAGAGGCAACTTTTTCCAGGGCATTAGTCACTTCAACTTCAAAATAAGATGCAAGCCACAATAAGAGATTTCTCCAGAAGGCCTGACCCATATTGCCAACATGCAGCTGTTAAAACAAGAGAACAGATTCACTACACATGCAGAGGTCCTGACATAGAAGTTCCAGCACAAGATTAATCTCTGACAGGCAATGAAATTTTGAAGGTTCATACGTTTTCAGCATCAGATTTCAGTTTAGCCTGCATCTTGTGGGCTTGAGCCATACACAACTCAAGCTACGCATTGTCCTTTGCTCACAGAAGGGTCAAAGAATTGGGATACATCGGCATTTTTAAAGATAGCTAAGCCATAACAGTGAAATACCTTAAAATGCTATATTAGAAGAAGCAATGCCAGATATACTTGTAACTATTTAGAAAGACAAGAAGAAGCTAGCAGCAAAATGGTACATTATGAAGATGCCAGTTTGATTAGACTAGAGATACTGACTGACCTAGACCTTGGAGACAAACTGATGTGCTTCCCAACATGCTTTTTTTAATCTGCAAAGTGAACATTGATTTATCATTCAAAACACTCTTAAGTTATCATTATCCTTTCTCTTTAAAGTAACATCTGAAATAGGAAGTTCTGAGCAATTCCCATTTGAGTTGAGATGTTTTGTTTAGAGAGGAAAAGAGAAAACAATTATTAAAAAAACCCGCAAACTACTGTTAACCTTGGCTGGCCGCCAGGTGCCCACAAAGCTGCTCTCTCGCTCCCCCTCCTCAACAGGACAGGGGGAGAAAATAAGATGAAAAAGCTGTGGGTCGAGATAAGGACAGGGAGGATCACTCAGCAATTACCATCACAGGCAAAACAGACTCGACTTGGGGAAATTAATTTAATTTATTGCCAATTAATAACAGAGTAGGATAATGAGAAATAAGAACAAAACTAAAACCACCTTTCTCCCATCCCCCCTTTTTCCCAGGTCTACCTCCTCCCTGCTGTCCTGAGCAGTGCAGGGGGATGGAGAATGGGGGTTGTGGTCAGTTCATAATGTTTCATCTCTGCCACTCCTTCCTACTCATGCTCTTCCTCTGCTCCAGTGTGGGTCCCCCACGGGCTGCAGGGTGGATATCTGCTCCACCGTTAACCTCCATGGGCTGCAGGGGGACAGCCTGCCTCACCATGGTCTTCTCCACAGGCTGCAGGGGAATTTCTGTTCCTGCACCTGGAGCACCTCCTCCCCATCCTTCTTCACTGACCTTGGTGTCTGCAGGGTTGTTTCTCTTGCATTTCCTCACTCCTCTCTTTCACAGCTGCTGTGCAGCATTTTTTACCCTTTCTTAAATATGTTATCACAGAGGTGCCACCAGCTTCACTGATTGGCTCGACTTTGGCCAGTGGTGGGTCTGTTTTGGAGCAATCTGAAACTGTCTCTGTCCGACATGGGGGCAGTTCCTGATCTCTTCTCACAGAGGCCACCCCTGTAGCCCCCCTGCTACCAAAACCTTGCCACGTAAACCCAGTACAACTCCTGAGATACATGAAGAAGAAATGAGAGGACTCAAATTACCACCTTAAATGAGAAATTAAAATTAAGAAGAGCAAACAATTAACAAACCCTTAGAAAAATGTATTTAGGAATTTCTCAGATCTGTTCTGTATCACATAAGAGGAAAGTGCATATTACAAACTGAATTAGATCATCTCCCATTAACTAATTTTTAATCCTAACTAATTGTACTGAGATGGAGTTAACTTTCTTCATAGCAGCCTGCATGGTGCTGTGTTTTGTATTTGTAGCTAAAACAGTGTTGATAACACACCAGTGTTTTGGCTATTGCTAAACAGTGCTTGCACAGCCTCAAGACTTTCTCTCTTCCCCCCCTCACACACACATACACAGGGACTAGGCTGGGGGCGCGCAAGAGGTTGGGAGGGGACATAGCCAAGACAGCTGACCCAAACTGACCAAAGGGATATTCCATACCATATGACATCATGCTCAGCAATAAATGCTCAGGGAAAGGAGGAGGAATTGGGGACATTCGCAGTTATGGCATTTGTCTTCCCAAGCAACAGTTATGTGTGCTGAGGCCCTGCTTCCCAGGAAGTGGCTAAACATCTGCCTGCTGATGGGAAGTAGCGAATTAATTCCTCTTTTTGCTTTGCTTGCGCACACAGCTTTGGCTTTCCTTATTAAACTGTCATTATCTTGATCCCTCTATTTTCTCCCTGTCCTGTGGGAGAGGGGAGTGAGCAAGAGGCTCACATTTTCAGCGAAGCCTCCGAGGCGAGCAGCTCTGAGACAGAGGACCGCGTCGGGGGACTGCTGCTGGATCGGCGAAACCGTGGCAAAACCGCGCAGGGAAGGGAGGAAAAAAAAAAAAGGGAGGGCGCAGCTGAAAAGAGCTAAAATCCCCAAAGACAAAAAGAAATGCTGTAAATATCTTGGTTGCTCAATGTTTCCTTTTAGTCTCCCTTTCCCAGATAATTTGGCCTAGCTTGCCAGTAAGCTTAGATAGCAGAATTGCTAACGAGCTTTCTTTATTTGACTTAATCATTAGAGTAAGAATGCTTTGCCTGTGTTAAATTCTTGGTTAGCGGAGATAGTTGCAATGAAGATAGATAAAAAGGAATTCTTCAGGCCCTGTGTCCCTGGAAAGGGCTGATAAGGAGAAACTACACAAGAACCACCTGATTTTGGATATGCAAGGAAAGTATGAGCAAGACAAAGATGGACTGAGCATGCGTAAAGACAAAGTTCAGTCAGCGGTCAGAGTGATGAAGACTACTGACTTCCTCCAACGACCACCAGAGGATCCCAAACGACCACCTAAGGACTTAAGTACGCATGCGTCAGGGACATTTACATATATTAATGAGTTCCAAGAAATCTCATGTTTATATAAATTAATCTTATGAATATGTATATTTTGCAACATATAACCTCTGTGATTTTGCTTGTTTGTCGGAGCACTTGTGGAGGAGCGATCCCCAGTGCTGCCCAGCGCTGCAATAAAGAATACCTGCTTAATAGTCATCCCGACTATTGAGTTCTGATTTCGGCTTTTCACGGCAACACAGCCACCCCCCCCCGGCCCCTGAGCAGGAAGGCGGGAGCTCCTGATGAGGGCCCAGCTCTGACTCAGCGTGGGCGGGGACGAGAGTGACGGCGGAAATCCCCTTCCCGTACAAGAGCAGCTCCCAGGGAGCGCGAGAGACCAGGACGGGCAAACAGGGCGTGGCGCGGCAGTTGGCGCAGGCAGGGCGTGTAGGGAAGGTGAAGTCACCTACTAGCTCAAGAGGAACTGTGAGAACTGAGTTCATTCGGTAGTCCCCATCCTTCCAGAAGGAACTCAACTATGGTATTCACTCGTCAGAAAGCGATGCCCTCCGTGCTCGCCAGAGTGGATGCAGCTACCCAGACGGAGCTGCCGGGAAAACATGCGGCCACCCAGGTCTCGGGCTGCAGGGAGTGCCTGGGCATCTCGCTGTTCACACATGGCAGCCATGCGGAAGGTTGCGTGAGGTGCGACCAGGTGGATGACTTGCTCTGCATGGTGGCAGAGCTACGGGAGGAGGTGGAAAGGTTAAGGAGCATCAGGGAGGCTGAGAAAGAGATCGACTGGTGGTGCCAGGCTCTGCCTCCCCTGAGACAGGAACAGAAGCAGCAGCAGCCGCCAGTAAGAACCCACAATCAAGGGGATCCTCTATCCCCCCCACACCGGGCTGAAGGCAGCAGCTCAGAGGAGGAAAGTGAATGGAGGCGAGTCTGCGCTCGTGGCAGCAGGCGAAGGCCCTCCCTGCCCGCCTTGCCCCCCCAGGTGCCTCTACACAACAGGTATGAGGCCCTGGAGGTGGAAGGCCAGTCAGTGGAGGATGGGGATGACAGTCTATCTACACCAGAGGTGTCGCCCAGCGCAGAAGAACGTACCTCTCATCTTACCACCACCTCCACGAGGAAGAAAGGAAGGGTTATAGTTGTGGGTGACTCCTTTCTGAAGGGAACCGAGGGTCCGATATGCCGGACGGACCCTCCTCTTAGGGAAGTCTGCTGCCTCCCTGGGGCCCGCGTGAAGGATGTCACGAGGGTACTCCCTAGCCTGGTATGGCCCTCGGACTATTACCCCCTACTGCTCTTCCATGTGGGGGGCGATGAGGCTGCAACACGAAGTCCTAGGGTGATCAAAAGAGACTTGAGGGCCTTGGGACGGCTAGTAAGGAACTCAGGAGCACAGGTTATTTTCTCCTCTCTCCTTCCAGTGGTGGGCAGTGACACAAGAAAGAACAGAGACGCCCAATCTATTAATGCATGGCTCCGTGGCTGGTGTCATCACCACGGATTTGGTTTTTTTGACAACGGGATGGCCTACGCCGCACCGGGTTTGCTGGCGTCTGATGGGATTCATCTTTCTCAAAGGGGAAAGAGAATCTTTGCTCAGGAACTTGCAGGGCTCATTGACAGAGCTTTAAACTAGACTCGAAGGGGGAGGGGGATAATATCAGGCTTGCCCGAGAGAAGCTGAGGGACGATGTGCCACGGTTAGAGGGAGCGGCTGCCAGCGAGGGCACTCAGCCTGAGTCCTCGAGATGTGTGGGGTACGCTGGGGCACAGCTGAAGTTGAACACAGTTGAGCCAGGGGATACTGAGGCAACGGGAGCCAAGAGGGAAACGCCAGTGAAACGCCTCAAAGCACGCAAGGGGTGTTCTTATATGAAGGAGGCACGGGTGACAGCCCAGCTGAAGTGCCTCTACACCAATGCACGCAGCATGGGTAACAAGCAGGAGGAGTTGGAAGCCATTGTACATCAGGAAAACTACGATATGGTGGCCATCACGGAAACGTGGTAGGGTGACTCGCACAACTGGAGTGCGGCGATGGATGGCTATAAACTCTTCAGGAGGGATAGGCGAGGCAGGAGAGGTGGTGGGGTAGCCCTATATGTCAGGGAGAGTCTGGATAGTTTAGAGCTCGATGATGGTGACGATAGGGTGGAGTGTTTATGGGTAAGAATCAGGGGGAAGGCCAACAAGGCAGATATTGTGGTGGGAGTCTGTTACAGACCACCCAACCAGGATGAGGAGACAGATGAACTATTCTATGAGCAGCTGGGAGAAGCCTCACGATCGCTAGCCCTTGTTCTTGTGGGGGACTTCAACCTGCCGGATGTCTGCTGGAAATACAATACAGCAGAGAGGAAACAGTCCAGGAGGTTCCTGGAGTGTGTGGCAGATAACTTCCTGACACAGCTGGTGAGCGAGCCAACTAGGGAAGGTGCCCCGCTGGACCTCTTGTTCACCAACAGAGAAGGACTTGTGAGCGATGTGATGGTTGGAGGCCGTCTTGGGCAGAGTGATCACGAAATGATAGAGTTTTTGATACGTGGAGAAGTGGCGAGGGGGGTCAGCAAAACTGCCACCTTAGACTTTCGGAGGGCGGACTTCGGCCTGTTTAGGAGACTGGTCGAGAGAGTCCCCTGGGAGGCAGCTCTTATGGGTAAAGGGGTCCAGGAAGGCTGGACATTCTTTAAGGAAGAAGTCCTAAAGGCACAAGAGCAGGCTGTCCCCAGGTGCCGAAAGACGAGCCGGTGGGGAAGAAGACCCACCTGGCTGACTAGAGAGCTCTGGCTCGAACTCAGGAGAAAGAGGAGAGTCTACGACCTCTGGAAGAAGGGGCGGGCAACTCAGGAGGACTACAAAGGTGTAGCGAGGTTGTGCAGGGAGAAAATTAGAAGGGCCAAAGCTGAGTTAGAGCTCAGTCTGGCTGCTGCTGTAAAAGACAACAAAATGCTGAGGTACTTAATGCCTTCTTTGCCTCAGTCTTTAATAGCAGGGCCGACTGTTCTCTGGGGACCCAGCCCCTGGAGTTGGAAGATAGGGACGGGGACCAGAATGGAGCCCCCATAATCCAGGGGGAAATGGTGAGTGACCTGCTGCACCACTTAGACACTCACAAGTCTATGGGGCCTGATGAGATACACCCGAGAGTGTTGAAGGAGCTGGCAGAAGAGCTCACCAAGCCCCTTTCCATCATTTACCAGCAGTCCTGGCTAACTGGGGAGGTCCCTGCTGACTGGAGATTAGCGAATGTGACACCCATCTTCAAGAAGGGCCGGAAGGAGGACCCGGGGAACTACAGGCCTGTCAGCCTGACCTCGGTACCGGGGAAGCTGATGGAGCAGATCATCCTGAGTGCTATAACACGGCATGTAGAGAATAACCAAGGGATCAAGCCCAGCCAGCATGGGTTCAGGAAAGGCAGGTCCTGCTTGACCAACCTGATCTCCTTCTATGACAAGGTGACCCGCCTAGTGGATGAGGGAAAGGCTGTGGATGTTGTCTGTCTAGACTTCAGTAAAGCCTTTGACACGGTTTCCCACGGCATTCTCCTGGAGAAACTGGCTGCTCATGGATTGGACAGGTGTACTCTTTGCTGGGTAAAGAACTGGCTGGACGGCCGGGCCCAAAGAGTGGTGGTGAATGGAGTTTACTCCAGTTGGCGGCCGGTCACAAGTGGTGTCCCCTAGGGCTCGGTGTTGGGGCCAGTTCTGTTTAACATCTTTATCAATGATCTGGACGAAGGGATCGAGTGCACTCTCAGCAAGTTTGCAGATGACAGCAAGTTGTGTGGGAGTGTTGATCTGCTGGAGGGTAGGCAGGCTCTGCAGAGGGACCTGGACAGGCTGGATGGATGGGCCGAGGTCAATTGTATGGGGTTTAACAAGGCCAAGTGCAAGGTCCTGCACTTGGGCCACAGCAACCCCATGCAACGCTACAGGCTTGGGGAAGAGTGGCTGGAAAGCTGCCTGGCAGAGAAGGACCTGGGGGTGCTGGTTGACAGCTGCCTGAATATGAGCCAGCAGTGTGCCCAGGCAGCCAAAAAAGCCAATGGCATCCTGGCTTGTATCAGAAATAGTGTGGCCAGCAGGACTAGGGAAGTGATCGTGCCCCTGTACTCGGCACTGGTGAGGCCGCACCTCGAATACTGTGTTCCGTTTTGGGCCCCCCACTACAAGAGAGACATTGAGGTGCTGGAGCGTGTGCAGAGAAGGGCAACGAAGCTGGTGAAGGGTCTGGAGCAGAAGTCTTATGAGGAGCGGCTGAGGGAACTGGGGTTGTTTAGCCTGGAGAAAAGGAGGCTGAGGTGAGACCTTATCGCTCTCTACAACTACCTGAAAGGAGGTTGTAGAGAGGTGGGTGTCGGTCTCTTCTCCCAAGTAACAAGTGATAGGACAAGAGGAAATGGCCTCAAGTTGCGCCAGGGTAGGTTTAGACTGGATATTAGGAAATTTTACTTCACCGAGAGGGTTATCAAGCATTGGAACAGGCTGCCCAGGGAAATGGTTGAGTCGCCATCCCTGGAGGTATTTAAAGGACGTTTGGATGAGGTGCTTAGAGACATGGTGTAGTGGTGGTGTTGGCAGTGTTAGGTTTATGGTTGGACTCGATGATCTTAAAGGTCTTTTCCAACCTATATGATTCTGTGATTCTGAGGCTGGGTGGGTGTTGACCAGGGTCAACCCACCACACTAATGTATTTATGAAGTTAAACACTGATGATTCAAGATACAAAGCTACAATACTTAGGAAGAAACTCCCCATATGAGTAGATGTTTAACACAGGATTTCTTGCACATTCCTGTCTGGCATCTGTTAACATCTATCACCTCAGACGGGGTACTGGGTTAGTTGAACCACAGGTCTGTTCTGGTGAGAAAGTACCAGCACTCTATGACTTACCACCCAACAAATGTTCAAGTCATTTACTTGTCATGTAATCATACTACATCATATAAAATAAACCAGATTTTATAAAATCACCACCAATGTATATTTCCTGTAACCATACACACACTCAGAAGTACACAGTTGTAAGGGAAAAGCTTTTGATTTATGTCTAATTAAAAGATTAGGAGCAAACAGAGCAAATGCAAGAATTACAAAGCTATTAATGTTGGAACTATTTTGACACATCATCATAAAGGCATATGTCCTGGTTTCAGCTGAGATAGAGTTAATTTTCTTTAAGGTGGCTGGTATGGAGCTATGTTTTGGATTTGTGCTGAAGACAGTGTTGATAATACAGAGATGTTTTAGTTGTTGCTGCACTAGTCAAGGACTTTTCAGCTTCCCATGCTCTGCCAGGTGCAGAAGAAGCTGGGAGGGGACGCAGCCAGGATAGTTGATCCAAACTGACCAAAGGGCTATTCCATACCACATGACGTCATGCTCAGCATATAAAGCTGGGGAAGAAGAAGGAAGGGGGGACGTTCAGAGTGATGGCGTTTGTCTTCCCAAGTAACCATTATGCGTGATGGAGCCCTGCTTTCCTGGAGATGGCTGAACACCTGCCTGCCCATGGGAAGGAGTGAATTAATTCCTTGCTTCGCTTTGCTTGCGTGCACAGCTTTTGCTTTACCTATTAAACTGTCTTTATCTCAACCCTCGAGTTTTCTTACTTTTGCTCTTCCGATTCTCTCCCCCATCCCACCAGGGGGGAGTGAGCGAGCGGCTGTGTGGTGCTTAGTTGCTGGCTGGGGCTAAACCACGACAGCATACCAAAAATAACCCCCAAAACTCTAGTGTTAAGCAATCTTAATTTCACTTACACAGTTATGAATACACTTCCAGACTTGTGTTGATGTTTGCCGAAAGTTATTTCTATGTTACCAATAGTGATTTCAACATTTATTGATGTCTAATATTTTACATTTGTCTAAATAGTTTACAAATTCCATGTGAAATATTATTAGTTTTGTGATTATCAATCAACTAAACAAAATAGTTAATCCCTCTACTGATGGGTTCTTATAAAAGCATCAAGACAGATTTATATTCAGACAGTTTCAATAGTCTTTAAAAAGTTTCAGCATCTGTCTTTAGTGCCTAGCTAACAGTCTCAAAGGCCTAAATTAACCCAGCATTCACATCTATCACAAAGAGTGGAATAAAAGCAGACTTCAAGCACTTCAGAGATCTGCTTGGAAGAATCCCATGCGATATGGCCCTGGAGAGAAGAGGGGTCCAGGAGAGCTGGTTTATATTCAAGGATCACATTCTCCAAACTCAAGAAAGGTCCATTCTAACAAGTAGGAAAGCAAGGAAAGGTGGCAGGAGGCCTGTATGGATGAGCAAGATGCTCCTGACTGAACTCAGACATAAAAAGGAAGCGTACAAGAGGTAGAAGCAGGGGCAGGGTACTCGGGACGAGTATAGAGATTGTAGGGCGCAAGAAAACTTTGTTACAGTAACCCAAGTAGTTTGCTTCCCCCATCCAAGTATATAGAGTCCCAAGCATATCTTATCTTGTTGTCATGGTAACCTGGGATAGTTTGCTTCCCCCTCATCTGCACATACCCTTGCATGGCCGCCAACATGAAGGCCAGCTGTGGATCTCCGAATTCGGACAACAGCATCTGCATTACATCAGTGAGTTTGCTAATGAGCAAAACAGGACATTGCATATGTATGATATGTTAATCAGTGCAAGTTTTATTATCTATCCCTGTGATACTTTCCCTTGAGCTTCACTCCTGAGCAGGGTTCTACTGCGTCAGGTCCCCATTTGATTAGTGTCAGTGTGCTGGGGCTCCTACCATGGTAATGCTACGTTTTCATTAAAGATAAAGCTTTCACTTGCTGAGTGTTGTGCCTCATCCCTGAGGGATCCGCACCTGCTTTTTGCTTGTAACACTTGGTGCAGTTGGCAAGATCCATCAGGTACAATGCCGCTTTGGTCGAAAGCGGAGGAGGCAGGGAAGCTTGAGCTGTCCCTGGGGTGCATACCAGGATGGCCCCTGACAGAACGATGGGGTTCAGTTGCACGAATGGTGGCAGGCTGGTCAGCTCCGGCAGACTGGCTGGAATTGCAAAAAGTGGCTGAAGTAACACCGCAGCAAGTTGAGGCAATGTTAACTTGGCTGTGCCTGGGCTGCCGGCCAGGGGCAGAGAGGAAAGCGGTAGTTGAAGCATCATGGTTGTTCCTCACTGCACTCTGCACCCTGGATGAGATCTTACATCTATGTAGGATGCTCTCAGGTAAGGAGCAAGAATGTCAGGATTCAGTGGACACACAGAGTATAGTCGGAACAGACGCAGCAGTTAACACGTGCTTGTGAGGTCTTAGCAGCCAGAGTAGCAAACAGAAAGTGAGTGAAGGTCGGGAAAGGGCCAGTCTCTGTGTCACAGGTACGGGCTATTATAGCAACAGCCACTTGGGATCTGGAGTCCTGGGCTGGAAATATTTGGAGTTCCTCCTCGTTGGAAGGGTGGTCTGAAGGTAATTCTATGCGAGGTACTAACAACCGCCAGATGCAGCCCGTCTGCGAAATGCGCGTGGAAGGCGGAAGGATGCAGCCCGAGGTGTGGTGGACATTTAAAACAGCAGAATTACAAGATCTTGTTAGCACTTTCAAACAGACTCCTGGGGAGGGTCTATTGGAATGGCTCATATGGGTGTGGGATAATGCAGGGAATACTGTGCTCCTCCTTTGTGATGAGCTACGGCAAATGGGAGTTCGCAGATATGGCAGGCATTGCAGAAGATTCAGGGAATACAGGACAACAGTGGTCAAGACATTGAGGCTCCTTCTTTGTATCAATGGTTGCTGGCTGTGGCTGATACAGTATATCCATCTACTGGAGAGCTAGCAGCCACTGTTCAACCATGGCAAACAATCCACGAGGGTGTAAATGCTCTACGGCAGTTGGGGATGGCTCATATGGTAATGTTGGGATGCGCTGAGGCTCCTGATGATGTCCGAGTCACAAAATCAATTAAGACAACATTCCTTAGGTTGGCCCCCACAGAATTAGAAGTGCCTCTAATGGCAATTGTAATGGCCACCGATGAATGGGTGGGAGAACTGGTGGGGGCACTGATGCAGTTGGATTCTGTATTGGGTACAAAAGTGGTGCGAGCAGCAAAAGGGAAGAGAACAATAGGGGAACCTGGCCAGGCTGGACAAGAGAAGGGAAAAGGAAAAGTGACGCGGAATACAATATGGGCTGAACTTATATGGGCAGGGGTGCCCTGGGAAGAAATTAATGGATTACCAACTCCAGAGTTATATAAACTTTGGCTACAATTGTCAGCAGGGCAGTGTAGCATGCCACCGATCAGAAAGGGCAAGGGGGGCTGTGAGAAATGACGCAATGTTACCCACTCCCGCAGTGCCCAGTGCCCCAGTCGAATGGTCCCTGCCGCCGGCATGGGATTGACTTGTAGGCGGGCCCTCCGCAGTGGGAGCGGTGACAATGAGTGAGGGGGACTGACGCCCCTTTATTCCGCTTACAGTTCAGTGGCCGTGGGGAGGAACGCAGCACGTACTGGCGTTGTTGGAGACAGGGGCAGAAGTAACTATTTTGCATTCAGCTTCTTGGGACTTGCAGAGACGGACAGTCCTGATACAAGGATTGGGGGGGCGGGGGACTGCGGCTTGAGTTGTAACAGTAAAATTGACATAAGGTAAAGCATCCCCATTTATAGCTACAGTACTTGTGGCTCCAATTGGTGAATATATATTGGGAATGGATGTGCTGTGTGGCCATCAGGTCGATACACAATATGGACTTTTTGCATTTGGGCACCCCTGATATATTCGGGCGTTTTGAGTTGCAGAGACGATTTTGCGCGGTCATCCAAAGTGGGACTCAGTGAAGTTGCTGACCCTGATTCAACCCATGTCATTGCGTCAATACTGCATTCTGGGGGGTGAAAAAGAAATTCAAAAGACTATCGTTGCTTTACAGCAAGCTGGCATTGTGCAGACAGCATTGAGCCTGTTTAATAGTCCCATCTGGCCGGTGAAGAAGAAAGACAGAACATGGCACACAACAGTCAATTACCATGCTCTGAACCAGGTAACCCCAGAACTCACATCAATAGTGCTGGATATGGTAACATTGCTAGAGCACATAACCACTGCTGCTCAGCCGTGGCACGCTGCAATCGATCCGGCAAACACATTCTTTTCTATTGATATTCACCCTGACAGTCAGAATAAATTTGCTTTTACTTGGCAGGCATGGCAATATAAATTTACCATGTTGCCACAGGGGTACAAGCATCCTCCAACCATCTGCCATTTGTTGGTGTAGGCAGATTTAGAGCGAATCACCCTTCCTCACGGAGTCTAATGCTACCATTATATCGACGACATAATGGTGTTGGGACCAGATGAAAAGGTAGTTCAAGAAGTGCTGGATATTACATTGGCGGCACTACAGGAGCGAGGATGGGCAGTGAATCCGAAGAAAATCCAAGGGCCCACAGAAAGTGTTGTGTACCTTGGTGTGCTCTGGGTAGGCGCCAAAAGGTGAATTCTGCCAGAAGTACAACGTACCATACAAGCATTTCCCATACCAGCAGCTAAGGCACAGTTACAGAGTTTTTTAGGTTTGTTAGGGTTCTGGTGGGCCTTTATCCCGCACCTGGCTTTCTTAATGAGACCCTTGCAGGAATTGGTATGAAAAGCAGCACCGTGGCAGTGGCGCCCTCGCCACCAACAAGCTTTTGATCTATGTAAGGAAGCTGTGGTGGAGCATGAGCATTTGGTTTCACCTGAGAAAGAGTGACCTTTTGAATTAGAGGTTACTGCTGTTGGAGATGTCGCATCTTGGGGCCTGTGGCAACAGGTGGCACTGCAACACAGCCTATTGGGTTCTGGTCACGGACATTGCGAGGAGCAGAAGATGGTTATGCACCCCTGGAAAAATAGATTCTAGCAGTAGTTTGGGCACTGCAAGACACTGAGCATATCACGGGGCCCTCGCCTGTGACTGTTTGAATGCCTATTCCCTTGGCTGGCTGGGTTGCAGATGAATCGGACCAAGCTCATACAGGGGTGGCACAGGCAGCCACCCATTTTAAATGGAAACACTGTCTGCAACAACGCCTGCGTATGGGCAGTCGAACCATTTCAACCACACACATGCTTTTGTTAGGGGCTATCACCTTTTGACATGAGCCATCTCTATCAGACAATCTGCCTGCGATCAGGCCGCTGACTGCCCCATCCCCCATGGCGGAAGCACCACCGGTTAACGATGTTCCAACAGAACGCCAACATGCAGTTTGGTTTACTGACGAGTCAGCAACCTACACCCCTACGGGACGTCATCAGTGGCGTGCAATAGTGTATGCCCCATATAAGAATGAAGTTGCATATGCATGGGGGGGGTGTGTTCTAGTCAATGGGCTGAATTGCGTGCAGCAACTCTTGGAATAGAAGAGGCCACTGGAGAAGTTTTATTACATATTGATAGCTGGGTGGCCTATAAAGGTCTACAAATTTGGATAACATCCTGGGAAGTGGCTAACTGGCAAGTAGCAGGTCATCCCTTGTGGGGTGCTGACCTATGGCAGAAGCTACTTGAGTTTGCGAGATGCTTTCCCTTGTCAGTCCGACATGTAGACACACATGAAAAAGAATACACTGGAAGCTCAGTTAAACGCAGCAGCTGATACCATGGTGAGTACCCACAGAAGCATACAGGTGGCTGTTTTACATGAGGCCACAGGCCATCGCGGTGCCTGTGCTATGTGGCTTCAAGGCTTAAGCAAAGGTATAGACATTCCTTTGATGGCCTATCGCGCTGCATGAGCTAATTCTGCCATTAGTACTCAGCTTACTCTGGTTGCGTTATCAACCACAGACGGTGCCATACAATGTGGATCAGCCCCATGTAAAGATTGGCAAATTGACTACATTGGTCCTCTCCTGCCTTCCAGAACATATTTTTATCTCTTGACTGCAGTAGACACATATAGGGGAATATTGGTAGCTTTTCCTAATACAAGGGCAGATGCAGCTGCCACCGTTGCTGCCCTCACCCAATTATGTATGCATTATAGCATACTAGTGAGTATCCAGAGTGATCAAGGAAACCATTTTACTGCACAGCAAGTCCAAGATTGGGCCAATGATGTGGGTATATGATGGTTATATCACCTACCATATACCCCAACAGCAAACGGTCTGATAGAGCATATGAATGACCTCTTAAAGGACCAAATACAAAAACTGACAGCTACCCACACACTGAAGGGGTGGGGGGAGGTGCTGCAACAGGCAATGTTCTACCTGAATAATCGTCATGCTGGGAGAATGACACTCTATGAGCGTTTGCGAGATGCACCTGATCGCGCCATAACTGTTCATATACAGCAAGAAGACCTGATGGGACAACTGCAGATGGATGGCACATCACTTCAACTGCTCACAGGGCAAGCAGGAAATCTTGCCCCCACAGCTACTGCTATCCCATGGGCAACAGGTGGGAAGCTACATAGCACACCAAATACCATTTCTGCAGTGACATCACCAATCGCAGACCTGCAGTGGAGTCCAACTTTATGGCAACCAGAAGAGCTACCGTTAGCAGCCCTCCGTTGCCGCAATTGTGGTGATCATGAAATATCTTGGGCAGCAGGTCAACATTTATTAACCATTTCTGCTTTGTTACCCAAAAGAGGTCGAGTTATCCTTACCGAACCACAATCTGCTAGGGTACCACTTGGTATCACGAGGGGCCTGGAATACAAGCAGTCCCTGTAGCTATCCTTGGGGATAGGCAAGGGATTACTGCTTGTCCTGGTTTCGGCTGGGATAGAGTTAATTTTCTTCCTAGTAGCTGGTATAGTGCTGTGTTTTGGATTTTAGTATGAGAATAATATTGATAACATGCTGATGTTTTGGCTGTTGCTAAGTAATGTTCACGCTAGTGAAGGACTTTTCAGCTTCCCATGCTCTGCCAGGTGCACAAGAAGCTGGGAGGGGGCACAGCCAGGATAGCTGATCCAAACTGGCCAAAGGGCTATTCCATACCATATGACATCATGCTCAGTATATAAACTGGGGGGAGTTGGTCGGGGGGTAGCGGTCGCTGCTTGGGGACTGGCTGGGCATCGGTCGGCGGGTGGTGAGCAGTTGTATCACTGTTTTTTTTTTCCCTTGGGTTTTGTTCCTCTCTATATTGTTGTTTTCCTTTTCATTACAATATTATTATTGTTGTTGTTGTTGTTGTTGTTGTTGTTATTATTATTACATTTCTATATATACATTTCCCAATTATTAAACTGTTCTTATCTCAACCCATTACTTTACTTACTTGTGCTCTTCCAATTCTCTCCCCCATCCCACCGGGGGGGGAGGGTGAGCAAGCGGCTGTGTGGTACTTAATTGCCAACTGGGGCTAAACCACAACAGTCCTTTTCGGCGCCCAAAGTGGGGCTCGAAGGGTTTGAGATAATAAGAAATTAACCAGAGCATATTAAGGAATTTAGATCTGTTAATAGTTGCGAGCCACGATACTGATTAATCTGTTCTTGATATTGCTTTTCCTGATTTGCACCATGCTCATTTTTTTGCTGTACATGTTAAAGATTGGTGTTGGTTTTTGCAGTTTGCTGTGCTCTGATTTAATTGGTGATGTTTTGCCTGGGAGATATTTTATTAAAAAAGTGACCTTGGGTGTATTTTGGTATCTAAGTGCTGTACTGAAATCATTACTGTATGTCATAATACAGTACATACAATCATTATAATACAGGACATACAATCATGTTGTAATACAGAGGAGGAGGTGACGCGTGCTGAGGAGGCCCCACTGTAGAATAAACTGCCAGAAAATGAGAAGCAATATGCCCTGTTCACTGATGGGTCCTGTCGTTGGAGTGACGGCGGCACTTTAGAACGAGTAGAACACACTGGAACCGCCATTTCAGTGAAGCCTCCGAGGCGAGCAGCTCTGAGACAGAGGACCGCGTCGGGGGACCGCTGCTGGATCAGCTAAACCGCGGCAAAACCGCGCAGGGAAGGGAGGAAAAAGAAAAGAAAAAAAAAGGGGGGGGACGGAGAGAGAGGGCTACCGCAGCCACGCCCCGGCCCCTGAGCAGGAAGGAGAGAGCTCCTGACGAGGGCCCGGCTCTGACTCAGCGTGGGCGGGGACAAGAGTGACGGCGGCAATTCCTCTCCCGTACAAGAGCAGCCCCCAGGGAGCACAAGCGACCAGGATGGGCAAACAGAGTGTGGCGTGTTGGAAAGGCGTGGCGCGTCAGTTTGCGCAGGCAGGGCGTGTGAGGAAGGCGAAGTCACCCTAGCAGCTCAAGAGGAACTGTGAGAAGTGAGTTCATTCGGTAGTCCCCATCCTTTCAGAAGAAACTCAGCTATGGTCTTCACTCGTCAGAAAGCGATGCCCACTGTGCTTGCCAGAGTGGATGTGGCTACCCAGACAGAGCTCCCACAAAAACATGCAACCACCCAGGTCTCAGGCTGCAGGGAGTGCCTGGGCCTCTCACTGTTCATGCATGGCAGCCATGTGGACAGCTGTGTGAGGTGTGACCAGGTGGATGATTTGCTCTGCATGGTGGCAGAGCTACAGGAGGAAGTAGAAAGGTTAAGGAGCATCAGGGAGGCTGAGAAAGAGATAGACTGGTGGTGCCAGGCTCTGCCCCCCCCCCGAGACAGGAACAGGAGCAGCAGCAGCCACCAGTAAGAACCCACGATCAAGGGGATCCTGTATCCCCCCCACACACCGGGCTGAAGGCAGCAGCTCAAAGGAAAAGAGTGAATGGAGGCAAGTCCACGCTTGTGGCGGCAGGCGAATGCCCTCCCTGCCCACCTCGCCTCCCCAGGTGCCTCTGTACAACAGGTATGAGGCCCTGGAGGTGGAATGCCAGTCAATGGAGGATGGGGATGACAGTCTATCTACACCAGAGGTGTTGCCCAGCGCAGAAGAACGTACCTCTCATCTTACCACCACCTCCACAAGGAAGAGAAGAAGGGTTATAGTTGTGGGTGACTCCCTTCTGAGGGGAATCGAGGGTCCGATATGCCGGATGGACCCTCCTCTTAGGGAAGTCTGCTGCCTCCCTGGGGCCCGGGTGAAGGATATCCCTAGGATACTCCCTAGCCTGGTACGGCCCTCGGACTATTACCCTCTACTGCTCTTCCATGTGGGGGGTGATGAAGCTGCAACACGAAGTCCTAGGGCAATCAAAAGAGACTTCAGGGCCTTGGCACAGCTAGTAAGGGACTCTGGAGCACAGGTTATTTTCTCCTCTCTCCTTCCAGTTGTGGGCAGCGACACTAGAAGGAACAGAGACACCCAATCTAATAACTCATGGCTCCGTGGCTAGTGTCATTGCTATGGATTTGGTTATTTTGACAACAGGATAGCCTACATAGCACCAGGTTTGCTGGCGTCTGAATGGGATTCATCTTTCTCAAAGGGGAAAGAGAATCTTTGCTCAGGAGCTTGCAGGGCTCATCCACAGAGCTTTAAACTAGACCCGAAGGGGGAGGGGGATAATATCAGGCTTGCCCGAGGGAAGCTGAGGGACGATGTGCCACGGTTAGAGGGAGCGGCTGCCAGCAAGGGCACTCAGCCTGTGTCTCTGAGATGTGTGCGGTACGCTGGGGCACAGCTGAAGTTGAACACAGTTGAGCTAGGGGATACTGAGGCAATAGAAGCCAAGAGGGAAACACCAGTGAAACGCCTCAAAGCACGCAAGGGGTGTTCTTCTATGAAGGAGGCACGGGTGACAGCCCAGCTGAAGTGCCTCTACACCAATGCACGCAGCATGGGCAACAAGCAGGAGGAGTTGGAAGCCATTGTACATCAGGAAAACTATGATATGGTTGCCATCACGGAAACGTGGTGGGGTGACTCGCACAACTGGAGTGCGGCGATGGATGGCTATAAACTCTTCAGGAGGGATAGGCAAGGCAGGAGAGGTGGTGGGGTAGCCCTATATGTCAGGGAGTGTCTGGATAGTTTAGAGCTCGATGATGGTGATGATAGGGTGGAGTGTTTATGGGTAAGAATCAGGGGGAAGGCCAACAAGGCAGATATTGTGGTGGGAGTCTGTTACAGACCTCCCAACCAAGATGAGGAGACATATGAACTATTCAATAAGCAGCTGGGAGAAGCATCACGATCGCTAGCCCTTGTTCTTGTGGGGGACTTCAACCTGCCGGATGTCTGCTGGAAATACAGTTCAGCAGAGAGGAAACAGTCTAGGAGGTTCCTGGAGTGTGTGGCAGATAACTTCCTGACACAGCTGGTGAGTGAGCCAACTAGGGAAGGTGCCCCGCTGGACCTCTTGTTCACGAACAGAGAAGGACTTGTGAGCCATGTCATGGTTGGAGACCGTCTTGGGCAGAGCGATCACGAAATGATACAGTTTTTGATACGTGGAGAAGCGGTGAGGGGGGTCAGCAAAACTGCCACCTTAGACTTTCGGAGGGCGGACTTCGGCCTGTTTAGGAGACTGGTCGAGAGAGTCCCCTGGGAGGCAGCCCTAATGGGTAAAGGGGTCCAGGAAGGCTGAACATTCTTTAAGGAAGAAGTCCTAAAGGCACATGAGCAGGCCATCCCCATGTGCCGAAGGATTAGCCGGCGGGGAAGAAGACCCGCCTGGCTGAATACAGAGCTTTGGCTAGAACTCAGGAAAAAGAGGAGAGTCTACGACCTCTGGAAAAGGGGCGGGCAACTCAGGAGGACTACAAAGGTGTAGCAAGGCTGTGCAGGGAGAAAACTAGAAGGGCCAAAGCCGAGCTAGAGCTCAGTCTGGCTACTGCTGTAAAAGACAACAAAAAACACTTCTTCAAATACATTAGCAGCAAAAGGAGAGCTAAGGAGAATCACCAGCCCCTAGTAGACGGGGGAGGGAACACAGTGACTAAGGCTGAGGAAAAGGCTGAAGTACTTAATTCCTTCTTTGCCTCAGTCTTTAATAGCAGGGCCAATTGTTCCCTGGGTACCCAGCCCCCGGAGTTGGAAGGTAGGGATGGGGACCAGAATGGAGCCCCCATAATCCAGGGGGAAATGGTGAGTGACCTGCTGCACCACTTAGACACTCACAAGTCTATGGGGCCTGATGAGATCCACCCGAGAGTGCTGAAGGAACTGGCAGAGGTGCTCAACAAGCCCCTTTCCATCATTTACCAGCAGTCCTGGCTAACTGGGGAGGTCCCTGCTGACTGGAGATCAGCAAACGTGACACCCATCTTCAAGAAGGGCCAGAAGGAGGACCCGGGGAACTATAGGCCTGTCAGCCTGACCTCGGTACTGGGAAAGCTGATGGAGCAGATCATCCTGAGTGCTATAACACGGCATGTAGAGAATAACCAAGGGATCAAGCCCAGCCAGCATGGGTTTAGGAAAGGCAGGTCCTGCTTGACCAACCTGATCTCCTTCTACGACAAGGTGACCTGCCTAGTGGATGAGGGAAAGGCTGTGGATGTTGTCTATCTAGACTTCAGTAAAGCCTTTGACACCGTTTCCCACAGCATTCTCCTGGAGAAACTGGCTGCTCATGGCTTGGACAGGTGTACTCTTCGCTGGGTAAAGAACTGGCTGGATGGCTGGGCCCAGAGAGTGGTGGTGAATGGAGTTTACTCCAGTTGGCGGCCGGTCACAAGTGGTGTTCCCCAGGGCTCTGTGCTGGGGCCAGTTATGTTTAATATCTTTATCCATGATCTGGATGAGTGGATCGAGTGCACTCTCAGCAAGTTTGCAGATGACACCAAGTTGTGTGGGAGTGTTGATCTGCTTGAGGGTAGGAAGGCTATACAGAGGGACCTGGACAGGCTGGATCGATGGGCCGAGGCCAATTGTATGAGGTTCAACAAGGCTAAGTGCAAGGTCCTGCACTTGGGCCACAATAACCCCATGCAATGCTACAGGCTTGGGGAAGAGTGGCTGGAAAGCTGCCTGGCAGAAAAGGACCTGGGAGTGTTGGTTGACAGCTGCCTGAATATGAGCCAGCAGTGTGCCCAGGTGGCCAAGAAAGCCAATGGCATCCTGGCTTGTATCAGAAATAGTGTGGCCAGCAGGACTAGGGAAGTGATTGTGCCCCTGTACTCGGCACTGGTGAGGCCGCACCTCGAATACTGTGTTCCGTTTTGGGCCCCTCACTACAAGAGAGACATTGAGGTGCTGGAGCGTGTGCAGAGAAGGGCAACGAAGCTGGTGAAGGGTCTAGAGCAGAAGTCTTATGAGGAGTGGCTGAGGGAACTGGGGTTGTTTAGCCTGGAGAAAAGGAGGCTGAGGGGAGACCTTATTGCTCTCTACAACTACCTGAAAGGAGGTTGTAGACAGGTGGGTGTCAGTCTCTTCTCCCAGGTAACAAGTGATAGGACAAGAGGAAATGGCCTCAAGTTGCACCAGGGGAGGTTTAGACTGGATATTAGGAAATTTCACTTCACCAAGAGGGTTATCAAGCATTGGAACAGGCTGCCCAGGGAAGTGGTTGAGTCACCATCCCTGGAAGTATTTAAAAGATGTTTGGATGAGGTGCTTAGGGACATGGTATAGTGGTGGTCTTGGTAGCGTTAAGTTTACGGTTGGACTCGATGATCTTAAAGGTCTTTTCCAACCTATATGATTCTGTGATTCTGTACTGTGGGAAAACATCGGAGATGGAAAGCAGCTGTATGGAGTCCTATACAACAAGTCACAGAAACTGCTGAAGGAGAAGGGGAATCGAGCCAATTTGCAGAAGTAAAGGCCATCCAGGTGGCTTTAGACATTGCTGAACGAAAAAAGTGGCCAGTGTTCTATCTCTGTACTGACTCATGGATGGTGGCAAATGCCCTGTGGGGGTGGTTACAGCAAGGGAAGCAAAGCAACTGGCAGCACAGAGGCAAACCCATCTGGGCTGCAGCATTGCTGCAAAATATTGCTGCCCAGGTAAAGAACCTGGTTGTAAAAGTATGTCACTTAGGTGCTCATGTACCCAAGAGTCAGGCCACTGAGGAACATCAAAACAACCAGCAGGTGGATCAGGCTGCTAAGATTGAAGTGGCTCAGGTGGATCTGGACTGGCAACATAAGGGTGAATTATTTATAGCTAGGTGGGCCCATGACCCCTCAGGCCATCAAGGAAGAGATGCAACATATAGATGGGCTCATGATGGAGGGGTGGACTTGACCATGGACACTATTGCACAGGTTATCCATGAATGTGAAACATGCGCTGCAATCAAGCAAGCCAAGGGGTTAAAGCCTCTGTGGTATGGAGGGGGATGGCTGAAATGTGGGGAGGCATGTGAAAGGGTTAAATCCCTGACAATCCCTGACTAAGACATAGACTTGCATTTTTTTAGTTTCACTAGCATCCTTGTTCTCTTTTGTTCTCTTCCCCTGCAAAGATAGTTTTGGTTACCTGCTGAGCAGAGTTGATGGTGGGACATTTCCTGTGACTTCTTACCTGATAGGATTAAACAGGCCTTGAGCAAGCTCATTAGGCTCCCTAATTAAATCACTGATAACAGGAACTCAGGACGATTGTGCCACAGATAAGCACCAAAGAACTAGCTTAAATCGACCCCCTTGTAACATTCCAAGGCCAAAGGACTGATGAGCTAATTCAATGACTATATATGGACAAAGGAAGCCCAAAGTTCAACTAGCAGACAAGGTGAGGAAGACTATGGAACACCACCGGGAGGGTGAAAAGACCCTAACCCTAATTTTACTGTGCATGCTTGGACTATGTAAATGAATTCCGGGAACTCATCACCATAAAACGGCCCTTTTCAGGAAATCTGATGAATATGTATGATTTTTCTGTATATGATCCGATGTGTTGTGCTAACCTTGCGGAGCGATTCCCAGTGCTGCCCAGCGCTGCAATAGTCATCCCGACTATTGAGTCCTGATTTAGGTTTTTCACAGCAACACATGGCAGATTGATTATATCACACTCCCACAAACCCACCAAGGCAAGCGCTATGTGCTTACAATGCTGGAAGCAACCACCGGATGGCTGGAAACATGTCCCGTGCCCCATGGCCCCACCCAGAACACTATCCTGGGCCTTGAAAAGCAAGTCCTGTGGTGACATGGAACCCCAGAAAGCATTGAGTCAGACAATGGGACTCATTTCCAAAACAACTTCATAGACAGCTGGGCCAAAGAGCATGGCATTGAGTGGGTATATCACATCCCCTATCATGCACCAGCCTCTGGGAAAATTGAACGATACAATGGACTGTTAAAGACTACACTGCGAGCAATGGGTGCTGGGACATTCAAACATTGGGGTACACATTTAGCAAAGGCCACCTGGTTAGTCAACACTAGGGGATCTGCCAATCGAGCTGGCCCTGCCCAATCAAAACTTTTACACACTGTCAAAGGAGATAAAGTCCCTGTACTGCACATAAAAAACATGCTGGGGAAGGCAGTCTGGGTTACTCCTGCCTCGGGCAAAGGCAAGCCCATTAGTGGGATTGCTTTTGCTCAAGGACCTGGGTGTCCTTGGCGGGTAATGCGAAAGAATAGGCAAGTCTGATGTGTACCTCAAGGGGATTTGATTTTGGGTGAGAATAGCCAATGAACTAAATAGTATGATGTTAATTGCTATATAATACTGTATGTCATCACTTTTATGGTTGCTATACACCATATTGACAGTGAAAAGAGCTAAAATCCCCAAAGACAAAAAGAAATGTTGTAAATATCTTGGTTGCTCAATGTTTTCTTTTAGTTTCCCTTTCGCAGATAATTTGGCCTAGCTTGCCAGTATTGTTGGCCTTAAGTAAGGAAGCTTAGATAGCAGAATTGCTAACGAGCATTCTTTATTTGACCTAATCATTAGAGTAAGAATGCTTTGCCTGTGTTAAATCCTTGGTTAGCTGAGATAGTTGCAATGTAGATAGATAAAAAGGAATTCTTCAGGCCCTGTGTCCCTGGAAAGGGCTGATAAGGAGAAACCACACAAGAACCACCTGATTTTGGATATGCAAGGAAGGTATGAGTAAGACAAAGATGGACTGAGCATGCGTCAAGACAAAGTTCAGTCAGCGGTCAGAGTGATGAAGACTACTGACTTCCTCCAACGACCACCAGAGGATCCCTAACGACCACCTAAGGACTTAAGTACGCATGCGTCAGGGACATTTACATATATTAATGAGTTCCAAGAAATCTCATGTTTATATAAATTAATCTTATGAATATGTGTTATTTTGCAACATATAACCTCTGTGATCTTGCTTGTTTGTCGGAGCACTTATGGTGGAGCGATCCCCAGTGCTGCCCAGCGCTGTAATAAAGGATGCCTGCTTAATAGTAACTCCGTTGCTATTGAGTTTTATTTCGGGAACACTCTGAAACTCCGATTCACCTGTTGGGAGATTTGGATTTTAAAGGGTAGTCTCCACGAATTTTGTTTCAACAGTATTACAGTAATAATCACCCAGATTAATGGAAAATGAGCTTTGATAAAACCAAGCAAAGTGCAGTGGTGATGGAACCAGAACTGGCTTCGGCATGCAACAATCCAACACCACACACCATCTCTCCTGCCCTGAAGGACTGTTATGACAGATGGAGCCCCAAAGTCATGGACTAAATGAACCCAATGGACATTTTAGCGGGATGGCCCATAGACCAAGGGAATGATATCTCTGTGTATATATCAAAAGACAGGGAAAGTGGTGGTGATTAATTGGAATGTATTGGAAAGGGTAGAACCTGGGCATGAGGTAGATGGTATACAATAAGGGGTGGATACTGTCCTGGTTTCAGCTGGGATAGAGTTCATTTTCTTCCTAGTAGCTGGTATAGTGCTGTGTTTTGGATTTTAGTATGAGAATAATATTGATAACATGCTGATGTTTTGGCTGTTGCTAAGTAATGTTCACACTAGTGAAGGACTTTTCAGCTTCCCATGGTCTGCCAGGTGGACAAGAAGCTGGGAGGGGGCACAGCCAGGATAGTTGATCCCAACTGGCCAAAGGGCTATTCCATACCATATGACATCATGCTCAGTATAGAAACTGGGGGGAGTTGGCCGGGGGGTAGTGGTCACTGCTCGGGGACTGGCTGGGTGTCAGCAGTTGTATCACTGTTTTTTTTTTTTCCCTGGGTTTTTGTTCCTCTCTCTCTTTTCTTGTTTTCCTTCTCATTACAATTAATTATTTTTTTGTTGTTGTTCCAATTATTAAACTGTTCTTATCTCAACCCACAAGTTTTCTTACTTTTGCTCTTCAGATTCTCTCCCCCATCCCACCAAGGGGGGGAGGGTGAGCAAGAGGCTGTGTGGTACTTAATTGCCGACTATGGCTAAACCACAACACTGCTATTCTCCCTATTAAAGGAGAAAATGTGTTGTGTGTGTCTACCAGCAGGTTAAGTCATTGAGCACTATGAATGGCGGTGTTTTGCTCCCTGTTCTGTTGGGAAGCACCGTTGCATATCAATGGGTACCACGTGGCGAAGACACTACAATCGTATGGGTATTGTTAGCACACACTGCTTTAAGTGCATCAACCTTCTGTTTACCTCACACTGTAGTTGTGGGGGATTTGATAGGGACATGTTTTTAGGAATCAGTACACCACTGAACGTTTTGCAGAATTATACTCTATTGAAAGTTTCCAAATACACCTGACTTTTGCTAACCTATATGATAAGGATACTGTCCTTTCCCAGTTAGATTATCGCACCTATGCTTTTTGCATTGCTAATGTTACCCCCGCAGAAGCTTGTATAACTTTGTTAATGCCACTAAATCCTGAGTAATGTAAACAATGCTGCCACAAAGCATTTTTCCAGAGCAAGTAATCCAACCTAATTTTGAATTTAAATCCTGAGTAATGTAAACAATGCTGCCACAAAGCATTTTTCCAGAGCAAGTAATCCAACCTAATTTTGAATTTAAAAAGGAAAAAGAAATACCTCTGAATAGTAAATACATATTTCCAGTATACATAAGTTGTAAGGTGGCTTGTAACATTCAAACACAACTTATTATGCCTTCCAGTAGTTCAAACAATAATTGTAACTGAGGGAAGTCCTATCGCCATTGTTAAACAAGAGATGGATTTGGAACAAATTATCCCATCCCTCCTGACTCTATAATCCACTAACCTAGTGCCCAGATTCTTACCTGCATTCAAGTTTAAATGCATTTTGTTCCAAATAAACAGGAAGTGCCCATGTAAAGCTCAGTCTATTTAAAATTGCAAAACAAATGAAATTGCATTGTTCACCCCTATTAAGCAGGGAATCAAATATTAATACCTCATGCATTGGTCTATTCAAGTGATATGAAAGACATTTCTTATCCTTTGGACTGTTTTCAAGCTGCACTGAGTACTTGAGGAAAACAATATCTGGCCATAATTACGTAGAAATCAACTCTACTTAATTAAGATAGCATGATCACAGCATTTAAACCTTGTTGCTTTTACAACTAGCAGAAAAAGATTAGAGGTGAAAGTAGCTGTAGCTTTAAGTTACAAGAAGAGAGTATAAGTTTACCTTTGCAAAGCATCACCTAGACTAGTCTTCCTGCATCAAATTCTTATTCTTAATTTAAAAAAAAAAAAAAAATCAATCACATCTCCAAATTCAGCCTTCTGGATTAGACTGATTTATAAACTCACTAGAGTGCACTGGAGTTAATATGGGAAATACACACCTATATATTAACTGAAGATGTTTTTCGCTTGGCTTCCTTCAGTAACAATGGTTACGTGACTAGTCAGTGCATACAAGATGCATGCCCAAGAACTTCTGAATCTTTCATATGATTGCAGTCAAGTTCACAGGCAGAAATCTCTTAGATATTTATGTTCTTAAATAAAAGCAAACAGCCAGGAGGAGGGACCAGGACTTGAACATTTGCAATTTTACCCTCAGCTTTTGAATGTCTGTTTTCCACAACTGAACACAGCAAACCTTCAGCTGCCACCAAACCTATATCCAAAATATTGTTTTGTAGCAATTAGTGGAGAGTTACAGAAAAATCTTAGCATAACTTTTTTAAATGTCAGTCACAGCCAATCAAGACAAATCTGTAGGATACAAAGCTTCATTAGCTCTGCTACTCAGTTACTTGTTTAAACAATCTGCTACAGCAGAAAGTCTAAAACAAACTGAGAAGTACTGTAAATAACTGTCTGAAATTCTTTATCTACTGCATAATGGCATTTGATCAGAAACATCTTACTCTTAACCCAGCCAGTAAGTGAGAACCAGTGTCATAACATGATCCCCTACCCTCAAATCCATTATTGGAAGAGAGGAAGCTACTCTCCACTCTAATTTCACGGTTTTTAAATTATAAAACTCTTCTCAGATAGAGGATACCTCTTGAAAATTAATTTGTGTCCCAGTTACTGAAAAAGAAAGCAGGAAACATGAAATGTGAGAAATCAGCCCTTTACAGGTTAGATCACTTTTTAGGACCCTTGCAAACAGAGCTTAGAAGCCAGTGAAACAAGCAGTTCTGTGATGAGCTGAAGAGCTATTTTTAACCCAAAAAAGAAGTACTTTTCACTAGAAATCATTCTTTAGACAGAACCAAAAAATCCATATTGCAACTACCTTAAAGAAATAGGAGACCTTCTAAAGTTTCAGAGACCTGACTCAATCCTGAAGAGAAGGAAAAGTTTTCTTTTGAAAAATTAGAAAAACAAGAGTACTAAAAAGATTGAATGAGACCTAGCTTTCTGTGAGAAGGAGAAAAAGGCTATTTTTCTAAAATCTGTTCCAAATTGTAAGAAAGGAAACAGATTCCCTACAATTTCTTGAATGAATCCTGAAATTGATAAGGGAAGAACTAGCAAATTTCTAGGAGAGTGCTTTGGCTAGCAGCTGTAAAGCACAAAATTATTCAGACACAACATATCAGCACTGCAGAGGAGTAAAAGAGGCAGACCTCTGAATAGATGGAACACAAAAACCAAAACAAAAAACAATCAGATCCAAATATCCAGCCAATATGCCAAAATGATTGTTTGAACAGAGACTATTTCTTCTTTTTCGTTCTAAAAACTGTTATGTTATACCACACTGAGGCTAGGAACAATATCGGTGCCTGATAGCCCAAGTATTCAACCAAGGGATGGAGCAGAGGAAACTAAAAAAGTATTTGGAGTAAACTCCTAATTGAAAGAAAATCCACAGCAGAAGAGGGTGGAAGGGGGTAGACGTGTCAGTCAACTATCCTCATTCATGCTATATTTTCGCTACTAAGGTAGTGTCTTGTTAAAATTATAAACCAGAAGGGAAAGCGGTATATTACAGACCTCTTCAGTAAAGTTATGCCACTAACAAAACAGATTTGAAGAAGCAGCTTTTAGAGATTCCAGCAAAGAAAACTTATTAGAGTAGACTCACAGAAACAGAGGACAAGCAAAGAGACCCCTCCTCAAAGGAGTGGCTTTATCATTAGCATATATGCTAGTCAAGAATATTTTGGGCTACATAAGGCATACCTCTTAAAACTGCATTGCTTTTCAGTCTGCCATCCAGAGACCTGAAAAGACAGAAAAATAATCTGAAAGTTAGCATCCAAAACTCCTTAAAATCCAGCCACCACATAGAAATCTTAACCTACTAAGCTCACCTAACACTACCTATATGTATTAATTCAAAACAACTCAAAGGAAAAAGAAACATGCATTTTTGATTAAAAAAAAAAAGGGAAAGCCTGCCAGAATTATTAGAAAAACCTCCCACAGGCACACCTGTGGGAGGTACGACCAGGCAGAGGAACTCCACAGCTTAGTGACAGAACTCCAGGAAGAGGCAAGTAGGTTGAGGAGTATCAGGGAGTCCAAGAGAGAGACAGACCACTAGAATTGCACCCTACCTTCCCTGGGACAGGCCCAACAGGCAGAGAGAACACATGATACAGAGGATTCCCTATCCTCTCTCTGCCTGACTGAACACAGTGACTTAAGGGATAGGGGGCAATGGCAACAAGTTCCTTTGGCTGATGCATCCATTAGGCATACCATTAGCCTTCTTTGCTGCAAGGGCACATTGCTGGCTCTTGTTCAACCTGATGTCCACCAGGACCCCAGGTCCTTTTCTGCCAAGCTGCTTTCCAGCTGGGTAGCCCCAAGCATATATTGGTGCGTGGGGTTGTTCTTCCCCAGGTGCAGGACTTTGCCTTTCTCCTTGTTGAACTTCATGAGGCTCTTCATGAACTTCTTGAACTTCATGAAGATAGCGTGTGAAAGTCTCCCAAGGAACAATAAGCTCCTGAAACTAGCAGTCCTGTTGAACCCACAAGACCCGATAAACGCAGAACACCAAGGATCTGCTTAAGGCCAAGGCCATGAGCAAACACTGGCATTAATAATGGGTTGCACAACTCGGACCACATCCAAGAAAGTGGTGGCTGCTATACGTAGATGAAAACTGTAGGATTATATATACACCTGAATAGACAAGGGACCGCTGAGGGACTTTCTGAACACCTACCTGAAAGCCACTAGCATGTCAGTATGACCCTCTACTTCTTAGTAGACAGATGAGGTTGGCCTCCCTACTGTTGCTCCAATCCAATAATTACAAGCACATGTGCACAAGTGAATTATGTTAACTATTCACACAGTACAATTACTTATCTACTGGATGGAGTTAGTTTTCTTCATAGCAGCTCTTACGGTGCTATGTTTTGGATTTGTGACCAAAACAGTGTTGATAACACGCCCATGTTTTAGTTATTGCTGAACAGTGCTTGCATAGCATCGAGGCCTTCTGTTTCTCACACTGCCCCATCAGCTGGGGGTGCACAAGAAGTTGGGAGGGGACTCAATAAAAGCTGTGGGAAAGAAGGAGGAAGGGGGGGGATGTTTGGACCATTATGCATGAGGAAGCCCTGCTTTCCTGGAAATGGCTAAACAGCTGCCTGCCCACAGGAAGTAGTGAATAAATTCCTTATTTTGCTCTGCCTGCACACAGAGCTTTGCTTTACCCATTAAACTGTCTTTATCTCAACCCACAGTTTTTCTTACTTTTACCCTTCCAATCCTCTCCCCCATCCTGCTGGGAGGGAACAAGCAAGTGACTGTGTGGCGCCTAGCTGCCTACTGGGGTTAAACCACAACACACAGAACTCTTCCAAGCAGATCCCTGAACAGACCAAAGCCTACTCTCCTGAAGTCCAGGGATGCAATCCTGCCATTTACCTTGCTCCTTTCTTTCAACGCAGACCCTGGCTGCCCCCTCCCTCATTGCGGCTCTTGTATCTCTAGGGTCTTAGAGAAAATCCCATCAGTCTCCATTTCATCACCTTTGATGCCATGCAGTCTGCTGACCTCCTCCCTGCAGCTCCTTTACTTCACAACAGAGATTCTCCACCAACACACATCTTCTGTAAACAAGGGCACCATCTCTCCCTACTCCAGCCTTAGCAAGAAACCCCAGGCACTCCCTGCAGCCAAAGGCCTGGAGAGATGCATCTTCCTCTGGAGCTCAGTCTGAGTCAAGACCTCTGATATTCCAGGGATAGTTGCTCTAGTTAGTGCTGGGGACCATGACCTGAAGCACATTGTTACTGTCGCTGAGCACACATAAACTACCCTCAGCAGAGTTTCTAGCCAATTTCTGCATACCCTACCATAACAAATGTTATGCCTACTTACTACTTCTATTAGTGCTAGGCCCAGCAGTTATATAGGCCTCTCCCTAGCACCTGCTGAAAGTGTGATTGACCGTTCCTAATCAGGAGTCAGCTGGAACAAAAGCTCAAAGCACCCTTTGATCAAGAACAACTGACAGAGCTCATTAGCTGCTGCTAGAATCACAGTCTCCTGTAGCTATCCTTTCCCAGCAACATCAGGCACCCTGAAGTTCCTCAAGGGGTTCCTAGGAGTCCCCTGATGATCTCAGAAGTTGTTCCCGTTCCCAGAAAATCTAGACAATCTAAAAGCAGAGCCCAGAAACCACTGTGCAAACTGCTGCATCTGTTGGATGCTTCTGTTAGCTGTACTAAGCCAGGAGAAGATGGAGAATGTTTTATGTATGAACAAATGTGGGGTTTCTCAAACATTGGCAGGACATGATATCTATTGTGTACTGACCACCTTTTCCTGATGGGGTACAAGTAGTTCCAGCTCCCCTGGCAGAAATAAGGATGAATCAGGTTCCTTGAACAGTGGATGAATTATGAGAATTAGCTGCCCAAACACACCCCCGCTACTCACAACAACTGTCCATGCAGCAAAATGCAGGGGAACCTATCGGGAATCAATGGGCAGAGATAACACAGTGTGTTATGAAGTATCAGGGACTAGGTTCAGAAGAAAAGGGAAAAATTTCTTACATGGATCAAGAAAAAACAGGGACTTACAGTAACTGCGAAGATGGACAGTAGAGAAGAGGTTGAAGAGAAATAGGTGCAGGAAACAATGACAATAAGGTTAGTAAATCAGAAGAAATGGACCAAATCTGTGTAAGGCTGTGGAAAGTGTTAAAGGATTCAGGAGAAAATATGGCAAATGGATTAGGAAGAAAACATGGGATAAGCTAAAAAGAGTGATACAACAGCTGAAAAGAAGAGCAGTAGCAGCAGTATACCTCAGTGCTCAAGCTCCGCTGCCCTACCCCCAATTGGTGAAAACCAACAATAGGGAAGTCGCCGAGGCGAGCAGCTCCGGTGCCAGCACGATCCGCAGCGGAGCGCTCTAGCGCGGTGCACGGGGGGGGGGGGTGTCCCGAACTGGAGAAACCTCGGGGGGAGCTGAGAGAGCCGCCAGGAACTCGCGCAACAGCGGCTGAAGAGACCTGGGTGAGGCCAGGAGCAACGGCAGCCAAGCTCCCCCAACGTATAAAAGAAGCCCCTAGGGAGCGCTAGCGACTAGGAGTGTGGCGCTCAAGAAGGGCGCTCAAACTCGACCAGGGAGCGATGGTATCCACCCGGCAGAAAGCCATGGCCTCCCTAAACTCTGCGCCCACCACGACTGACGCAGCTTCCCACACAGAGCTCCGGTGGGAACACACTGCTACCCAGGTGGCAGGGTACAGGCTGTGCCCTACTCTTATGCCAGTACTGGATGGCAGTAGTGACCACACCTGTAGGAGGTGCGCCCAGGTAGAGGAACTCCTCAGCTTAGTGGCAGAGCTCTGGGAGGAGGTGAGCAGGTTGAGGAGTATCAGGGAGTCCGAGAGAGAGACCACTGGAATCGCACCCTACCTTCCCTGAGACAGGCCCAACAGGCAGACAGGATGCATGATACGGAGGATTCCCTATCCTCTCTCCTCCTGGCAGAACACAGTGACTTAAGGGATAGGGGGCAATGGCAACAAGTTCCTGCCTGGCACAGCAGGCGCGTCTCCTCTGTGACTACCCCACCTTCCCAGGTGCCCTTGCATAATAGGTACGAGGCTCTGCAAGTGGAACCAAACAATGACAAGGATGATGGTTCATCTAGCTTGGAGGTGTCGCCAAGGTTAAGTCAGCCTATGCCCTGCATCAAAACTGCTTCCATAAAGAAAAAAAGACTGGTCATTGTCATAGGAGACTCCCTTCTGAAGGGAACAGAAGGCCCAATATGCAGACCAGACCCACTTCTTAGGGAAGTCTGCTGCCTCCCTGGGGCCTGGGTTAAAGAAGTGAAGAGAAAACTTCCTACCCTGGTACAGCCCTCAGATTATTATCCAGTATTTTTTTTTCAGGTAGGCAGCGATGAAGCTGCAACTAGAAGTCCGAGGGCAATCAAGAGAGACTTCAGGGCCTTGGGACGACTGGTTAAGGGATCAGGAGCACAAGTAGTGTTCTCCTCTATCCTTCCAGTTGCAGGGAACCATGAGGGAAGAAACAGGAAGAGCCAGCAGATCAATACCTGGCTCCGAGCCTGGTGTCACTGGCAGAATTTTGGGGTTTTTTGATCATGGGTCGGTCTACACGACACCAGGCCTGCTGGCGACAGACGGGGTACGCCTGTCTCAAAGGGGGAAAAGGATCTTTGTGCAGGAGTTAGCAGGGCTCATTGAAAGAGCTTTAAACTAGATTTGAAGGGGGAAAGGGATAAAACCAGGCCTGCTAGAGATAAGCCTGAGGGCGGCACGCCAATGTTTGAGGGACAGTGTGCTAGCGAGGTCCTTCAGTCTGCCATCTCAGTGGAGGTAGAGGATGGAGAACCATGCGGCAGCAAAGACGCAAGGGTTATGAATGTGTTAGAAACCACAGAAGCGCCTGAGAATGGTCACGTAGGAATTAGGGCTTCTCCCCCCAAAAAGGTGGCGGGATCAATAGCCCAACTGAAGTGCCTCTACACCAAAGCACACAGCATGGGCAACAAACAGGAGGAGCTGGAAGCCATTGTACACCAGGAAAACCAATATAGTTGCCATCACAGAAACATGGTGGGATGGATAACTCGCACAACTGGAGTGCTGCAATGGATGGCTATAAACTCTTCAGAAGGGATAGGCAAGGAAGGAGAGGCGGTGGGGTAGCCCTGTATGTTAGGGAGTGTTTTGATTGTCTAGAGCTTGATGATGGTGATGATAGGGTTGAGTGTTTATGGGTAAGAATCAGGGGGAAGGCCAACAAGGCAGATATTGTGGTGGGAGTCTGTTACAGACCACCCAACCAGGATGAAGAGGCAGACGAAATATTCTATAAGCAGCTGGGAGAAGCCTCACGATCGCTAGCCCTTGTTCTCGTGGGGGACTTCAACTTGCCAGATGTCTGCTGGAAATACAACACAGCAGAGAGGAAACAGTCTAGGAGGTTCCTGGAGTGTGTGGAAGATAACTTCCTGACACAGCTGGTGAGCGAGCCAACTAGGGAAGGCACCCCGCTGGACCTGTTGTTTGCGAACAGAGAAGGACTTCTGAGTGATGTGACGGTTGGAAGCTGTCTTGGGCATAGCGATCATGAAATGATACAGTTTTTGATTCTTGGAGAAGTAAGGAGGGGGGTCAGCAGAACTGCTGTCTTGGACTTCCGGAGGGCAGACTTTGGCCTGTTTAGGAGCCTGGTTGACAGAGTCCCTTGGGAAGCAGTCCTGAAGGGCAAAGGAGTCCAGGAAGGCTGGACATTCTTCCAGGAGGAAATCTTAAAGGCACAGGAGCAGGCCATCCCCATGTGCCGAAAGACGAGCCAGTGGGGAAGAAGACCGGCCTGGCTGAGCAGAGAGCTTTGGCTGGAACTCAGGAAAAAAAGGAGAGTTTATGACCTTTGGAAGAAGGGGCAGGCAACTCAGGAGGACTACAAAGATGTCGTGAGGTTATGCAGGGAGAAAATTAGAAGGGCCAAAGTCCAACTAGAATGTAATCTGGCTACTGCCGTAAAAGACAATAAAAAATGTTTCTATAAATAGATTAACAACGAAAGGAGGGCTAAGGAGAATCTCCATCCTTTATTGGACGTGGGGGGGAACACAGTGACAACGGATGAGGAAAAGGCCGAGGTACTTAATGCCTTCTTTGCCTCAGTCTTTACTGGTAAGACCAGTTGTTCTCAGGGTACCCAGCCCCCTGAGCTGGAAGACAGGGACGGGGAGCAGAATGAAGCCCCCATAATCCAAGGGGAAATGGTTAGCGACCTGATACACCACTTCTTAGACACACACAAGTCTATGGGGCCGGATGGGATCCACCCAAGAGTACTGAGGGAGCTGGCAAAAGTGCTCACCAAGCCACTTTCAATCCTTTATCAGCAGTCCTGGCTAACCGGGGAGGTCCCAGTTGACTGGAGGCTAGCAAATGTGACGCCCATCTACAAGAAGGGCCAGAAGGAGGACCCGGGGAACTACAGGCCTGTCAGCCTGACCTCGGTGCCAGGGAAGATTATGGAGCAGATCATCCTGAGTGCCATCACACGGCACGTACAGGACAACCAGGTGATCAGGCCCAGTCAGCATGGGTTTATGAAAGGCAGGTCCTGCTGGACTAACCTGATCTCCTTCTATGACAAGGTGACCCGCTTAGTGGATGAGGGAAAGGCTGTGAATGTTGTCTACCTAGACTTTAGTAAAGCCTTTGACACCGTTTCCCACAGCATTCTCCTGGAGAAACTGGCTGCTAATGGCTTGGACGGGCATACGCTTCCCTGGGTAAAAAACTGGCTGGATGGCCGGGCCCAAAGAGTGGTGGTGAATGGAGTTTACTCCAGTTGGCGGCCGGTCACAAGTGGTGTTCCCCAGGGCTCAGTATTGGGGCCAGTTCTGTTTAATATCTTTGTCAATGGGGAGGGGACGAGGGGATTGAGTGCGCCCTCAGTAAGTTTGCAGATGACACCAAGTTGTGCGGGAGTGTTGATCTGCTTGAGGGTAGGAAGGCTATACAGAGGGACCTGGACGGGCTGGATCGATGGGCTGACGCCAATTGTATGAGGTTCAACAAGGCTAAGTGCCAGGTCCTGCACGTGGGTCACAATAACCCCATGCAACGCTACAGGCTTGGGGAAGAGTGGCTGGAAAGCTGCCCGGAGGAAAAGGACCTGGGGGTGTTGCCCGATAGCTGGCCGAATATGAGCCAGCAGTGTGCCCAGGTGGCCAAGAAGGCCAACAGCATCCTGGCTTGTATCAGAAATAGTGTGGCCAGCAGGACCAGGGAAGTGATCGTGCCCCTGCACTCAGCACCGGTGAGGCCGCACCTTGAATACTGTGTTCAGTTTTGGGCCCCTCACTACAAGAAGGACATTGAGGTGCTGGAGTGTGTCCAAAGAAGAGCAACGAAGCTGGTGAAGGGTCTAGAGCAGAAGTCTTATGAGGAGCGGCTGAGGGGACTGGGGTTGTTTAGCCTGGAGAAAAGGAGGCTGAGGGGAGACCGTATCACTCTCTACAACTACCTGAAAGGAGGTTGTAGCAAGGTGGTTGTCGGTCTCTTCTCCCAAGTAACAAGCAATAGGACAAGAGGAAATGGCCTCAAGTTGCACCAGGGGAGGTTTAGATTGGATATTAGGAAAAATTTCTTCACCAAAAGGGTGGTCAAGCATTGGAACAGGCTGCCCAGGGAAGTGGTTGAGTCACCATCCCTGAAGGTATTTAAAAGACATGTAGATGTGGTGCTTAGGGACATAGTTTAGTGGTGGATTTGGCAGTGCTAGTTGGACTTGATGATCTTAAAGGTCTTTTCCAACCTAAACGATTCTATGATTCTGTGAAGTCTGCTTTGGGCCCAGTGTTACCCATACGAATGGGTGCCTGCGTGTTGAATACATTGGGATGCTCGGCAGGGGAACCCCAGTACTTTGTATGAAGTAGAGAAAAAAAATACGGTGTTTTCCTGGACACAGGAGCACGAATCAGTTTGTCTAAAACTTTTCTTAAAGAATTTGTTCAACAAGAAAATATGAAGGCAGCCTCCTTCAGTAGGATGGAAGGAAAAGGCCCTAAATATTATATTATGAATCTAATAATAGGGCAGTGAGCTGTTGATATCAAGTATGAGGTTGTAAATAATAGCAAAGAACCTTTTATTTTAGGAATTGACTGGATAATGGAACATGGAATCTTAATTTTTATAGTGATATTTTGTAGAAATATAAAGGAATACAGGAAGCAGGGAAAGGCTGATATAAAGATTCAAGAGAACAAGTACAAACTTTAACTGAAATAGATAAAGAATTCTGGAAAGAAGAGGTCCCAGGAGTATGGCAGAAAAAAATCCTACAGTGTGGAAAAAAGAAATGACCAAGTTGAAGCAGTGGGACCCTCAGTTCATCCCCCTTATACAATATCCATATCCTAAAAAAGCTAGGACTGCTCTGGGAAAAATCATTAAGGAGTATTTAGAACGAGGTGTTTTGTGGGAAATTATAAACCCACATATGTCAGGGTGCAGTGAGGGCCATCTGCTCCCTAAGGGATGAGGAGCCAAATGCGATAACAAGGCCAGCAGGGCAGGGGCCTTGCTGGCCAGAGCCCTCACAGTACCTGAGCAAGGTGAGCAGGGTAGACCCAGGGATGGTAAACAGGTTCAACTAAGAGTCCAGATCATCAGGCAAGTTCATGGTGATAAGGCAAGTCCAAGATCAAGTCAGGAAGTCAATCTGCAGGTTAGTGTCAGGATCAGATCTGATGAGAGTAACCAGGGTCAGACAGTGATCACTGAGTAGGTCCACAGTGACAAGGTAAGGCCAAGGTCAAACTAGGAAATCAGTCTGCAGGTCAGGGTCCAGATCAGTGGGGTCTATGGCCAAGCACAGCTGTGGCTGAGCTGGAGTCCAGTACTCCTATGACATAACTCAGGCAAGGACTGAAGGCCCAGGTCTGAGCTGAACTGGGGCTCCTGGGCAGAGGGTGTGGAGGCCCCAAGTAAGGCTGGTCAGAGCCATTAAGACCTATTAGTGCCCTCAGGGGCCTGACAATATAATTGTCTATTATGGCCTGTTAAAAAGGCTGATAAAAATCCTGGAGAATGATGGTAGGCTACTGTCAGATAAAGTGTAAGAAGGAAATGCGTAGGCAGTGGAACCAGGGACATGTATCCTGGGAAGAATATAAGGACACTGCCCAGATACATAGGGATGGGATCAGGAAAGCTAAGGCGCAGTTGGAGCTGAATTTGGCAAGGGATGCGAAGAATAAGAAGGGCTTTTACAGGTAAGTCGGCCAGAAAAGGAAGATTAAAGAAAATGTAAGCACCCTGATAAATAAGACAGGAGAACTGGTGACAACCAACATGGAGAAGGCTGAGGTACTCAACAATTTTGTTTCCCCAGTTTTCAGTGGTAATCTCTCTTCCCACATCTCTCAAGTCCCCGAACCTCAAGGCAGGGACTAGGGGAACGAAGTCCCTCCCTTCGTAGGAGAAGTTCAGGTTCGAGACCACCTGAGGAACCTGAAGATACACAAGTCCATTGGACTCGAGGAGATGCACCCCAGGGTCCTGAGGGAACTGGCAGATGTAGTTGCCAAGCCACACTCCATCATATCTGAAAAGTCATGGCAGTCAGGCGAAGTCCCCAGTGACTGGAAAAAGTGACTGGAAAAAGGGCCTGACTAATCTAGTGGCCTTCTACGATGGAGTGACTGCATCAGTGGACAAGGGAAGAGCTACGGATGTCATCTACCTGGACTTCTGTAAGGCCTTTGATACAGTCCCCCACAACATTCTTGCCTCTAAATTGGAGAGATATGGGTTTGACGGATGGACTGTTAGGTGGATAAGGAACTGGCTGTATGGCCACGTCCAAAGAGTTCTAGTCAACGACTCAATGTCCAAGTGGAAACCAGCAACGAGTGGTGTCCCTCAGGGGTCCATACTGGGATCAGTACTATTTAATATCTTCATCAATGACATAGACAGTGGGACTGAGTGCATCCTCAGCAAGTTTGCAGATGACACCAAGCTGAGTGATGCAGTTGATTCCCTAGAGGGAAGGGCTGCCATCCAGAGGGACCTTGACAGGCTTGAGGAGCGGGCCCCCGCGAACCTCATGAAGTTCAACAAGGCCAAGTGCAAGGTCCTGCACCTGGGTTGGGGCAATCCCCAGTATCAATACAGACTGGGGGATGAAGGGATTGAGAGCAGCCCTGCAGAGAAGGACTTGGGGATATACTGGTGGATGAAAAATTGGACATGAGCCGGCAACGTGCGCTTGCAGCCCAGAAAGCCAATCGTATCCTGGGCTGCATGAAAGGAAGCATGGCCAGCATGTCGAGGGAGGTCATTCTCCCCCTCTATACTCCACTCTCATGAGAATCCACCTGGAGTACTGCATCCACCTCTGGGGTCCCCAGCACAGGAAAGATATGACCTGTTAGAGCAGGTCCAGAGGAGGGCCATGAAAATGTTCAGAGGGCTGGAACACCTCTCCTCTGAAGAAAGGCTGAGAGAGTTGGAGTTGTTCAGCCTGGAGAAGAGAAGGCTCTGGGGAGACCTTATTGCGGCCTATCAGTATATAAAGGGGGCTTATAAGAAAGACAGAGAGATACTTTTTGCCAGGGCCTGTAGTGACAGGACAAGGGGCAACAGTTTTAAACTGAAAGAGGGTAGGTTTCAATTGGACATAAGGAAGAAATTCTTCACTATGAGGGTGGTGAGACACTGGAACAGGTTGTCCAGAGACGTTGTGGATGCCCCATCATTGGAAGTGTTCAAGGTCAGATTGGATGGGGCTTTGAGCAACCTGATCTAGTGAAAGATGTACCTGCCCATGGCAGGGGGGTTGGACTAGGTGATCTTGAAAGGTCCCTTCCAACCCGTACCATTCTATGATTCTCTACTGGGGCCAATACTGTTTAACATCTTCCTTAATGACTTGAGGAATGGGGCAGAGTGCACCCTCAGTAAGTTTCCAGATGACACCATGTTGTGCAGGAGTGTTGATCTGCTTGAGGGTAGGAAGGCTCTGCAGAGGGACCTGGACAGGCTGGATCGATGGGCCGATGCCAATTGTATGAGATTCAACAAGGCTAAGTGCCACGTCCTGCACGTGGGTCACAAAAACCCCATGCAACGCTACAAGCTTGGAGAAGAGTGGCTGGAAAGCTGCCTGGAGGAAAAGGACCTGGGCATGTTGGTCGACAGCTGCCTGAACATGAGCCAGCAGTGTGCCCAGGTGGCCAAGAAAGCCAATGGCATCCTGGCTTGTATCAGAAATAGCGTGGCCAGCAGGACTAGGGAAGTGATTGTGCCCCTGTACTCGGCACTGGTGAGGCCACACCTTGAATACTGTGTTCAGTTTTGGGCCCCTCACTACAAGAAGGACATTGAGGTGCTGGAGTGTGTCCAGAGAAGGGCAATGAAGCTGGTGAAGGGTCTAGAGAGCAAGTCTTATGAGGAGCGGCTGAGGGAACTGGGACTGTTTAGCCTGGAGAAAAGGAGGCTGAGGGGAGACCTTATCACTCTCTACAACTACCTGAAAGGAGGTTGTAGCAAGGTGGGTGTCGGTCTCTTCTCCCAAGTAACAAGCAATAGGACAAGAGGAAATGGCCTCAAGTTGCGCCAGGGGAAGTTTAGATTGGATATTAGGAAAAATTTCTTCACCGAAAGGGTTGTCAAGCATTGGAACAGGCTGCCCAGGGAAGTGGTTGAGTCACCATCCCTGGAGGTATTTAAAAGACATGTAGATGTGGTGCTTAGGGACATAGTTTAGTGGTGGATTTGACAGTGCTAGGTTAACGGTTGGAACTGATGATCTTAAAGGTCTTTTCCAACCTAAACGATTCTATGATTCTGTGAAAAAAGAACTTCAGGTGACACCCATGTAACATCCTCTACGAAAGGACTAGCTTACCACAGCAAAGTAAAAACAGCCCAAAGTTGAAGCAGTCCGTATACAATGTGGTGGCAAAAAGACCAGAAAAATCAATTATCTGCTGTACTGGGTCTGGCTGGGATGGAGTTAATTTTCTTCATAGCAGCCTGTATAGTGCTAACCACCAGCACAAAGGGGATTGCCCAGGACTTCAGCTCGCTGGCATCTGCAGTCTCTCCAAAGCCGCCTCTGACAATCACAACACACCCAGTGTCATCCACAGCAGCTTGGATCTCATAATGGGTAGCAGAGCTTATTCAGGAGGAATAGAGTTGTGGCAGCGCAGTGCTGTTTTGGATTTGTGACCAAAACAGTGTTTATAACACACCAATGTTTTAGCTATTGCTGAACAGTGTCAAGGCCTTCTCCATTTTTCACTCTGCCCCACAGCGCATAGGTTGGGGTGTGCAAGAAGTTGGGAGGGGACACAACCAGAACAGCTGACCTGAACTGACCAAAGTGATATTCCATGCCATATAACGTCATGCAGAAGTAATAAAATCGGAGGGGAGGGGGGTTTGGAGTAAGTAGCCATTGCTCAGGGACTCTTGGCATCAGTCTACTTGTAGGAGGTGGTGAATGATTGCCTTTGCATCATCTTTTTTTTTCATTTTTTCTTTCTTCTTCCTCTTTCCTTAGCTTATTATATTATCTTTATCTCAATGCATGAGTTTTCTTGCTTTTGCTCTTCTTTTCTCTCCCCTCTGCTGCTGGTGGGGGGAAGTGAGCAAGCAGCTGTTTGGTGCTTAGCTGCTAGCTTGGGTCAACCCACCACGTGCAAAAATGAGAATGACAGAAGAAAATGACTGGTCTATTAAAAAGAAGATTTGGGTTTGAAGATCTACAGCAAGCAGTATTATTCTCAAAATCTATTTAAAAGTATCTGCTCTCCATTTCACTGAATTTTCAAAAACTTTTCAGATGGAAATCTGTCATATCTCCAAAATCATATATTTTCCAAAATAAAAGGAAAAAAATATTTTTCCATCACTTTCTAAACAGAGGATAATCACATGAACATTTAGCTTGACAAAAGAAGGCAATTTTTTTAAAGTTAATTCACACAGGAAATATCCAGATGTTATAAAGACAAACAATGAATACCGCTTCTTTATCTTCCTCCATCAAAGTCATAGCCTGCAATTATTAATTTTGCTTTTATATTCCTTAAGTAAATTACAAACACTATAGTAAAATGAAACTTCATGACAGTGATAGGCAAAAACCAGAATGCAATGCAACTGAACAGTCTCTCAGCACCTCCTTCGGGTACTTTTTTTTACCGCATTCAGAGAAAATTCAAAGAAATGTTAAACACTGCGATGCTGGAAGCAAAGTAGAGTGGCATTAAATGCCTTTGTGTTGGTACCGACAACAAAAAACTTCACACAGAAAATAGAAAATCCCTTAGCTGTAGAGGAGAATGGACTTGAAGATGCATCTGCTGCAAAAGAATCCATTCTTTCATAAAAAAATATCCTCATTTATATTGTGGTTGAAGAAACTGATCGTTTATATTGTGGTTAAAGAAACTGAATTACAGGTTTATCACCAGAGCATTCTGAAAACACATCACAACACAACCTCATGATCAATTAAGATGTTTTCTAAAAGAGATTATCAAATATCTCCCCTTACTTGCAGAAAACACAGCGATGTTGTAATTCAGATGGAAGGAAAGAGTGACCGCTTATCTTCTTGAGAGGGGAAAATAAAAAAAGCCAAACTGGTCCTACATCACCATATGCTACATGCTCTGAATGCAAGAAGACAATGATGCATTATGGAAGCTAAGAATGAAGTACACTTCTTTTTTTTTATCTAGACCAGGTATTGGTGACTGGGCAAGGATACTTACTAACCCTTAATACAAACAAGTTCAGGGCCGAGTGAGTGCTATGATTTTAACATGTATTTTATTTTATTTACAGGAGTACCCAAACTGCTAGGACTGCTCTTAGTAACTTGATAGATTGGCAAACTGTAGTTCTCATCTATAGCAAATGTTTTTTTAATGCAAGACAAGAAGTTAGCATTCTCTCATGAGAGTCCAGAACAGGGGTGAACACTGCTGTCCTGGTTTCAGCTGGGATAGAGTTAATTTTCTTCCTAGTAGCTGGTATAGTGCTGTGTTTTGGATTTAGTATGAGAATAATGTTGATAATGCACTGATGGTTTAGTTGTTGCTAAGTGGTGTTTACACTAGTCAAGGACTTTTCAGCTTCCCATACTCTGCCAGGTGCACAAGAAGCTGGGAGGGGGCACAGCCAGGACAGCTGACCCAAACTGGCCAAAGGGCTATTCCATACCATATGATGTCATGCTCAGTATATAAACTGGGGGGAGTTGGCCAGGGGGGCAGCGATCACTGCTCAGGGACTGGCTGGGCATCAGTCGGCAGGTAGTGAGCAGTTGCATCACTTGTTGTTTTTTTCTTTTCCCTGGGTTTTGTTCCTCTCCCTCTCTCTCTCTCTCATGGTTTTCCTTTTCATGACAATTTATTATTATTGTTTTATCTCAACCCATGAGTTTTCTTACTTATGCTTTTCTGATTCTCTCCCCCATCCCACCAGGGGGGGAGGGTGAGCAAGTGGCTGCGTGGTGCTTAGTTGACACCTGAGATTAAACCAAGACAGTCCGTTTTAGTGCCCAATGTGGGGCTCGAAGGGTTGAGATAATAACAGATCTGACCAGAGTGTGTTAAAACAAATTTGTTATAAGTGTTTATTATATTAGTTTAGTAGTCACTGGTCACAATGTCGATGTACTGGTTCTCAGAGCTGTGTTATGTAACACCTTACTTGCCGTATATGTTGTGTATCAGTATTTGTATACTGTTTATCACTTCTGGGAGACAGATTAAGACTATCACTTTGACGTGTTGTGTAACACTAGCTTTTGCTATGATAAAATTCTTGTTCGTAAAATGGATCTTGTCCTTGTACTCAGCACTGCCATCACCTCTGTGCTTCGGGAGCCATCTGTCGGGAATTATTGATAATTAGACTTTTTACCACTTCTTGGAGAGCCAACCTATGGGGGAGACACCTTCCTCCATCTTCCCCTCCCTCTCCAGGCTAACTACAACAGCTCTTGAGAATTTTGAATATCCTTGGGATATTCAAACCAGCATGTTCCTATTGCTATGTCTCCTGAATGTGTGTCAGGCCTTGTTTAAAGTTAAGCAAATAATTAAGAATACTATCCAGAGATCTGCCCCAAGGCTGGATAGTTATGAGTGGCAGGGTGTGTGGCATAGCATGGGCAAACGCCTAGGACGGTGGGCACCTCCAGTATTTTGGAACTTCACCCCTGAACAAGTGCAGAATCCTGAAAAACTAGTAGAATATTTGGAAAAAGTATGCTGTCACCCTGGCAATTCTAGGGAGATAGAAATCACTGCAATTTGCTGGGGCCTGGCCCATGCCTACCAAGCCCTGTTCAACACTATTCAGAACCCTCAAGGGGAAGAGAAGGTGTCTGGATCTGACAACAAAGCAACAGGCACCACGACTACTCCAACCCCAGCGGCAGGCACTGCAGCTGAACCAGAGAACCAACCCATGCTGGTATCAGTCACCCCTATACACAAGAAGAAATACACAAGAAAATCAGCTCGTTTAGAAAGGGATGAAGATGAACCAGGGCCATCATGAGAACAGGAGGAGGAAAGAGGCAGAAGCATAAATGAGATGGTAACGACCCAATCCCTATCCGTGAGTGAGCTGCAAGATAAGCAAAAAGATTTAGGCCATTGTCCAGGCAAGCACATTCTCACCTGGCTGCTCTGATGCTGGGATAATGGGGCCAGTAGCCTGGAATTAGAGGGTAAGGAAGCCAAACAGCTGGGATCCCTTTCTAGGGAAGGGGGCATTGACAAAGCAATTGGAAAAGGGGCACCAGCCCTCAGCCTCTGGAGGTGACTCCTGTCAGCTATGAAGGAAAGATATCCCTTCAAGGAAGATGTTATATATCGCCCAGGCAAATGGACCACCATGGAGAGAGGTATCCAGTACCTGAGGGAATTAGCCATGCTGGAGGTGGTTTATGGTGACCTGAACAACGAGCAGTTATCCAAAGATCCAGATGAAGTCCAGTGCACACGACCCATGTGGCAGAATTTGGTACGGAGCGCACCAGCATCATATGCCAGCTCATCGGCAATACTGACCTGGAAAGATGGAGAGGGTACAACAGTGGATGAAGCAGCTAGCTACCTCCAGGAATACGAAGCAAGTATCTCTTCCTCCCTTGCCTCAGCTGTGGAGAAACTGTCCCGGGAGGTCCAGCAACTCAAAGAGGATAGGTCCTGCTCCCCACCTGTACAGACCAGTATCTCTGCTATTAGGAGTCAGCATATTTCTACTCAAGAAAGACAATATAGAGGATACACACCACGGGGCACCCTATGGTTTTACCTGCGTGATCACGGAGAGGACATGAGGAAGTGGGATGGGAAACCTACCTCGAACCTAGAGGCGCAGGTACATGAGTTGCAAGGAAAAACAATCACCAAAGGGGGTTCTTCCAGGAAAATTGCTGCTCTGGTTTCCAATGGACAGTTCCCCAGACAGAATCCCAGACTCCTGGAGGAACTCTTGACTCGTATGTACAAGAAATGGGCAATGGATACTATGACGAGAATTAGAGGGGCCCTGCCTCCAGCCAGGTGGAGGAAAGGGACAACCGGGTTTACTGGACTGTGTGGATTCGATGGCCTGGGACATCAGACCCACAGGAGTATAAGGCTCTAGTAGACACAGGTGCACAGTGTACCCTAATGCCATCAAGCTATATAGGGGCAGAACCCATCTGTATTTGTGGAGTGACAGGGGGATCCCAACAGCTGACTGTATTGGAGGCCGAAGTGAGCCTAACTGGGAATGAGTGGCAAAAGCAACCCATTGTGACTGGCCCAGAGGCTCCATGCATCCTTGGCCTAGACTACCTCAGGAGAGGGTATGTCAAGGACCCAAAAGGGTACTGGTTGGCTTTTGGTATAGCTGCCTTGGAGATGGAGGAAATTAAACAGCTGTCCACCCTGCCCAGTCTTTCGGAGGACCCTTCTGTTGTGGGGTAGCTGAGGGTCGAAGAACAACAAGTGCCAATTGCTACCACAACGGTGCACCGATGACAATATCACACCAACCGAGACTCCCTGATTCCCATTCATAAGTTGATTTGTCTACTGGAGAGCCAAGGAGCGATCAGTAAGACTCGTTCACCTTTTACACAGTCCTATATGGTCAGTGCAAAAGTCTAATGGAGAGTGGAGACTAACAGTAGACTATCATGGCCTGAATGAAGTCACGCCGCTGCTGAGTGCTGCTGTGCCGGACATGCTGGAACTTCAATACGAACTGGAGTCAAAAGCAGCCAAGTGGTATGCTACAATTGATATCGCTAATGCATTTTTCTCAATCCCTTTGGCAGCAGAGTGCAGGCCACAGTTTGCTTTACTTTGGAGGGTGTCGGAGTGGGAGACGGACCCGGAGTAACGATGAATCTCAATATGAGTATGGTCGTTCTCGTTTATTCAGATTACTTAACAGGTTTATATAGAAGCTAAGCAAAGCACGCGCTAACAGCGACTATTCTATTGGATAACTATACTTGTCCACGCGCTTAAAACAATTATATGATTGGTACAAAGTTGCCGTTCATGCACTGTTCACAAAGGGGGTTTTATCAGCACTTTCCCAGGCTTAGTCCCCCTTATCTTGTTTTACCAAGTACTCCTTCTGCTGTTCTCAAGGGAATTTCACCTTGATCTCTGGCTCCCAGGCCCCATCAAAGGCTGGATTGCTCACATCAATTAAGCTGTGTCCTTTTTCACTTAACCATTCTTCCACAGGAGGGGTGTTCAGTACACTTGGAATTGACTGCCCCAGGGCTGATCCAGACAGCACTGGAACAGGGTGAAGCTCCAGAACATCTGCAATATATTGATAACATCATCGTGTGCGGCAATACAGCAGAAGAAGTTTTTGAGAAAGGGAAGAAAATAGTCCAGATCCTCCTGAAAGCCGGTTTTGCCATAAAACAAAGTAAAGGTCAAGGGACCTGCACAGGAGATCCAGTTTTTACGAATTAAATGGCAAGATGGACATCGTCAGATCCCAATGGATGTGATTAACAAAATAACAGCCATGTCTCCACCAACTAGCAAAAAGGAAACACAAGCTTTCTTAGGTGTTGTGGGTTTTTGGAGAATGCATATTCCAAATTACAGTCTGATCATAAGCCCTCTCTATCAAGTGACCTGGAAGAAGAACAATTTCAAATGGGGCCCTGAGCAACGACAAGCCTTTGAAAAAATTAAATGGGAGATAGTTCATGCAGTAGCCCTTGGGCCAGTCCAGGCAGGGCAAGATGTAAACAATGTGCTCTACACCGCAGCCAGGGAGAATGGCCCTACCTGGAGCCTCTGGCAGAAAGCACCAGGGGAGACTCGAGGTCGACCCCTAGGGTATTGGAGTCAGGGATACAGAGGATCCGAGGCCCGCTATACTCCAACTGAAAAAGAAATATTGGCAGCATATGAAGGGGTTCGAGCTGCTTCAGAAGTGGTTGGTACGGAAGCACAGCTCCTCCTGGCACCCCGGCTGTCGGTGCTGGGCAGGATGTTCAAAGGGAGGGTCCCCTGTACACATCATGCAACTGATGCTACGTGGAGTAAGTGGGTTGCACTGATCACACAACAGGCTTGGATAGGAAATCCCAGTTGCCCAGGAATCTTGGAAGTGGTCATGGACTGGCCAGAAGGCAAAGATTTTGGAATATCGCCAAAGGAGGAGGTGATGCGTGCTGAGGAGGTCCCACTGTACAATAAACTACCAGAAAATGAGAAGCAATATGCCCTGTTCACTGATGGGTCCTGTCGTCTTGTGGGAAAGCATCGGAGGTGGAAGGCTGCTGTATGGGTCCTATAAGACAAGTTGTAGAAACTGCTGAGGGAGAAGGTGAATCGAGCCAGTTAGAGAAGTAAAAGATATCCAGCTGGCTTTATACATTGCTGAATGAGAAAAATATGGGGAGGCCTGGAAGATTGATTATATCACACTCCCACAAACCCACCAAGGCAAGCGCCATGTGCTTACAATGGTGGAAGCAACCACCGGATGGCTGGAAACATATCCTGTGCCCCATGCCACCTCCCAGAACACTATCCTGGGCCTTGAAAAGCAAGTCCTATGGCGACATGGAACCCCAGAAAGAATTGAGTCGGACAATGGGACTCATTTCCGAAACAACCTCATAGACACCTAGGCCAAAGAGCACAGCATTGAGTGGGTATATCACATCCCCTATCACACACCAGCCTCTGGGAAAATCAAAAGATACAATGGACTGTTAAAGACTACACTGCGAGCAATGGGTGCTGGGACATTCAAACATTGGGGTACACATTTAGCAAAAGCCACCTGGTTAGTCAACACCAGGGGATCTGTCAATCGAGCTGGCCCTGCCCAATCAAAACTTCTACGTACTGTAGAAGGGGATCAAGTCCCTGTAGTGCATGTAAAAAATATGCTGGGGAAGACAATCCTGGGTTACTCCTGCCTTGGGTAAAGGAAAACCCATTCGTGGGATTACTTTTGCTCAAGGACCTGGGTGCCCTTGGTGGGTGATGCGAAAGGATGGGGAAGTCTGATGTGTACCTCAAGGGGATTTGATTTTGGGTGAGAACAGCCAATAAACTATTGTTTATTGATGTTATGTTATGATGTTAATTACTGTAGAATACTTACTGTATGTTATCACTTTTATGGTTGTTATATATCTTATCAATGGTATTACAGTAAGAATCACCCAGATTAATGAAGAATGAACTTTGATGAAACCAAGGAAAGTGCAGTGATGATGGAACCAGAACTGGCTTCAGCATGCAACAGTCCAACACCACACACCATCTCTCCTGCCCTGAAGGACTGTTATGACAGATGGAGCCCCAAACTCATGGACTAAATGAACCCAATGGACATTTTAGAGGGATGGCCCATAAACCAAGGGAGTAATATCTGTGTGTATATATCAAAAGACAGGGAAAGTGGTGGTGATTAATTGGAATGTATTGGAAAGGGTAGAACCTGGGCATGAGGTAGATGGTATACAATAAGGGGTGGATACTGTCCTGGTTTCAGCTGGGATAGAGTTAATTTTCTTCCTAGTAGCTGGTATAGTGCCATGTTTTGGATTTTAGTATGAGAATAATGTTGATAACACACTGATGTTTTAGTTGTTGCTAAGTAATGTTCACACTAGTGAAGGACTTTTCAGCTTCCCATGCTCTGCCAGGTACACAAGAAGCTGGGAGGGGGCACAGCCAGGATAGTTGATCCAAACTGGCCAAAGGGCTATTCCATACCATATGGCATCATGCTCAGTATATAAACTGGGGGGAGCTGGCCGGGGGGCAGCAATCGCTGCTCGGGGACTGGCTAGGCATCGGTCAGTGGGTGGTGAGTGGCTGTATCACTTGGGTTTTTTTTGTTTTTGTTTTTGTTTTTGTTTTTTTTTTTTCCCTGGGTTTTGTTCCTCTCTCTCTCTCTATTTTCCTTTTCATTACAGTTTATTATTATTGTTGTTGTTGTTGTTTTTATTATTATATTTTTATTTCAATTATTAAACTGTTCTTATCTCAACCCACGAGTTTGCTTAATTGTGCTCTTCAGATTCTCTCCCCCATCCCACCAAGGGGGGGAGGGTGAATGAGCGGCTGTGTGGTGCTTAGTTGCCTACTGGGGTTAAACCACGACAAGTGCTAAGGGATGTTATAAGGCTGCTACCTCTGGCAGACTCCAGGATTCCTCCTGCCTCAAAATTAAATTAATTAATTAATTAAATTAATTCCTCAAATTAATAAATTAAATTAATAAATTAAATTAATTCCTCAAAATTAAAAGGATTTTTTCCTCAAAATAAAGTTTTAAAATATTCAAAGCTTTGAGAAAATTTTTCCTGCTATGTTTAATAAAATAAACTAGCTAGAAAGACCTTTATTGTTGAATAGAAAGAAACAGTTCAGTATTTACATTTGCTTTGATAAGTGAAGTTATGATTAGCAGCATGCATAGCCTCTCTATGAGAGAGTTAAGCTATTTGTGAAGGCATTAGATTTTTCATTATTACAGCCATTTCTCAAATACTCATATCTAAGCAGTACTCAAATAATTTTTCCCATATGCAGGAAGCTATCAGCAGAGGGCGCCAAAAACTTCATAGAGCAGGTAAAGAGGTTGATGAATTAATTTTCAAGTGGAAGGAAATACCTACAATCCGATCTCAGTAAGAAAGGCCTGACAACAAAGGGCATAATAAAATATCTGTTTTAATAAGATAGAATAAAAAGAGGAATATAGATAGCGAGTAAATCTTATGTCCGTTCAGATGCCAAGAACCCTGCTTTCATGCAGCATTGGACAGACCCCAGATGGATTTTCCCACGGCATGCTGTGCAGATCCTGTCCATAGAGCAGTTCCTGCTCCTTCCCATGCCATGGTGCCTTTTATTTTGTGTAACAAGCAGAATTATATATCTTCTCCTGACAAATTGGAATGTTATCTCTGTGATAACATCCACCAGCGCACAGCACAGGCCATTCCAGCAGATTCCCTTACAGCAGCTACTCATGCTAACCTATGGTCTTTTCAAGCCTTAAGTACAAGGCCCAATAGAACAAACATGGTCTGCTCAAGATCACTAACTCCTTGAATACAATGTCTTCTGCAAGGCTCCCAATACAGGCACTCAGTGCCTTTATTTTCTAATCAGTTTTCACAGGTAAGGTCTGCCCTCAGGCCTCCCAGGTCCCTTAGCCTAGTGGCAGAATCTGGGGGAGTGAAGCATTACCCACAGTAGGGGAAGAAAGAATTAGGGAACACTTTGGACACGGGGACACACGCACACACAAGCCCATAGAAACAGCTGGGATGTATTGAAGGGCACTGAGGGAGCTGTCCCATGTTGTTTCAAGGGCACACTACCATCTTTGAAAGGTCATGGCAATTGGATTGGTTCCTGATGACTGGAAAAAGGCAAAGGTCACATCCATCTTCAAGAAGGACAATAAGGAGGATCCAGGGAACTACAGGTCAGTTAGCCTCAGTCCCTGAGAAGGTTATGTAGCAAATCCTCCTGGAAGCCATGTCCAGGTACATTAAGGACAAGAAGGTGATTGGAAACAGCCAGCATGGATTTACCAAAGGCAAATTGTGCTTGACCAACCTGATAGCTTTCTACAATGACATGATGGGTTGTGTGGACAAGGGGAGAGCAGTGAATATTGCTTACCTTGACTTTAGCAAGGCCTTTGAAATGATCTCTCATAGTATCCTTGTAGCCAAATTGGTGAGGTATGGACTGGGTAAGTGGACTAGAAAGTAGGAAGAAAACTGGCTATACCACCAAGCTCAAAGGGTTGTGATCAGCAGTAGAAAGTCCCATTGACAGCCTGTTACTAGTGATGTCCCTCAGGGATCAATATCGAGGCCAATACTGTTCAACATCTTTACTAGTGACCTGGATGATGGGACAGAGTGCACTCTCAGCAAGTTCACAGATGACACCAAATTGGGGAGAGTAGTCAATATGGCTGGAGGGTAGGGCTGCTATTCAGAGGGAACTGATAGGCTGAAGAAATGATCTGCCATGAAGCTTAACAAGAGCAAATGCAAAGTTCTGCACCTGGAAAGGAATAACCCCATGCAACAGGACAGGCTGGGCACTGACTGGCTAGGAAGCAGCTCTGCAGAAAAGGCGGTGGAGGGGGCAGTCCTGGTGGATGACAGGTAGACTAGAAGGGAGCAGTGTGCCCTCATGACTGGACTGTATTAGCAAGAGCGTAGCTAGCTGGTCCATGGAAATGATTCTTGCAGTCCATCTAGCACTTGTGAGACTGCATCTGGAGTACTGTGTCCAATTTTGGGTTCCCCATTACAGGATGATGTTGACACACTGAAGCAAGTCCAACAGAGAGACACTAAGTAGTCAAACATTGGAACAGGTTGTACAGAGAGGTTATATACTCAGAACTCAACTGGTCACAGCCTTGAGTAACCTTCCCTAACCTTGAAATCAGCCCTGCTTTGAACAGGGGGTTGGACCAGATGACCTCCAGAGATCTCTTCCAATCTAAATTATTCTATGATTCCTCAACACAGGTTCCTCAATGTCCTGGTTTTGGCTGGGATAGAGTTAATTTTCTTCCTAGTACTGGTATAGTACTGTGTTTTGGATTTAGGATGAGAATAATGATAACACACTGATGTTTTAGTTGTTGCTGAGCAGTGCTTACACTAAGTCAAGGACTTTTCAGCTTCTCATATTGCCCCGCCAGCGAGGAGGCTGGAGGTGCACAAGAAGCTGGGAGGGGACAAAACCAGGACAGCTGACCCCAACTGACCAAAGGGATATTCCATACCATATGACATCTTGCTGAACAAAAAACTGGGGAGGTTGGCCAGGGGAGCAGGGCCGCTGCTCAGGAGCTGGCTGGGCATTGGTCAGCAGGTGGTGAGCAATTGCATTGTGCATCACTTGTTTTGTATATTCTTTTATCATTATTATTATTTTCCCTTCCTTTTCTGTCCTATTAAATAGTCTTTATCTTAATCCACGACTTTTACCTTTTTTTCCGATTCTCTTCCCCATCCCACTCGGGGGGAGTAAGCAAACGGCTGTGTGGTGTTTAGCCACCTGCTGGGTTAAACCACGACACTCAATTACAGCCAGCCTGTGAAACTCAGGAAGAAGAAATCTTGAAAACTTAGTTGGATTTTTGGGGAGTACTTAAGAGAGGGAAGAAATTACTAAAATTTACAGTGACATTTTAGTAGTGTGAATTCCTGTCAGTTAAGACAAATAATCAACTTTTCCCACATTAGCCATTAGGGATCAAATAGCATCAAGTTTTGCATAAGTTACTAAATAGCTATTAAATAGGACCAAATTCCAACCAAGTACAGTTAAGAAATTGTACTGAAGTAGTTAATCTGTGGAGAAAATCTTTCTTTCACAAGAGATGTGCAATGAGAATCAAAGGCTCTTGTTATTTTTCTGTCCTTTCATAATGAATTTCCCAGCTAGACAACCTTTTTAAGCTATCATTTACAAAACAAGCATTTATAACAGCAATATCTAATCAGTAGTTTTATTCTTGTTAGTAGATATCCAACAAAAAGTTTCACCCCCAATATGAAGATAATCTTTGAAGTATCTTACTGAGCAAAGGAGACATTTCCACCCACAAAGCACAAAATTCACAGCAACCAGGAGAATTTCTTTGGGTCAGGCCCACACAATACAAAATACAGAATAAGCATAATGATTTTTTCATATTCATGAAAGAAACTGCTCACTAGAAAATGTCCATTTATGAAACTTTATTTCTGATCATCACACTGGAATCCTGCATGACAGTTAAACAAGTTTTCTTTGTTGAGCAATTAAAAGCAGTCTTAGAACTGGATGCCTCTCTGCCCTTCAGTGTTTCTAAAATACTTTCTCCACAGCACAGAAGTGCACCTTTCTGGTTTTCCACTCGTTACAAAGATAGATGAAAGAAAACATGAGTCTGCATTGCAACACTGCAGCAAGAAAGTACTGAGAGTAGAGAAAGTACTGGGTGTCCACTGGTCAAGGATTTTACCTCTACACAGGATAATGACAAAATCTATACCAAACATGTAACACGGTTTTGTTACCAAGGTTTTTCCAAGCAATGTTAAAAATTTGAGAAGGTAGAAAGCTACAAATCTATTCAAAGGTTTTACAAGAAAAAAAAAAAAAAAACGAACTTTCTCCAAAAAGACAACAGAAACATGATTACACTGCAAAAGCAACTTCATGCTACTTACATGAGAAAATCCTGGTACTGAAGGGCATAGACAAGAACCAGTAGCTGCAAGTTTAGGGCAGACAAATAAGACAGGAGTTTGGTCATCTAATAATTTCAAATGAAGCTACAATGCCCTTCTGAAATAGTTTTTTATCAAAGGAGCAAATTGGCCAAATAAATTCTCCCATTTGCGACAGATCCACATTAGGAAAGATGGTTTAATGGTCTCATAAGCACTATAAAAATAATTACACTTGTTTTGAGGTTTAAAACTGATATTACTGTAGTTATGGCATTTACTGTACAGTAGCTGTACATGCACAAAGTATTTTTATGCATATTGTAACCATGCTATGCTTTATTATACTAGTAAAGTTTAATCAGAACTTTTGTTTGGAAAACCTTTACACCTTTCAACTACCAAATCCAATCTTCACTAGGTTTTCTCACAACAAAACCTGACAGAAAACACTACCATTTTAACCTGATATCTGGTTGCCTTGATTATCAAAACTGTGTAATCTGATCATTGTATTGGTCAAAGAACCTCTTATTTCACATGGAGTCTTACTCAAGCCGCACCTACCACACAAGTAAGTTTGCTTTAAAGCTTAGGGACACTTTAGGAGTGACTCAGGGCTCAAGGCAAGAGGCTGGACTGCACAGCCAGAAGAGTTGTAAATTCCCTTTGGCAGCAGCAAGACATTAGCTTCGCTCCACTGTTTGTGAAGCCAGTCTCCAACACAGTTAAGCAAGGTGCATTCCAGCTGCCTCTTTTCAATTCAAATGTATTTGACTGTTCAAACCATTAATTACTTCACAGAATCACAGAATCACAGAATCATATAGGTTGGAAAAGACCTTTAAGATCATCGAGTCCAACCATAAGATCATCGAGTCCAACCTATTTAAGATCATCGAGTCCAACCTATCCCACTTGGGATAGGGTCTATCCTGGTTTCAGCTGAGATAGTGTTAATTTTCTTTATAGTAGCTAGTATGGGGCTATGTTTTGGATTTGTGCTGAAAACAGTGTTGATAATACAGAGATGTTTTAGTTGTTGCTGCACTAGTCAAGGACTTTTCAGCTTCCCATGCTCTGCCAGGTGCACAAGAAGCTGGGAGGGGACACAGCCAGGACAGCTGATCCAAACTGACCAAAGGGCTATTCCATACCACATGACATCATGCTCAGCATATAAAGCTGGGGAAGAAGAAGGAAGGGGGGACATTTGGAGTGATGGCGTTTGTCTTCCCAAGTAACCGTTACACGTGAGGGAGCCCTGCTTTCCTGGAGATGGCTGAACACCTGCCTGCCCATGGAAAGGAGTGAATGAATTCCTTGCTTTGCTTTGCTTGTGCGCAGCTTTTGCTTTCCCTATTAAACTGTCTTTATCTCAACCCTCGAGTTTTCTTACTTTTGCTCTTCTGATTCTCTCCCCCATCCCACTGCGGGGGGAGTGAGCGAGCGGCTGTGTGGTGCTTAGTTGCCGGCTGGGGCTAAACCACGACAGGGTCTTAGCTCATGTCTGAAGAACAGCCTAACACTCTTTTGGGTGCTGAATTGGGCCCTACCACACAAGAGAAGGGGAAAACTTTTCTACAAGATTATAGTTGGAGAAAAACAATCTCTGACCAACCAGATTTGGCCCTACTAAACCAGTTTTCCATTTTTGACAAACGATCACTAGCTTATCTAAACCCAAATTACTCTCTGTTCTTCTATTTCTTCTATTTAGAGCTGAGAAAACAAGTTCATACCTGCATCAAGATGTAATACATCTGCTAAAGAATCTGAAGGGGCCTTGAAGTGTCAGAGCTTTCTAAATCTTTAGAAATACTATATAAATACAGCATGGCCTCAAGGGTAACCTTTTTCATTAATACCACTTTAACTTTCTCTAAATGAAATCTAGTTCATTATCACTAAAAATTATTTATAGAGGCAGCAGGCTTTTGAAGGAAAAAAATATTCATTTTTGTGCATTATTCCAAAATGCAGTCTTGACCGAATATTACAGAAAGAATCAGTAATATACTAGGAGGAGAATGTTACAATACATTCTTTGTTCAGAATTTAGAGTCAGAAATTAGAAGTCATTACAAAGGCACTTTGTTTCAATTCAAATCACATGTATCGTGAAGAGATGGAAAGACCTTTGTCTTCCAGTAATTAAAGGTTGGCTAAAGAGAGCCCTCAGTCTCATGAAGAACAGTCCCTTCAAAATCAAGTCGGCAGTGAGATTCTGCTACAAAGTAGCTGAGCTACTGAAGTAACAGACACAGGACAACCTTCACCCAAATCTTATCTTAATCTTCATTAAAACATCCCTTTGTAGTACAGATGAGGGACTCTAGATACCAACTGACTTCTGGCTTTAAAAGCTGTCAGCTAAATAAGGGTGCACATTTGTATTAATGGCTTTCTATGACTTTATGCAAGATAATCAAGGCTCAAAAAGACCACTCCAAAGAAACCAGAAGCTAAGTGAGACTGTCATCGACTCCTACAGAACTTAAGTTTTAGTTGTTATGTTTGAAGAGATCTTCCCCTTCCTCCCTCCCATCGTATACATATATCAGTCAACTTCCTTCACAGAACAAATATCACTTCTACATACAATGAAAAAATCCAGTTACATAGGATTATACATATGTCTGTATCTACAGAAGCCAACCACTTATTCACAAAGACTAGGAAATATTGTCTCTAGTGAATAATGTTGTAATATTATGTAGTAGAGTATAGGGATTTTTGTACCTACTTACGAAGCAGTTACTGACCTCTATTAATCAGGAAAGAGAATTGGTTCCCATTCTCATACAGATATTGTTGTATTTCTAATAACGGGATGAAGAAGAATAATCTCTAAATAGCAATCAAAGACAATACTGCTGAATATTTTGAAGCCTTCAAAAATTCACATGCTCAGCCATCTGACTCCACCTATTAGAACAGGCACAATGATAGATGAGTAAAGCATTGACTGCTAAAAAGCAAGTCTGTCATGAGAAGCCAGGAGCCACCAGCTGCCAAAAAGTTAGGAAGGTGCTAAAATTTAACTGATTGGACATCTGCAATTTTTTTAAACATTCCAGTAAAATTTAACAAAGCCCAGATTACAGTCAGCCAACTCTAGCCAAACTTGAAGCCTTAATTGAAAGTCTGAGGAAAAAAAAAAAAAGTATATTTATGCCTCTAGTTAAGATTTCAGCAACCAACAATGGTTCCAATTAATTTTTCTGACAATCCTGCCCCAGCTGCTCCAACAGAAGATGAGTGAATCAAATTACTAGAACTGCCCCTAAACCTTGTAAATGCATAACAGCTACCACGTATTCTTTCTGGAGTCCAATGTACCCTCATCACTTTTATAAAATCGGCTGTTTGACAAGTTATACAACACAAAAAATGAGCCTTGTAAAAACTCCTTTCCTCTTTTGTTCTTGAAATCCTAGAGTAGTTTTAAGATGTACTCTGCTCTCCATTTTAGAATCACAGAAAAGTCTAGGTTGGAAGTGACCTCTGGAGATCATCTGGTCCACCCTTATGTTGAAAGCAAGGCCTTAGACTAGGTTATTCAGAGCCCCATCAAATGAAGTCTTGAATATTTCCAGCAAGGGAGAGTCCACCACTTCTCTGGGCAACTTATTCCAGTGTTTAATTGTTCTCACAGTGAAGAATTTTTCTGTTATATCTGGACAGAATTTCCTCTGAAACAACTTGTGCCTGTTGCCTCTTATCCTGTCACCGTGTTTTCTTGTGAAAAGAGTATCTCCACCTTCTCTAACAACTTTTTAGGTATTGGAAGACTGTGATTAGATCCCCCCCAAGCCTTCTCTTTTCTAGGCTGAAAATCAAGTCCTCCAGTACAGTAACTAATAATGCCCTAGCTAGGACAATTGTAGCTTTTTCAGCTGGTGGCTTATTTTGACATATTGACCAAACCCAAAATAACTATGTTAAACCAAATATGCAAAAAGAAGAGCCTTGAATTACTGATATTCTAAATCCAGCTACCTTAGCATGAACTTCTCACCATTTCAATGCGATAAACTCTATCAACTACATTTAGCAAACAGCACAAAGGTAAGAAAGTTGGGGGGGAGGGGGGGTCCCATTACATTTCATTAGCCATGCTTCTTGCAGGTCATATGTTCTGAACCCACATTATGAAATCTATATTTGGGATCAGTCACATTGGCTAAAGGAAAGATTCCATCTCTCACTTTTGCGAGGCTTAATGAAGTCATTACAGGAACACATCCCTCTGAAATATCTTTCAGTTGTTGCATGTGCCTCATGTAAAATGAATACTACACTTTGTTGGTATACTCCTTCACAAAGTGAAAATTCCAATATTCTGCAATAGCTGGATAACTGAACAGGGTTTATTTATTTATTTTATTTATTTATAAGAACTGGAACATTCATCCTTTTCCAAGCCATAACATCAACTGTGAAGAATTCTCCAACTTTCACAGTGTGGGTTCAGAAAGGGCCACTATATTCTCAACATTTAAATGTTTCACTCAATAACTTACAGGAAAAAATAGTGTAAAAAAAGTCAACAATTAAGGCATTTCTTCATTACATAATCTAATAATGAATCAGTGTTCAAACATACCTTAAGGAACATATGGAACATACTTTGATTGTTCCAGTGCAGTCTTTTGTCTGTATTCTAAGTCAAGGCCATTAGCATCAGCTACATTTCCCAAACTATGTCAGAAAAAATCTTAAAATAGAATGAAACCTCAACTATAGAAATGAAAGCAGTATCATCACAACAGTAACACTACAACATTACACTGGTCTAAGGGACATGGTCTCAGAGAGAAGAGCTCAGTGGAAAATGACAACAGCGTTCTGGGTTGTTTTGTCAAAACATGGAGAAAGACTACTTCTCCATGAAGCTAATCTTGAACAAAAACTGAAAGGTCTAGATTATCACAGCCACAGAAAAATCTCAGTGATCATCACAGGAGTGTTTCATTTATGTAAGAGCTGACAGACTCATTCCTGTGGTTTAAGAAATTATTGCCTGCAACTGTCCACCCCTTGCTAGACATGGCCACCTCAAAGCAAAAACATATTTGTACCTCAGATGCTCAACAGTATGTCATATTAGCACAAACCATTGATAAAGGCAGGGTTTGCTAATATAGCCTGAAAATAGCAAAAAGACCAAGAGGAAATTTTTCAGAAAAGGGACAGGTGGAGTGAGAACTAGATTCACCAACTTGCCTGTCAGCCAGAATTCTCAGTTTTGTTCTCCTACTCCAGATATTTCAATTACATATTTGACCTTAAAGGTCTCAAAAAAATATTATCTGTATTTTCCCTTACTGCTTAGTCCTCAACAGGATTTGCACTTAAATTAACAGAAGTAGTGAAAAACATTTTTTAAATTGCCTATTACTAACCACTTAATTCAACCTTGGAGAAAGTAAGCAATTATCAATTACCCTTAATCAGCACCAGCTGAAGCATTAACCTCGTGCTGAAGCACGAGCTTTGCTTATTCTACCTAGCATGGGAATTTATTACTTTGTGAAGCTTCCCATCTCAGCTCTACTTATAATCATTTCACCACATGTTAAAAATTTGACTTAGTAGAAATATCTGAATAGAACAAAATATATGACCTTACAGAATAGATCAGTCAAGCCATTCTTCCTTAACCAATGACAGCAACTGTACTCTCCAGCCTCTGAATAGTTTATTTTCAATTAATATGTGAAACTATGTTCTGTATCTAAATTATTCTACAAAACTCCCCAAAATCCCTTAAAACAAGGCATGGACGTCAAGTTTTATGCACAAGGGAAATAGTGCTAGATAAGACTGAGGAAAAAGTTGATAGAGAAAACAGCTAGCGGTTTCTACCTTGAAAGTACACAAAGAGAGCTAACACCACATTAACAGTGAACTGAGACAAAATAATATACCGGGGTGGCAGAAATGAAATCAGTAGAGAAGCAAATCATGAGACCAATTTTTGGTAAGAAACTACGTGGAAAAGTAATATGGAAGTAAACAAGTAATTGCTACATTGTTATTATGTAGTTGCGACTAAAGCATCCACAAAAGCACAAACAGGAATACTGCAATGCATTACATTTGCAAGTATTGTGTAACTATTTCACAATGACAGAAGCAGACTATGTATATAGTCCCACAATAACAAGTAATAGAATAGAAAATTAAGGAGAGAGAAAAATCAATAAAGTTTAGCTTGTAGATATTACATTAAATTTCTTGTACATTTTATATAAGAGAACATATATTATTTTAAAAATTACAGAACTTCCTGAATTATCACAGCTTTGCTAATTAGCACACAAAGTGATGGCTATTATCAAGGTTGTGCATACACACATTTGCACAACGTGTTTAAAAATTTTTGGAAGATAATTTCCTCCACTCTGGTGAGGTTCATCTTTAAACGTGATCTGATATTCCATGCAAGGAATAATATACTCCTCTCGTCAAATAAAATTTTAAACAGTTCTCTGCCCTTCCAGTATACAATATTTAATCAGGTATTTCTCAGTCTTCCTCCAGGAATTTTTAAACTCCAAGAAAATCACTTTACTAGGTCTTTATTCCTCCCGACTACAAATTCCAAACACCAGACAGAAGCGAGGAATGTACAGCAAAGAGGGGAAAAAAAGTCTTTTAATACAAAGATGCCAAGTAATGCAGTCCCCTATTGTTACCCACAGAATAGCATTTGGCTCTTGTATGCAATTCACCAAGAACCACCCTTGGGAACAGAATTATACCATAAGGGACATCCAAAATAATATAATAATATTAATAAAAACATAATACTGGCTCAAATACATACCATTTATAGTACAGTTTTCCCCTCGGCTCTTTAGCAGACAACCTACTAGAACAGTTAACCATAAACTAATAACATTTAAAGTTTGGCTGACAAGGAGAGAAAGGACCCTGCCTAGGATGTACTCAGAAGAGATTTATATACAGTACATCCTGAACATCTGAAACAGTCTTTTCAGAGGAAAAAAATTGTTCACTTTGGTTTTTTAATTAAGAAAGGTAGAAGGGGAAATGGAAAGGGTGTTTATTTTTCTTTTACATATATTTTCTTGTTAAAATTAACTGCTGCTGTTAAAATTTACTGTTAAAATTGTGCTGCTAGTCATAATGGATGACTAACAAAAAAAGTCTATTGAGCATGGAAAACATTAAACAGTTAAAGAAGTTGTGGGAAAAGTAGAGTGGCTTGTTCTTCCCTTGTTTTCACTCCTCCAGTGAACAGATCATAGGGTAACATCAGACCAGCTAATAGATGATACAAAGGAGGAATTTGTAAACTTTCCACTTATCCTTATATTCTGTGTATCCATGCTTTAGATGACCAAATGGTGACATGGGAAACTGTTTACTTCCAAAAACTTCAACAGGTACACAGAAGTTCAAACTTCAATTTAATCTCCATTTATTTTTGTGATAAGAGAACCAGAGCCAATCCTGTCTAGTGTCTTTATTAACAACCTGGACGATGGGACAGAGCACACACTCAGCAAGTTTGCAGAGGATATCAAATGGGAGAGCAGTCAATAGGCTGGAGGGCAGGGCTGATACTCAGAGAGAACTCAAGGGGCTAGAGAAATGGGCTTACAGAAACCTCATGAAGCTCAACAAAGGCAAATACAAAGTCTTGCAGCTGAGATCACAGAATCATATAGGTTGGAAAAGACCTTTAAGATCATCAAGGCCAACCATAAGCCTAACACTGCCAAGACCACGACTATACCATGTCTCTAAGCAACTCATCCAAACATCTTTTAAATACTTCCAGGGATGGCGACTCAACCACTTCCCTGGGCAGCCTGTTCCAATGCTTCATAACCCTTTCAGTGAAGTAAAATTTCCTAATATCCAGTCTAAACCTCCCCTGGCACAACTTGAGGCCATTTCCTCTTGTCCTATCGCTTGTTACTTGGGAGAAGAGACCGACACCCACCTCTCTACAACCTCCTTTCAGGTAGTTGTAGAGAGCAATAAGGTCTCCCCTCAGCCTCCTTTTCTCCAGGATAAACAGTCCCAGCTCCCTCAGCCACTCCTCATAAGACTTCTGCTCCAGACCCTTCACCAGCTTCGTTGCCCTTCTCTGGACATGCTCCAGCACCTCAATATCCCTCTTGTAGTGGGGGGCCCAAAACTGAACACAGTATTCAAGGTGCGGCCTCACCAGTGCCGAGTACAGGGGCACAATCACTTCCCTAGTCCTGCTGGCCACGCTATTTCTGATACAAGCCAGGATGCCACTGGCTTTCTTGGCCGCCTGGGCACACTGCTGGCTCATATTCAGGTGGCTGTCAACCAACACCCCCAGGTCCTTCTCTGCCAGGCAGCTTTCCAGCCACTCTTCCCCAAGCCTGTAGCGTTGCATGGGGTTGCTGTGGCCCAAGTGCAGGACCTTGCACTTGGCCTTGTTAAACCTCATACAATTGACCTCGGCCCATCAATCCAGCCTGTCCAGCTCCCTCTGCAGAGCCTTCCTCCCCTCCAGCAGATCAACACTCCCACACAACTTGGTGTCATCTGCAAACTTACTGAGGGTGCACTCGATCCCTTCGTCCAGATCATTGATAAAGATGTTAAACAGAACTGGCCCCAATACTGAGCCCTGGGGAACACCACTTGTGACCGGCCGCCAACCGGAGTAAACTCCATTCACCACCACTCTCTGGGCCCGGCCATCCAGCCAGTTCTTTACCCAGGGAAGCGTATGCCCGTCCAAGCCATGAGCCTCCAGTTTCTCCAGGAGAATGCCGTGGGAAACCATGTCAAAGGCTTTACTGAAGTCTAGATAGACAACATTCACAGCCTTTCCCTCATCCACTAGGCGGGTCACCTTGTCATAGAAGGAGATCAGGTTGGTCAAGCAGGACCTGCCTTTCCTGAACCCATGCTGGCTGGGCTTGATCCCTTGGTTATTCTCTACATGCCGTGTTATAGCACTCAGGATGATCTGCTCCATCAGCTTCCCCGGCACCGAGGTCAGGCTGACAGGCCTGTAGTTCCCCGGGTCCTCCTTCCGGCCCTTCTTGAAGATGGGCATCACATTCGCTAATCTCCAGTCAGCAGGGACCTCCCCAGTTAGCCAGGACTGCTGGTAAATGATGGAAAGGGGCTTGGTGAGCACTTCTGCCAGCTCCTTCAGCACTCTCGGGTGGATCTCATCAGGCCCCATAGACTTGTGAGTGTCTAAGAAGTGGTGCAGCAGGTCACTAACCATTTCCCCCTGGATTACGGGGGCTCCATTCTGGTCCCCGTCCCTATCTTCCAACTCCAGGGGCTGGGTCCCCAGAGAACAGTCGGCCCTGCTATTAAAGACTGAGGCAAAGAAGGCATTAAGTACCTCAGCCTTTTCCTCAGCCTTAGTCACTGTGTTCCCTCCCCCGTCTACTAGGGGCTGGAGATTCTCCTTAGCTCTCCTTTTGCTGCTAATGTATTTGAAGAAGTGGTTTTTGTTGTCTTTTATAGCAGCAGCCAGATTGAGCTCTAGCTCGGCTTTGGCCCTTCTAATTTTCTCCCTGCACAACCTCGCTACGCCTTTGTAGTCCTCCTGAGTTGCCTGCCCCTGCTTCCAGAGGTCATAGACTCTCCTCTTTTTCCTGAATTCAAGCCAGAGCTCTCTAGTCAGCCAGGCCGGTCTTCTTCCCCGCCGGCTCGTCTTCCGGCACCTGGGGACAGCCTGCTCTTGTGCCTTTAGGACTTCCTCCTTAAAGAATGTCCAGCCTTCCTGGACCCCTTTGCCCATTAGGGCTGCCTCCCAGATGGGATAACCCCATGCAAAAGTACAGACTAGGGCCAACTGCCCAGAAGCTTTTGCAGAAAAGGACCTGTGGGTCTGGTGGAGAAGACAACCACAAGGTAGCAGTGTGACCTTGTGGCAAAGGAGGCCAACCACATACCAGACCGTATTAGCAAGAGCGTAGCCAACAGGTCAAGGAAAGTGACTACTCCCATGTATTTGGCACTTGCGAGACCATATATGGAATACTATGTTGGTTTTGGGCTCCCCAATACAAGAAAGACACCAGTTGACATATTGGAACGAGTCCACTGTAGGTCCACCAAGATGATTAGGGGGCTGGAACACATGATCTATATGGAGAGGCTGAGAGAATTGAGTCTGTTCAGCCATTAGAAGAGAAGGCAAAGGGGAAAGCAGTATAAAGAATTCTTTTATCCAGGATAAGAAGTGACAGGTGCCATGGCCTCCAACTTCCATCAGAAACCCCACCCCTACTGGCAGTCACATGTCTGTCTGGGGCAGCCACTTGCCCCAAAAGTCCCTCCCTTCTTCCAGTCATCTGGTTTGTTTACTCCACCTCTTTTTGCTCCTAGGGAGCTGCCATTTTGTAAGATGTCATACCCATCATGTTCACAGACTGTCCTGTGATTGGCTGGAAAAACCAGCCGTGCCTTCCAGTTTACCCAGAAGTATGTCAGAACAGGAAGTCCCTTCCCTCTACATACACATGGGACACCTATTTCTTTCAGCCACCATTTTATGGCAGGGAGCCGCCATTTTGTAAAACATGATAACCCACATTTTTTCATACTGCTCTATGATTGGCTGACTACCATGTTTTGACACTGTCATACCCCACGTGTTCTCAGGCAGCCCTGTCATTGGCTGACAGGACCAACTGACCCTTCCTGTTTACCCTGGAAGGATGTCAGAGCAGGAAGTCCCTTCCCACTAAATATACAGGAGCCGCCATGTTCTTTCAGCTGCCATTTTTTACAACAACATGCCCCATGTGTTTTCATACTGCCCTGTGATTGGCTGGCAAGAAAACATGCCCCTTCCAGTTTACCTAGAAGTACATCAGAACAGGGAGCTCCCTCCCACTACATACACGGAAACCACCATTTTTGTGAGGTCACCATTTCTGTGCTCTATGATTAGCTGTTTGCCATTTTTTGACACCATCATATCCATGTGATCTCAGAACACCCTCTGATAGGCTGCCCATTTCCTTTGGACCATGTATTAAAAAAACCATATAGATAGATATATAAAGGAGTGTAAGCGACGTATAAATATATGTGCTGTTCAGTTATAGACAAATATTTATAAATGTGAATAGAGTAATTAAAGTAAAAATATGGGGTCATTGTCCCCCCCCCGCGAACATTACAAGTGTGCTTAACAAGCCCTAATATGTTTGGGGTGGGGGGCACAAACAAGTTGGAACGTGCCTGAGGACTACAGACCCCTCCTAGGAGGCCCACCAAGGGGCCCCTGTGCAACCCCCGCCCCATGCAAAAAAGAAGAGATTGATCCTGTGAGCCAGACTGAGAGGCCCCCCGCATGCGACCCCAGCCCAACAGGATGGCCATGCAGCATTATTGGGGCAGCCTTTGGGCTTTGCACTGTGCTTCAAGATGCAGGCAACACCATCCGCTAAAGTGGAAAACCAGGACAAAACACCTACTTCAGAAGAATGTGTGGGTGGGGACAATAAGGAAAAGCCCCCAAGGGATTCCCCCAAAAGACCATGTGAACCAGAAGAACTAGCGATGGGCCCAGGAATGGGAAACTATGTTTTGAGGTAAGCGTCACACAGAGAGGGCAGGTGGTGGTGGGAGCTCCCTTTGCTCACAGCTGTGAGAGAGCTTACAGCTACCTGTAAGACTATTACGGGGTGCAGGCTTGTGCTACATGTATTTTCTTATTCTTCGGTCAATGAAGACCTTATAGAACATTTTAAACAGCTCCAGCTGACTGACTGAGGAGGGAGAAGACAGAAACATGCCGGGAACTGTCAAGTTCCTGTGTTTTTAGAACATTAATACTTTGGAAGCAACAAGACTCAGGCTTTGAGTACACAGCCTAGCAACCTATGGACCAAAGCTACTGCAAAAAGAGCAAGGGGAGCAGAAAGAGCAATGGGGGTGTTGCAAAGCTGAAAGACTATGATTATTATCAGGTACAGAGGAGTAGCAGCCAAGAAGGAGGGCATAAAGGGGCTGGTGGTGCTGTTAATTCTAGGGTATTGGCTCACAGGCTAGCAAAACAGAAAAAACTGTTACAACAAAGACTGCTAATTAGAAAAGCTAAATGAATTTTGCATTACTACAAGCATCTTGTTGGCAAGGGCTTATGACACCATCAAGCGTGATCCAGAGGTTCAGGGCTAGGCAATGTGTAGAAGAATACAAATTTGTTAATTTAGACCAGGTATGATTTCATGAAGCTTATGAAACATTTGTTTGGGAGGTAGAGCAAAATTTTGACCACTTAGGACACCTGTTTGAACCTGGTGATTGTGCTCGGCTCTGTCTTGAAGCTGCCCGCATGCACAACTCTATACTTTCCTGCTGTCAATTTAAGCAATATGAATGCTGTGAAATTTTTAGACTGGGTCAGTACTCTCCTGCAAAGTAAGAGCGAGCTGTGTTTTGATCAGACTTTCCACCTGGCTATCATTATTGTAAAAGCTGTTGGGGGTTGCGGTACACAGAACTCTGCAGTCTATCCCCCATTCCAAAATTATAGACAAAAAGTGGCCCTATTTAATTATCTATCTAAATAACAACGACAATAATCTCTGTTTTGCTGGGAGTTCACGGTGCTTACAGCAGCGAGGGATCTGGCAGATGAAGAAAAAAAGAGCTACATGACAAACTGGGGCAGTCTGTGCCCAGGAAGGTTATGCTGAGTGAGATCATCTTGTTTAACAACTTGCTACATGTTAATATACGTGTTATCCCTCCTATCTGAGGGTAAAAAAGGCTGGGGGATTTTAAAAGTCAAATGATGGGCTTGAATATCCCAAGACCTCTTTACTTCTTTTACACGATGAACATTATTATGGTGTTAGGGACATCAGGAAGGTATCCGGAGTGGGTAAGAAACTTTTGTGAGCTTTGTCATATGCTGTATAATCACATCCATAGCTGTAAATATTATTGCCGGCTCTGCTAGTTGCACGACTGTGCATTTAGCATGGGTATGAGAATAAGGTGCCCTAGATGCAGACTGCTGTGCAGGTCCGGGGAATGTTTAGAGAGGCACAAGGCCCTGGCTATTAAAGAACAAACCAATTGTAGAAAAGCATCACGAATATAAAGGCTGGAAGGGTGGAACGTGCTACGAACAGATCTATAATGCACCAGATGCAGGACTTGGCATTTGTCCTTGTTCATTTCATCAGGTTCCTGTTGGCCCATTCCTCCAGCCTGCTTAGATCCTCTGAATAGCAGCCCTGCCCTCAAGCATATCAAGCTCCCACACCCCTCAATTTCATGTCATCTCCAAACTTGATGAGAGTACACTCTGTCACTTCTTCTAGATCATTGATAATGATGTTAACCAGGGCAGGTCTCAAGATAGACCCCTGTGGTATTCCGCTTGTTACCAGCCTCCAGATAGAGTACCACTACCCTTTGAACCTGACCATCCAACCAGATTTTTACCCATCAAGTTATCCATCCATCCTGACCATAACATCCTAACTTGGATATCTTTAGTAAATCCAGAAATGTATTCCAAGAAGACTTGCTCCATGATTTTCCCAAGAACCAAAGTGAGGCTGACCTGTTTATAGTTCCGTGGATCATCCTTGACTGAAGATCTTATGGTTAATGATCAGAGGATAGACCAACGTGGCTGATGTTGTGGAAGGCATCTACTAGAGACTCCCTAACCAAGAAGAGAAAGACAGCTCTTTAAATAGCTGAAACAAGCCTCTCGATCACAAGCCTTAGTACTCATAGGAGACTTCAACAACCCTGATATCTGCTGGAATGGAAATATGTCTGTGCACAAACAAGCCAGGAGACTTCTGGACAGTGCTGAAGACAATTTCTTGATGCAAGTGTTCAGGGACTGCATAGGGACTGGAATGTTGCAACGGACGGATACAGGTTCTTTAGGAAGGTAAGGCCAAAAAGGTGAAGAATAGGGGTTGTACTCTACGCAAACACATGGCCTGAATTCATGGAGCTTTGCCTTGGAGCAGGTGATGAGCCAGTTGGCCTGTCTGCCAATCTTTATTCAGAAGCTCTCAACACAGATAACATGATGGTGGGTGTCTTCTACAGACCACCTGTATTGGGTATATATGGCACGGTTTTGGTAGCAGGGGTGGCCTCTGTGGGAAAAGGTAAGGGGCTGCCCCATGCCAGACAGAGCCAGTTCCAGCTGGCTTGGCAACAGACCCACCACAGGCCAAAGCTGAGTCCATCAGTGAAGTTTGTGGCACCTCTGTGAAAACATATTTAAGAAAGGGCCAAAAACCCCACCAGACAGAGAGACAAAGAGGGAACAAAAAGAGTGAGAAACAGCAAAGGGAACACCAAGGTCAGAGAAGGAGGGGAAAGAGGTGCTCCATGGCACCACAGCAGATATTCCCTGCAGCCTGTGGAAGACCCCACACCAGAGCAGATTTTCCTGACATAAACTGCGGCCTGTAGAGAACTCACTACCCTAATATATTTTAATTGGTAATAAATTAAATTAATTTTCCCCAACTTGAGTCTGTTTTGCCCACGACAGTAACCGGTAAGCAATCTCCCTGTCTTTATCTTGACCCATGAGCTTTCTCATCCTATTTTCTCCCCCTGTCCTGTTGAGGAGAGGGAGTGAGTGAGCAGCTGGGTGGGAGTTTGGCCCTTAGCCAAGGCTAATCCAACACACCACCTGATCAAGAAGTAGATGAGGCTTCCTCCAGTTGTTTAAAGGAGTCTTCATGTGTGCAGGCCCTGGTACTCATGGGGGACTGTAAACACCCTGATATCTGCTGGAAAGGCAATATGGCTGGGTGCAAGCAATCCAGGAGACTTCTTGAGTGTGCCAAAGAATTTCTTGATGTAGATGATCAAAGAGCCAACTAGGGGAGATGCTCTGCTGGATCTGTTACTCACAAACAAAGAAGAGCTGGCTGGGGATGTGAACATCAAGGGCAGCCTTGGCTGCAGCAACCATGAGATGGTGGAGTTTAAGATCCTGAGACAAGGAAACAAGGCAAACAGTAGAATCCCATTCTTGGACTTCAGGAGAGCAAATTTCAGCTTATTTAGGGATCTGCTTGACAGGCTCCCATCTCAGAGGAGAACCTCCTCAAAGCACAAGAACAGTCTATTCTGACATGCAGGAACTCTAGCAGGCGTGGCAGAGGGCCAGCATGGATGAACAGGGGACTCCTGACTGAACTCAAATGCAAAAAGGAGGTACAAAGAAGTTGGATGTGGAGAATGGGCTACCCAAGAGGAATATAGAGACATTACCCAAATACACAGGGATGGAGTTAGGATAGCCAAAGCTTAGCTGGAGTTGGAACTAGTGAGGGATGTGAGGTACAACAAGAAGGGCTTCTCTAAGTATAATAGCAGTAAAAGAAAGGCTAAGAAAAAATGTGGGCTCCAACTCAATGGGGCAGGGGGACCTAGCGAATGAGGATGTGGAAAAGGCTGAGGTACTCAATTTCCTTGCCTCCGTTTTCATTGGTAAAGATTTCTCTCAGGTCTCTGAGTCTACTGATAGAGTCTAGGGGGAGTAAAGCATTACCCACAGTAGAGGAAGACCGAGTTAGAGAGTACTTAAGACAACTGAACATACACAAGTTTTATTAATAGTCAAAGTGTTGCTATCACCGATCAGAAAGCAAGAGGGTAGCAGTCTCCAGTTTAACAGTGAATGCTGTTAACTAGAGAGAAAGGTCCATTAATAAATGTTTCAATTTGCAAATGAAATTGCCAAAACTAAGGTCCATGTTGTAGCACAATGGTGCTTTAATGACATTCCTTCCTTCTGTGCCAACTCTCAGCATAAAATTTAATTCTCTGACTTGAGACATTTGACAAATATTTAAGATTAACAAACTAAAGCACTCTCCCTAAGATTCAGATTTAATTGAGACTTTAGACATGTTTGAATATAAGTTTAAAGCTTATAACCAAAGCTGAGGATACACCACAATTGTGCATTTAAGATGTCAAAAACCACAAATCATGTATACTCATATCAATAAGCAGCCTGAAAATACAATACTAGATGTTTTTAGATGAGTGCAAATATGTCAAGCAATTGCATGAACCTACCTTGGAAAATCCAAATCGTTGTTAACTCACAAAACAAAAATGTAGATGCTCAACTCACTATGAATATGCTAACCAAGATAGATTTTAACAATTAGACCACGCAATACCCACAGAGATAATGGCATAAGCAGTGCTTGAATGTTGCTGAGTGAAATTAGCTGACAAGAAGATAACTTACTAACAAACTGCATGATTGCTATTGCTGAAGGCAGACATCTGAGGGCACATGCCACAGTAGTACATAGGTGACATCCTAAAAACTAAAACCTAAGAAACTAGCAATGCTGCTGCTTTGGATACAACACAGCTATCCTTTCATGGAGCACTATCCATTCACAGCCCTGACTGTTAAAGAACAAACCGATTATTTGGCTATGATTTTCTGTGAGAAGTGCAAGGCCTATGTAGAAAAGCATCACAAATGTAAAGGCTGGAAGCGCAGAATGTTCTATGAACAGATCTGTAACATGAACCAGCACCAGCGTTTCATGCCCATGATCAAAAATCCAGAAAGAGGGCAGGGCTATATTATCTATGACATGCAAGAAACCAGGACACATATCCCGAACTACATTTTTGCCATGGAGTCAGCTCCAGATGCCCTTTGGGATGAAGGAGGAGGAGGGGTGGAAAGGGAAACTGAAGGAGAATGGGAGTTCAAGGGGGACACATGTCCCATGGACTTTATTCAGTTGTTTATGGACACAGAGTTTTGGGGCTACACTTTCCTAGCACATAATGCCAAAGGCTATGATGACTACTTTGTTATTAGCCAGCTTTTGAAAGTAAAAATGGACGTGGAATTAATCACCCAAGGTGGTAAACTCATGTACACAGAAGTACCCAGCCTGAGTATACGTTTAATAGACTCTTTACAGTTTTTTACCCATGAAACTAAGCAGCCTTCCCCAAGCATTGGGAATTGCAGGCTGCAAAGGTTATCCCCCCCATTTTTTCAACACTGCTAAAAATCAAAGTTATGTAGACCCTCTTCCACAGCCAGAATATTATGGGGTGGATAGCATGATGCTTGAAGAGAAAAAGCCATTCTTAGCATGGCACACAGCTAATCAGGAGAGGATTTCTGACCTGCAAAAAGAATTGGGTCTTGCTGGGATGGAGTTAACTTTCCCCATAGCAGCCCTCATAGTGCTGTGCTTTGTATTTGTAGCTAGAACAGTGCTGATAACACACCAACGTTTTGGCTACTGCTGTGCAGTGGTCCCACAGCATCAAGGCTGTCTCTCCAATGCCCACCCCAACACCAAAGGCCAGTAGGCTAGGGGTAGGAAAAAGACTTGGGCAATTCACCAGAGATTCACCTGACCAAGTGGGGCAAGAGGGTCTTCACCAACAAGCTGGCCAGACTTACAAGGAGGACTTTAAACTAGACTTAGCAGGGGAAGGGGGTGGAGTTTTGAGCACCAGACAAGAGCCAGGGGCTGCTAATGTATTAGGAAACAACAGGGAAACACCTATGAAATGCCTCAAAGGAATTAGGGCATGCTCCTCTAAAAAGGTGACAAGGTAGGTAGTCCAGCTGAAGTGCCTCTATACCAATGTATGCAGCATGGGTAACAAGCAGGAGGAGCTGGAAGCCACTGTGCAGCTAGAAAGCTATGATCTAATCACTATCACTGAAGCGTGATGGGACGAATCCGTGATGTTGCCATCCGTGATATGGGGAGGTACTAGTTGAGGTTTTGGACTCACTTGTCCAAGTGCGAATTCTTAGTTGAGTTTTAAGAAGTCCATTCGATTGTTAAATAATATCATTGTACTGAGTATGATAAGGGATATGGAAAACCCACCTAATTCCTCGGGCTTCAGCCCATCTCTGTATATCTTTATTTTGAAAATGTGATCCATTGTCTTATTGAAACTCAGAGGGTAGAGGTAGGTGTGTAAACCATTGTCCTAATCCAAAAATTATGTATTTTGCACTAGCTTGAAGGCACAGGTAGGCCATACCTAAACCACTGATAATCACTACCCTGGTTAAAATGTATTCCCATTTAATTGGAGTTCGGGGTAGGGGTCCTAAAAAATCTATTAGCCACAAGGACCACAAGTATTTACCTTTCCTCAAATTGGCCCATTGTTGCCCAGCCAAAAAATTTGGCTTGGGCTTCTGCACAGAAAGAGCAGCTAACTACAAAATCTAGGCATTGTACTTTGGAACTGAGCCACCCTTGGAGGGCCAATCTGTTGCTATAAATCCAGGGCACCCATATGTCCTAAGCAGTCGTGTAGCCATCCCAGCATCATGCAAACAGATGTGGAGAGAGTATATATGTTATGTGAAAGAACAATATCACTGTTCTTTATAGGTTCTTTAGTCAAGCAATCTACTTCATGGTTCCATCTGGGTCCTAGATCTGTGCATTTCGTATGTGCTAATACATTCCCTGTTTGAAGAGTATTCCCATCATCCTGCTTCACTCTAGCTACTAAATATAGCTGTTCCCACAGTTCTTTTCCCCAGACTTCCCATCCTTCCGCTTTCCAGTATGGGAGCCAATACCACATAGCAATCAGTATATATTGTGCCAACACCCCGTTTGGCAGCTAACACTACCACCTGGAGCTCAGCCAATTGAACTAATCCCTCTATGTCTTTTGTTTCAGATGTCCTGTCCAAGGGGTGAAATCGGGCAGCCCTTCCCTTCCATTCTCCTTTAACCCTTTTAGCTGATCCATCTGTAAAACAGACATTAGACCAAAACTTGCTATACTTCTGTAAATCAGATGGGGGTGGCACATTTTGAATGGGTGAGGGTGGCATATCAAGGGGTGGCTCAGCACCCCCTTGCCATTGGATATTATACTCTACCAATTTCCCTGTAAATCCTGTTCTCCCCTCAACCTAGTTGCAATGTGCTATGTACATTACCATCTTCTGGATTGTACTGGAGTGTGCAATTCCCTGAGGAATGGGAGCAGACTCTCCAATTCTTCTGAGGATGGGGAACAGGGTCTGTATTTCTAAGGGTGCATCTAATGTGATGGGTTCATTATCTAATAGGGCTACATAAGCAGCCAGCAGCGATTTTTCCCAGGGTGAATAATGCGATCGTGAACCTTGCCACCCCTTTGAACCAAACAGTATGGGAGTTAATTGGGCCTTATCGGGAGCTTGTTGCCACAATCCCCATTGATATCCTTTTTCTGCGAGTCCTATATGTAAGCTAGAGGAGGCACCTGGTACTATTTGGCTCATAGCCTGATATTCTAAAACATTGCGTATTAATAAACAAAGCATCTCTTCATGAGGAACTGTCAATTCCCAGGTAGCACGCTTCTTCAACAGATCATATGATGGTCGAGCAATTATACTAAACCCTGGAATATGGGCTCGCCAGAATCCTGAAGTTCCTAGGGCTTGTCGGATCTCCTTCTTATTGGAGGGTGAGCTCAAGTCAGATATTTGCTGCAAGATATCAGAGGGAATAAACTGCCTGCCACTCTGCCAAGTTATGCCTAAAAATTGAACCATTTAGCTGGGTCCCTGTCATTCAGCTCCAGGGATAGTAATTCCCTTATTTTCCAGAGGGACTAGGATGCGATCACGCACTATTACAAAATTATCACTAGGAAAGCAAATATATATTATACATATATTACAAGAATAACCCAAATATATGTATATTACAAGTTATTTGAGAATTCCAACTAGTGAAGCAAGTATATACTTATGAACCTTTACCTGTGTGCACGCCTATAAATTTATTATGTGAGGTGTTACTGGTATGACATTCACCAAACCGCTCCCAGGAGTAGGCTAATCAATGACGGAAAGACTCTCTTCAAAGATAATCCATGTCACGATGTCCCCAGCGAGGCCTGGGTTTCTCCGGGAGATCTCGTGCAGAGAAGCTCTTGCAAAGAGACTCTTGCAGAGAAGCTCATTTTGGGTAGGTAATGAGTTACTTTTTATATCTTGTTGGTGTAGATGCATAAGGGGGCATGGGACATCAGTTCCTGGAAAAGTTGCTGCTGACTCCTGTTTTCCTGGAAGGTCAGGTCGTTATCACAGTTTCTTTGTCCTACACCCATCAGGGTTTCTTTGTCCTGCCAACTATTCCCCATCAAGGAGGTTTAGCTGAGCTTATCAAGGATGTCTTGGGGCTCTCGGCTAAGGAGCGCTATAGCGCGCTGTAGAAGGGAGCTTCCTGAACCTGGGGAGCGAAGAGACCCGCCAGGAGCCCACATCTCGCGCGACAGCAGCTGAAGAGACCTGGGCGAGGCCAGGAGCAACGGCAGCCAAGCTCCCACACGTATAAAAGAAGCCCCTAGGGAGCGCTAGCGACCAGGGCGGGAAAACAGGGCGTAGTGCATCAGCAAGGGTGTGGCGCGGCAGTTTGCATGGAAAGGCGCTGTAACTCTGCCGGCCCGACCAGGGAGCAATGGTATCCACCCGGCAGAAAGCCATGGCCTCCCTAAACTCTGCGCCCACCACGACTGACGCAGCTTCCCACACAGAGCTCCGGTGGGAACACACTGCTACCCAGGTGGCAGGGTACAGGCTGTGCCCTACTCTTATGCCAGTACTGGATGGCAGTAGTGACCACACCTGTAGGAGGTGCGCCCAGGTAGAGGAACTCCTCAGCTTAGTGGCAGAGCTCTGGGAGGAGGTGAGCAGGTTGAGGAGTATCAGGGAGTCCGAGAGAGAGACCACTGGAATCGCACCCTACCTTCCCTGAGACAGGCCCAACAGGCAGACAGGATGCATGATACGGAGGATTCCCTATCCTCTCTCCTCCTGGCAGAACACAGTGACTTAAGGGATAGGGGGCAATGGCAACAAGTTCCTGCCTGGCACAGCAGGCGCGTCTCCTCTGTGACTACCCCACCTTCCCAGGTGCCCTTGCATAATAGGTACGAGGCTCTGCAAGTGGAACCAAACAATGACAAGGATGATGGTTCATCTAGCTTGGAGGTGTCGCCAAGGTTAAGTCAGCCTATGCCCTGCATCAAAACTGCTTCCATAAAGAAAAAAAGACTGGTCATTGTCATAGGAGACTCCCTTCTGAAGGGAACAGAAGGCCCAATATGCAGACCAGACCCACTTCTTAGGGAAGTCTGCTGCCTCCCTGGGGCCTGGGTTAAAGAAGTGAAGAGAAAACTTCCTACCCTGGTACAGCCCTCAGATTATTATCCAGTATTGTTTTTTCAGGTAGGCAGCGATGAAGCTGCAACTAGAAGTCCGAGGGCAATCAAGAGAGACTTCAGGGCCTTGGGACGACTGGTTAAGGGATCAGGAGCACAAGTAGTGTTCTCCTCTATCCTTCCGGTTGCAGGGAACCATGAGGGAAGAAACAGGAAGAGCCAGCAGATCAATACCTGGCTCCGAGCCTGGTGTCACCGGCAAAATTTTGGGGTTTTTTTGATCATGGGTCGGTCTACACGACACCAGGCCTGCTGGCGACAGACGGGGTACGCCTGTCTCAAAGGGGGAAAAGGATCTTTGTGCAGGAGTTAGCAGAGCTCACTGAAAGAGCTTTAAACTAGATTTGAAGGGGGGAAGGGATAAAACCAGGCCTGCTAGAGATAAGCCATGGGGCAGCAAGCAAATGTTTGAGGGACAGTGTGCTAGTGAGGTCCTCCGGTCTGCTCCACAATGTGCTGAGTACACTGGAGCACATTTGAAATGTCCCTGTACTAATGCGTGCAGCACCCTAGCCATCGCAGTGGAGGTAGGGGATGGAGATCCATGCGGCAGCAAAGACGCAAGGGTTATGAATGTGTTAGAAACCACAGAAGAGCTTGAGAATGGTCACGTAGGAATTAGGGCTTCTCCCCCCAGAAAGGTGGCAGCATCAATGGCCCAACTGAAGTGCATCTACACCAACGCACACAGCATGGACAACAAACAGGAGGAGCTGGAAGCCATTGTGCAGCTGGAAAACCAATATAGTTGCCATCACAGAAACATGGTGGGATGGATGACTCGCACAACTGGAGTGCTGCAATGGATGGCTATGAAAGGGTTAAGTCCCTGACAATCCCTAAGACATAGACTTGCATTTTTTTAGTTTCACTCTCAACCTCGTTCTCTTTTGTTCTCTTCCCCTGCAAAGATAGTTTTGGTTACCTGCTGAGCAGAGTTGATGGTGGGACATTTCCTGTGACTTCTTACCTGATAGGACTAAGCAGGCCTTGAGCAGGCTCGTTAGGCTTCCTAATTAAATCACTTGATAACAGGAACTCAGGACGATTGTGCCACAGATAAGCATCAAAGAACTAGCTTAAATCGACCCCCTTGTAACATTCTAAGGCCAAAGGACTGATGAGCTCACTCAATGACTATATATGGACAAAGGAAGCCCAAAGTTCAACTAGCGGACAACGTGAGGAAGACTATGGAAGACCACCGGGAGGGTGAAAAGACCCTAACCCTAATTTTACTGCGCAAGCTTGGACTATGTAAATGAATTCCGGGAACTCATCACCATAAAACTGCCCTTTTCAGGAAATCTGATGAATATGTATGATTTTTCTGTATATGAACTGATGTGTTGTGCTAACCTGGCGGAGCACTTGTGGCGGAGCGATCCCCAGTGCTGCCCAGCACTGCAATAAAGAATACCTGCTTAATAGTCATCCCGACTATTGAGTTCTGATTTCGGCTTTTCACGGCAACAGCTATAAACTCTTCAGAAGGGATAGGCAAGGAAGGAGAGGTGGTGGGGTAGCCCTGTATGTCAGGGAGTGTCTGGATAGTTTAGAGCTCGATGATGGTGACGATAGGGTGGAGTGTTTATGGGTAAGAATCAGGGGGAAGGCCAACAAGGCAGATAGTGTGGTGGGAGTCTGTTACAGACCCCCCAACCAGGATGAGGAGACAGATGAACTATTCTATAAGCAGCTGGGAGAAGCCTCACGATCGCTAGCCCTCGTTCTCGTGGGGGACTTCAACTTGCCAGATGTCTGCTGGAAATACAATACAGCAGAGAGGAAACAGTCTAGGAGGTTCCTGGAGTGTGTGGCAGATAACTTCCTGACACAGCTGGTGAGCGAGCCAACTAGGGAAGGCACCCCGCTGGACCTGTTGTTTGTGAACAGAGAAGGACTTCTGAGTGATGTGACGGTTGGAAGCTGTCTTGGGCATAGCGATCATGAAATGATACAGTTTTTGATTCTTGGAGAAGTAAGGAGGGGGGTCAGCAGAACTGCTGTCTTGGACTTCCGGAGGGCAGACTTTGGCCTGTTTAGGAGCCTGGTTGACAGAGTCCCTTGGGAGGCAGTCCTGAAGGGCAAAGGAGTCCAGGAAGGCTGGACATTCTTCCAGAAGGAAATCTTAAAGGCACAGGAGCAGGCCATCCCCATGTGCCGAAAGACGAACCAGCGGGGAAGAAGACCGGCCTGACTGAGCAGAGAGCTTTGGCTGGAACTCAGGAAAAAAAGGAGAGTTTATGACCTTTGGAAGAAGGGGCAGGCAACTCAGGAGGACTACAAAGATGTCATGAGGCTATGCAGGGAGAAAATTAGAAGGGTGTTGTAGTTTAGCCCCAGTCGACAATTAAGTACCACACAGCCGCTTGCTCACCCTCCCCCCCTCCCAGAGGGATGGGGGAGAGAATCACAAGAGCAAAAATAAGAAAACTTGTGGGTTGAGATAACAACAGTTTAATAATTGGAAATACTAATAATAATAATTTGTAATGAGAAGGAAAAAAACAAGGGAGCGAGAAAGGAACAAAACCCAGGGAAAAAAAAAGTGATACAACCGCTCATCACCTGCCGATGGACGCCCAGCCAGTCCCCAAGCAGCAATCGCTACCCCCCGGCCAACTCCCCCCAGTTTATATACTGAACATGCTGTCATATCGTATGGAATAGCCCTTTGGTTAGTTTGGATCAGCTATCCTGGCTGTGCCCCCTCCCATTTTCTTGTGCACCTGGCAGAGCATGGGAAGCTGAAAAGTCCTTGACCAGTGTAAACACCACTTAGCAACAACCAAAACATCAGCGTGTTATCAATATTATTCTCATCCTAAAACCCAAAACACAGCACTATACCAGCTACTAGGACCTGGGAGTGTTGGTTGACAGCTGCCTGAACATGAGCCAGCAGTGTGCCCAGGTGGCCAAGAAAGCCAATGGCATCCAGGCTTGTATCAAAAATAGTGTGGCCAGCAGGACTAGGAAAATGATTTTGCCCCTGTACTCGGCACTGGTGAGGCTGCACCTCGAATACTGTGTTCAGTTTTGGGCCCCCCACTACAAGAGAGACATTGAGGTGCTGGAGTGTGTCCAAAGAAGGGCAACGAAGCTGGTGAAGGGTCTAGAGAATAAGTCTTATGAGGAGTGGCTGAGGGAACTGGGATTGTTTAGCCTGGAGAAAAGGAGGCTGAGGGGAGACCTTATTGCTCTCTACAACTACCTGAAAGGAGGTTGTAGAGAGGTGGGTGTCGGTCTCTTCTCCCAGGTAACAACGGATAGGACAAGAGGAAATGGCCTCAAGTTGCACCAGGGGAGGTTTAGACTGGATATTAGGAAATTTTACTTCACTGAAAGGGTTATCAAGCATTGCACAGGCTGCCCAGGGAAGTGGTTGAGTCACCATCCCTGGAAGTATTTAAAGGACGTTTGGATGAGGTGCTTAGGGACATGGTACAGTCGTGGTCTTGGTAGTGCTAGGTTAATGGTTGGACTCGATGATCTTAAAGGTCTTTTCCAACCTGTGCGATTCTGTGATTCTATGATACTAGGAAGAAAAATAACTCCATCCCAGCTGAAACCAGGACAGTATCCACTCCTTATTCTAGACCATCTACGTCATGCCCAGGTTCTACCCTTTGCAATACATTCCAGTTAATCACCACCACTTTCCCTGTCTTTTGAAATATACACACAGATATCATTCCCTTGGTCTACAGGCCATTCCCTCTAAAATGTCCGTTGAGTTCATTTAGTCCATGAGTTTGGGCTCCATCTGTCATAACAGTCCTTCAGAGCAGGAGAGATGGTGTGTGGTGTTGGATTGTTGCATGCTGAAGCCAGTTCTGGTTCCATCACTGCTGCACTTTCCTTGGTTTCATCAAAGTTCATTCTTCATTAATCTGGGTGATTCTTACTGTAATACCATTGATATGGTGTATAGCAACCATAAAAGTGATGACATACAGTATTATATAGCAATTAACATCATACCATTTAGTTCATTGGCTATTCTCACCCAAAATCAAATCCCCTTGAGGTACACATCAGACTTGCCTATTCTTTCGCATTACCCGCCAAGGACACCCAGGTCCTTGAGCAAAAGCAATCCCACAAATGGGCTTGCTTTTACCCAAGGCAGGAATAACCCAGACTGTCTTCCCCAGCATATTTTTTGTGTGCACTACAGGGACTTTATCCCCTTCTACAGTGCATAAAAGTTTTGATTGGGCAGGGCCAGCTCGATTGACAGATCCCCTAGTGTTGACTAACCAGGTGGCCTTTGCTAAATGTGTATCCCGATGTTTGAATGTCCCACCACCCATTGCTCGCAGTGTAGTCTTTAACAGTCCATTGTATCGTTCAATTTTCCCAGAGGCTGATGTGTGATAGGGGATGTGATATACCCACTCAATGCCATGCCCTTTGGCCCAGGTGTCTATGAGGTTGTTTCGGAAATGAGTCCCCTTGTCTGACTCAATTCTTTCTGGGGTGCCACGTCGCCATAGGACTTGCTTTTCAAGGCCCAGGATAGTGTTCCAGGAGGCGGCATGGGATATGTTTCCAGCCATCCGGTGGTTGCTTCCACCATTGTAAGCACATGGCACTTGCCTTGGCGGGTTTGTGGGAGTGTGATATAATCGATCCGCCACACCTCCCCATATTTATATTTCAGCCATCGTCCTCCATACCACAGAGGCTTTAACCCCTTGGCTTGTTTGATTGCAGCGCATGTTTCACATTCATGGATAACCTGTGCAATAGTGCCCATGGTCAAGTCCACCCCTCCATCACAAGCCCATCTATATGTTGCATCTCTTCCTTGATGGCCTGAGGGGTCATGGGCCCACCTAGCTATAAATAATTCACCCTTATGTTGCCAGTCCAGATCCACCTGAGCCACTTCAATCTTAGCAGCCTGATGCACCTGCTGGTTGTGCTGATGTTCCTCAGTGCCCTGACTCTTGGGTACGTGAGCATCTACGTGACATACTTTTACAGCCAGGTTCTCTTCCCAAGCAGCAATATCTTGCCACAATGCTGCAGCCCAGATGGGGTTGCCTCTGTGCTGCCAGTTGCTCTGCTTCCATTGCTGTAACCACCCCCACAGGGCATTTGCCACCATCCATGAGTCAGTATAGAGATAGAGCACTGGCCACTTTTCTCATTCAGCAATGTCTAAAGCCACCTGGATGGCCTTCACTTCTGCAAATTGGCTCATTTCCCCTTCTCCTTCAGCAGTTTCTGCTACTTGTCGTATAGGACTCCATACAGCAGCCTTCCACCTCCCACAATACGATAGGACCCATCAGTGAACAGGGCATATTGCTTCTCATTTTCTGGTAGTTTATTCTACAGTGGGGCCTCCTCAGCATACGCATCACCTCCTCCTCTGGCGATATTCCAAAATCTTTGCCTTCTGGCCAGTCCATGACCACTTCCAAGATTCCTGGGCAACTGGGATTTCCTATTCGTGCCCGTTGTGCGATCAGTGCAACCCACTTACTCCACGTAGCATCAGTTGCATGATGTGTACAGGGGACCCTCCCTTTGAACATCCTGCCCAGCACCGACAGTCGGGGTGCCAGGAGGAGCTGTGCTTCAGTACCAACCACTTCCAAAGCAGCTCGAACCCCTTCATATGCTGCCAATATCTCTTTTTCAGTTGGAGTATAGCGGGCCTCAGATCCTCTGTATCCCTGACTCCAAAACCCTAAGGGTCGACCTCGAGTCTCCCCTGGTGCTTTCTGCCAGAGGCTCCAGGTAGGGCCATTCTCCCCAGCTGCGGTGTAGAGCACATTGTTTACGTCTTGCCCTGCCCGGACTGGCCCAAGGGCTACTGCATGAACTATCTCCCATTTAGTTTGTTCAAAGGCTTGTCATTGCTCAGGGGCCCATTTGAAATTGTTCTTCTTCTGGGTCACGTGGTAGAGAGGGCTTATGATCAGACTGTAGTTTGGAATATACATTCTCCAAAAACCCACAATGCCTGGGAAAACTTGTGTTTCCTTTTTGCTAGTTGGTGGAGACATGACTGTTATTTTGTTCATCACATCCATTGGGATCTGATGACATCCATCTTGCCATTTTATTCCTAAAAACTGGATCTCCTGTGCAGGTCCCTTGACCTTACTTTGCTTTATGGCAAAACCGGCTTTCAGGAGGATCTGGACTATTTTCTTCCCTTTCTCAAAAACTTCTTCTGCTGTATTGCTCCATACGATGATGTCATCAATATATTTCAGATGTTCTGGAGCTTCACCCTGTTCCAGTGCTGTCTGGATCAGCCCATGGCAAATGGTAGGGCTGTGTTTCCACCCCTGGGGCAGTCGATTCCAAGTGTACTGGACGCCCCTCCAAGTGAAAGCAAACTGTGGCCTGCACTCTGCTGCCAAAGGGATTGAGAAAAATGCATTAGCGATATCAATTGTAGCATACCATTTGGCTGCTTTTGACTCCAGTTCGTATTGAAGTTCCAGCATGTCCGGCACAGCAGCACTCAGCAGCAGCGTGACTTCATCCAGGCCATGATAGTCTACTGTTAGTCTCCACTCTCCATTAGACTTTTGCACTGGCCATATGGGACCGTTAAAAGGTGAACTAGTCTTACTGATCACTCCTTGGCTCTCCAGTCGACAAATCAGCTTATGGATGGGAATCAGGGAGTCTCGGTTGGTGCGATATTGCCTCCGGTGCACTGTTGTGGTAGCAATCGGCACCTGTTGTTCTTCAACCCTCAGCAACCCCACAACAGAAGGGTCCTCCGAAAGACCGGGCAGGGTGGACAGCTGTTTAATTTCCTCCATCTCCAAGGCAGCTATACCAAAATCTCACCAGTACCCTTTTGGGTCCTTGACATACCCTCTCCTGAGGTAGTCTAGGCCAAGGATGCACGGAGCCTCTGGGCCAGTCACAATGGGTTGCTTTTGCCACTCATTCCCAGTTAGGGTCACTTCGGCCTCCAATACAGTTAGCTGTTGGGAGCCCCCTGTCTCTCCAGAAATACAGATGGGTTCTGCCCCTGTATAGCTTGATGGCATTAGCATACACTGTGCACCGGTGTCCACTAGAGCCTTATACTCCTGTGGGTCCAATGTCCCAGGCCATTGAATCCACACAGTCCAGTAAACCCGGTTGTCCCTTTCCTCCACCTGGCTGGAGGCAGGGCCCCTCTAGTCCTGGTCATAGTATTCATTACCCACTCCTTGTACATACAATTCAGGAGTAATATCAGCCCTTCTACTCCCTCTGGGGAACTGTCCACTGGAAACCGGAGCAGCAATTTTCCTGGAAGAACCCCCTTTGGTGATTGTTTTTCCTTGCAACCCACGTACCTGCGCCTCTAGGGTGGAGGTAGGTTTCCCATCCCACTTTCTCATGTCTTCACCATGGTCACGCAAGTAAAACCATAGGGTGCCCCGTGGTGTGTACCCTCTATATCCTCTCTCTTGAGCAGAGGAATGCTGACTGCTAATAGCTGAGATACTGGTCCGTACAGGTGGGGAGCAGGACATATCCTCCTTGAGTTGCTGGAACTCCTGGGACAGTTTCTCAGCTAGTATGTCCAGCAGTTTCTCCACAGCCAAGATGCAGGCCTGTAGGGAGGAAGACCGTTCATATTGTCAGAGTTGGCCAGCCAGTTCATTGATAATTGGTTCCTCTCCGTCTTTCCAGGTCATTACTACCAACAGGTTTGCATGCAACACTGGTGCGCTCCGTACCAAGTTCTGCCACATGGGTCGTGTGCACTGGACTTCATCTGGATCTTTGGATAACTGCTCGTTGTTCAGGTCACCATAAACCACCTCCAGCATGGCTAATTCCCTCAGGTACTGGATACCTCTCTCCGTGGTGGTCCATTTGCCTGGGCGATATATAACATCTTCCTTGAAGGGATATCTTTCCTTCATAGCTGACAGGAGTCACCTCCAGAGGCTGAGGGCTGGTGCCCCTTTTCCAATTGCTTTGTCAATGCCCCCTTCCCTAGAAAGGGATCCCAGCTGTTTGGCTTCCTTACCCTCTAATTCCAGGCTACTGGCCCCATTATCCCAGCATCAGAGCAGCCAGGTGAGAATGTGCTTGCCTGGACAATGGCCTAAATCTTTTTGCTTATCTTGCGGCTCACTCACGGATAGGGATTGGGTCGTTACCATCTCATTTATGCTTCTGCCTCTTTCCTCCTCCTGTTCTCATGATGGCCCTGGTTCATCTTCATCCCTCAACTAAACGAGCTGATTTTCTTGTGTATTTCTTCTTGTGTATAGGGGTGACTGATACCAGCATGGGTTGGTTCTCTGGTTCAGCTGCAGTGCCTGCCACTGGGGTTGGAGTAGTCGTGGTGCCCGTTGCTTTGTTGTCAGATCCAGACACCTTCTCTTCCCCTTGAGGGTTCTGAATAGTGTTGAACAGGGCTTGGTAGGCATGGGCCAGGCCCCAGCAAATTGCAGTGATTTCTATCTCCCTAGAATTGCCAGGGTGACAGCATACTTTTTCCAAATATTCTACTAGTTTTTCAGGATTCTGCACTTGTTCAGGGGTGAAGTTCCAAAATACTGGAGGTGCCCACCGTCCTAGGCGTTTGCCCATGCTATCCCACACACCCTGCCACTCATAACTATCCAGTCTCGGGGCAGATCTCTGGATGATATTCTTAAATTGCTTATTAACCTTAGACAAAACCAAAACAATATTCCCAAGCAATAGCAATAGAAGGATCTGAACTACCCAAGGATGTTCAAGATACTGAAAAGTTATTGTAATGAAGGAGGAAACATCATAGAAGAAGGTAGCAAAGGTGCCATTCTGCATTTCCTCCATTAAAAACCTCTCAGAGGAAGAGGTATAATTGCTAGTTGTCTCCACGAGGTGGTACCTGACATACAGTAATGGCTTCAGTACAAAGCCCAAATAGCAGATTAAGCTCAAGGCCAAACATCACTAATCACTGCAGAGCACAGCAAACTGCAAAAAACAATGCCAATCTTTAACAGCTACAGCAAGGAAAAGAGAACACCACCACCCATAAAAACAAACTATGGGGCATATCAGGTAAACCAGTATCAAGAACAGATGAATCACTATCGTGACCGCTAACTGTTAACAGATCTAAATTCGTTAATACGCTCTGGTTAATCTGTTATTATCTCAAACCCTTCGTATCCCACATTAGGCACTGAAAAGGGCTGTCGTGTTTTAACCCGAGGTGGCAACCAAGCACCACACAGCCGCTCGCTCACCCTCCCCCACCCGGTGGGATGGGGGAGAGAATTGGAAGAGCAAAAGTAAGAAAACTCGTGGGTTGAGATAAGAACAGTTTAATAATTGAAATTGAAATCTAATAAATTGTAATGGAAAGGAAAACAGGAGAGAGACAGAGAGAAACAAAAAACGGGAGGGGGGGGGGGGGGGGGGGGGGGGACCAACAAGAAAACACGCAAGTGATGCCACCGCTCACCACCCACCAACTGATGCCCAGCCAGTCCCCGAGCAGCGGTCACTGCCCCCCAGCCAGTTCCCGAGCAGCGGTCACTGCCCCCCAGCCAGTTCCCCCCAGTTTATATACTGAGCATGACGTCATATGGTATGGAATAGCCCTTTGACCAGTTTGGATCAACTATCCTGGCTGTGCCCCCTCCCAGCTTCTTGGGCACCTGGCAGAGCATGGGAAGCTGAAAAGGCCTTGACTCTGTCTAAGCACTACTTAACAACACCTAAAACATACATGTCCTGGTTTTGCCTGGGATAGAGTTTATTTTCTTCTTAGTAGCTGGTATTGGGCCGTGTTTTGGATTTAGTACGAGAATAATGTTGATAGCAACAACTAAAACATCAGTGTGTTAAGTAATGCTTAAACTAGTCAAGGGCTTTTCAGCTTCCCATGCTCTGCCAGGTACACAAGAAAATGGGAGGGGGCACAGCCAGGATAGCTGACCCAAACTGGCCAAAGGGCTATTCCATACCATATGACATCATGCTCAGTATATAAACTGGGGGGTAGGTTGGTGGGGTGGCCACTGCTTGGGGACTTGCTGGGCATTGGTTGGTTGGTGGTGAGCAATTGTTTTCATTTGCATCACTTGTCTTTCTTAGGTTTTATTTTCCTCTCTGTTATTTTTTCCCCTCTTTTCCTTCTAATTTATCATTATTTCTTTTTAATTATTAAACTGTTCTCATCTCAACCCACGAGTTTTCTCACTTTTACCCTTCCAGTTCTCCTCCATCCTACCGGGGGGGAAGTGAGCGAGCGGCTGTGTGGTGCTTAGTTGCCAGCTGGGGTTAAACCACGGCAATACATAAGGGTGGAAAAAAAAAATTCTCAGTTTAATTTATGAACTAAATAATTGTTCACAAGTCAACAGTTAAGTCTTTGTTCCAGTAACCTGGAAAGAAAAAATTGCTCTTAAGCACATACTGCTCAGCACACATTCCCCCAGACACACACACAATTGTTTCCCACCTTACTATGCTATTCACAAAGCAAATACACCCTCCATTTCACCTAATAATGGTAGTTACTGCCACTAAAATAAGAGGTTTTACATATTGTCAGTTTTAATGTTAGCGTCAGTCACAAGGTTAAAATGTGAAATGGTTAACAGCGACCCAAACATACGAGGATATCAGGAATTCCCTTCCCATCACTTTCAAACTCAACCATTTTTTCATCTGTGCAAACAAGTTGTTCCATGAGCAACAGAACTGAAAGAGCCTGGTCTCCTTTGCATTTGTGCCTTTACTTTCCTCAGTCATAGTACCACCAGTATACCCACCCTTGGCATCTCCACTTCTCACCCAAATCTCCTCAACACTTTCCCCAGCTGACTCCACATCACCTAACTACAAGCTAGGCAAGAGGCAGTCATTGCTACATGACTGGTTGCCAAAAGCTAACCAGAACAGTTAAGTCTTGAGCTCACCATACCGTCTCACACACTTATTTAGGTCCCTTCTCTACCTTTATTCAGCCATCAATTTATTTTTGTTATTATTTTACAGAAAACACTTAAGAATTCTATTTCTTTATCCCTCTGCAAAACATAGCACAAATCATTCACAAGTATGAGGAATGACAGGTTGACTATCAATAGCTGGGGGGAGTGTTTAGGGGTTGTGGGGTTGGTTTTTTTTTTTGCAATTGTTTTTTCTTTTTTTTCCTTTTTTTTTTTCTTTTAAAAAGAAGCCCCTAATGATAACATAAATTGTTATTTAACTATGCCCTTCTAAATGAACTAAGCTGCTCATAGCAAATTCACTTTTTTCAACTAGCCTGTACCTAGAGACAACATTTGCAAATTACATTTGCCACTATAAAGAATCATCTCCTAAAATAAATTGTGTCAAGTGCTTCAAAAAGCAAGTGCAATTTGATGAGCTCTTACTATACAAGGTAGGTTTCAAAAAAAAAAAAAAAGAATAAGAGTAGTTCTCTGAAGTAGACGTATCTATTCCTATAGACTCTTGAACTCTATGAAAGGAGACATTTTAGAGTTTGCATGGTAACGAAGCTAAAAAACAAGGGGGGTTTTTTGGTTTTTTGTTTGTGGGGGTTGTTTGTTTGTTTTGGTGTGGTGGTTTTTTTGTTTGGTTGGTTTTTAAGTAATAGGTCATTCAGAAAGACTTTACCCCTCAGAAACAACTCAACTTTCACTTTATTTAAAGTTTTCTTTCTGGTAGGAAAGTGACATTACCTATCAAGTCATTGCTCTTTTATTCTGTCCTGCAACATGCCTGTAAGACTTTCAGACCTTTGTAATGACAAGTTTCATTCAAATCTTCAATAGCAAGTAAACTTTTTCCATCTCCTAAATTCTCACCACAAGGAATATTTTATATGCTAGCAGTTTAAATACAGAAGTATTTATTCAGAAGATTAACTTAACAGAAATCTGATTTGAAGAACAGCAAGTTTTTCCTCAGCTCTTCAAAATAGACTACAGTAGGAACTGCTGCATACAGTATCTGTTTCAATCAACAACAAAATACAACAGTACATATCACAACAGCAAGGGCTGGTTTTAATGCAATGCAACCCCACCCTCTCCACCCTTTGATTGCATTAACTACTTCAGCATAGCAAGTACATTTATAACAAAGTCTGTGAGCCATGACTTTCATCTTCCCAAAATCTTTTATTAAAATTATTAATTTACCCTAGAGACAGGACTCCAATACAAGTCCTGTACCAAGTAATAGATTCTGGAATCAGGCAGCGTCTGTCTAGCTGTTAACTTATTTCAATCAGACATTCTAATCTGACATTCCTAAGTCAGTTTTCTCTGGCCTCCCTTCAAACCTGATAGAGTACCTATCCCAGCACAAGGGGGTAGTTTGAACTGTTACTCAACCCTTTTTACTAGTGTTCTAATAATCAAATGTAAGTATACGATTCACATAATGTTGATGCTGCTATAGAAATCCACTGTAGAGCCCTACCCTATCTCCATAGGAACTTAGACAATGTACCTTTGTCTAATAAGCAGGATGTGGCTGTCGAAAGCAGAACTTTAACTGATGTATTACTAGTCTAGTTAGTAAACCATGAAGAACCGCTTAGATCTGCCAAAAAAGTAGGAAACTAGGGGAAAGGCAATTCCGGCAGGGGGAGATCGCGACCACCGACTCACGGACCACCTACCCCAATTATACCACCAACTCAAATGATGAAGTTGAAGAAGAACAACTAAGCATGCGTACTAATTTACATGCTAGGCAAAGAGATTTTAACCAATCATTTAATAGAAGAATACTGCATATGTATTAGGAGGTTGAATATGTTAATGCTTTGTGTATAAATAACTTAATTTGAAAGCTAGGTGTGCTGTCTCGAGACAGGCACCCATATCTGCGCAAATATGCAATGAAATACCTCTGCTCTGTGTGTATATTGGCATTTTGCACACCGGGTAAACGAACCCCGATTTTTGGGACGACACTAGTAATATCAAAAAGGAAACAGTTTAATCCACAGGACATTCAAGAATATCAACATTCTGAAATCCATTGCATCACCAAATACTGCTGATAAAGGCTTCCATTTAGTATCTCTGTCTCAAACTATGTACCAGTCAGACCACTATCCCAATATAAAAGGATGAAGAGTTATATATACACATATGAACAAACAAGAATATTCTACACTCGCATTCTTGCAAGATCTCATTACATTTGCAGTGTTTTTCAAAATGTACATCCGCTTTACAGATCATATCTACCTTAAAGTTTCCATGCAAATATTTTTAATATATTCCTGAAGTAGCTTCCTGGAGAATCCAACATTTTGGTCTAAAATTACTTTAGTCCAGAAGGATCATTATGCACATAAGATTTCAGAGTTAGAATGAATGTTGTATTTAAATAGCATCTGATTTTTTTTTATTTTAACCTTCTCATCCACAGCTTTAATTCTAAGAAACATAGGTAGGCAATTATGTAGGACTCCTGAAAAATACCAAAGCAAAACACTTCTAAAGGAACATTCTAGAGCACACC